>NC_091283.1:91840845-92150344 GCF_032444005.1 Ranitomeya imitator
GTCCTGAGTACGCTGATACCCCACATGTGGGGGGGAACCACCGTTTGAGTGCATGGCAGAGCTCGGAAGGGAAGGAGCACCGTTTGAAATGCAGACTTAGATGGAATGGACTGCAGGTGTCATGTTGCATTTGCAGAGCCCCTGATGTACCTAAACAGTAGAAACCCACCACAAGTGACCCCATATTGGAAACTAGACCCCCCAAGGAACTTATCTAGATGTGTTGTGAGAGCTTTGAACCAACAAGTGTTTCACTACAGTTTATAACGCAGAGCCGTGAAAATAAAAAATATTTTTTTTTCCACGAACATGATATTTTATCCCCTATGTTTTTATTTTCCCAAGGGTAACAGGACAAATTGGACCCCAAAAGTTGTTGTCCAACTTGTCCTGAGAACGCTGATACTCCATATGTTGGGGGGAACCACTGTTTGGGTGCACGGCAGAGCTCGGGAGGGAAGGAGCGCCATTTGAAATGCAGACTTAGATGGATTGGTCTGCAGGCGTCATGTTGCATTTGCAGAGCCCCTGATGTACCTAAACAGTAGAAACCCCCCACAAGTGACCCCATATTGGAAACTAGACCCCCCAAGGAACTTATCTAGATGTGTTGTGAGAGCTTTGAACCAACAAGTGTTTCACTACAGTTTATAACGCAGAGCCGTGAAAATAAAAAATATTTTTTTTCCACGAAAATGATATTTTATCCCCTATGTTTTTATTTTCCCAAGGGTAACAGGACAAATTGGACCCCAAAAGTTGTTGTCCAACTTGTCCTGAGAACGCTGATACCCCATATGTTGGGGGGAACCACTGTTTGGGCACACAGGAGAACTCGGAAGGGAAGGAGCACTGTTTTACTTTTTCAAAGCAGAATTGGCTGGAATTGAGATCGGACGCCCCCTGATGTGCCTAAACAGTGGAAACCCCCAATTATAACTGAAACCCTAACCCCAACCCTAACCCTAGCCCTAACCCTAACCCTAGACCTAGCCCTAACCCTAACCCTAGCCCTAGCCCTAACCCTAGCCCTAACCCTATCCCTAACCCTAGCACTAATGGGAAAATGGAAATAAATACATTTTTTTACATTTTATGATTTTTCCCTAACTAAGGGGGTGATGAAGGGGGGTTTGATTTACTTTTATAGCGTTTTTTTGGCGGATTTTTATGATTGGCAGCTGTCACACACTAAAAGACGCTTTTTATTGCAAAAAATAGTTTTTGCATCACCACATTTTGAGAGCTATAATTTATCCATATTTTGGCCCACAGAGTCATATGAGGTCTTGTTTTTTGCGGGACGAGTTGACGTTTTTATTGGTAACATTTTCGGGCAGATGACATTTTTTGATCGCTTTTTATTCCGATTTTTGGGAGGCGGAATGAACAAAAACCAGCAATTCCTGAATTTCTTTTAGGGGGGGCGTTTATACCGTCCCACGTGTGGTAAAATGGATAAAGCAGTTTTATTCTTCGGGTCAGTACGATTACAGCGATACCTCATTTATGTAATTTTTTTTATGTTTTGGCGCTTTTACACAATAAAAACTATTTTATATAAAAAAACAATTGTTTTTGCATCGCATTATTCTGAGAGCTATAACTTTTTTATTTTTCTGCTGATGATGCTGTGTGGTGGCTTTTTTTTTGCGGGACAAGATGACGTTTTCAGCGGTACCATGGTTATTTATATCCGTCGTTTTGATCGCGTGTTATTCTACTTTATGTTCGCCTGTATGATAATAAAGCGTTGTTTTTTGCCTTGTTTTTTTTTTTTTTTTTGCGGTGTTCACTGAAGGGGTTAACTAGTGGGATAGTTTTATAGAGCGGGTCGTTACGGACGCGGCGATACCAAATATGTGTACATTTATTGTTTTTTTTTCTTTTTACATAAATAAATGGATTTATTGGGAAATGTTTTTTTTTTTTAATTTGGGGATTTTTTTTTATTTTTTTTTACACATTCTATTTTTTTTTTTTTTTACTTTCTAACATTGTCCCAGGGTGGGACATCTCTGTATTAGATCAGATCGTTGATCTGACACTGTGCATAGCACACTGTCAGATCAACGATCTGACAGGCAGCTTAGCTGGCTTCCAGCGCCTGCTCTCAGCAGGCGCCGGCTAGCCAGGTCACTTCATGACCCGGAAGGAGTCCGGCGGCCATCTTGGATCCGGGGACTCCTTCCGGGTCACCGGAGCAACGCGATCTCATTGCGTTGCTCCGGTGGGAGAGCGCAGGGAGCCCCCGTCCCTGCGCGATCCCCCTCTATGCCGCTGTCACTACTGACAGCGGCATCAGAGGGGTTAAATGCCCGCGATCGGCGATAGCGCCGATCGTGGGCATTGCTGCGGGGTGTCAGCTGTAGTCAGCTGACACCCGCACCCGATCACCGCGGCGCTCAGCGCGAGACCGCGGTGATCGGTGAGCCGTACTAGTACTGCTGCTGGCACTAATGCAGTGCCGGCAGCGCAGTACTAGTACGGCGCATGTCGCGAAGGGGTTAAAGTGTTTGGGTATAGTTTTTAGTGTGGAAATATCATCTTTCACTGCGGCCTGAATGCCCAACACATGCTCCCTGACTCGGACCTTACGTTGGCGTGTAGTAAGTCCTACATAGATCGTGAGCACGGGCAGGTGGCATAATAGAAAACACATAAAAAAAAAGATCATGCCCATATACTGGGGACACCTCAGATAATATAAAAGTCAAAAAAGCTTTATTGGTGGGAATACACAGCACAAACTACAATTAAAAACACTAAAATACAAACAGATACCTATACAAGAAACCATACCCTAATATAAGGGCAATGATGACTAGCACCGAGGGTCCCTCTCCCCCCTTTTTCTTTTACACAGGAAACAATATGCAAATGATGCGCAAAAAATGCAAATGTGCAAAATATGTGGAAAATACAAAGACTGGCTCCTAATTAATGTACCATACAGATCTCAATATGCATATATCCAGACATAGTGTGCAGATGGAAAATCTATATGCCTAAACCGATGTCACAGTACTGTTTGGGTGCAGAAAGATGTTAAATAACATCCTTGCAAGGCAAATGCAATGCACAATGAACGATAGGAAAGCAGATGGAGACGGCAGAAATGAAGCATGCCAAAATCTAAGGATAAATAAACCCAGACACCCAGAGTCCAGATATTGGTGACGGAGCCAGCATGAGCAAAGGGGGGGGGAGAACAGGTGCGGGATAGGAACCCACGCGTATCGCCGCAAAACAGGCGGCTTCCTCAGGGAAAAATAGCATACTGTGCTGGATTCCCAGCAAGTATATAATCGTACTCACAGTGATTTTTAGAGGGAAAGCACCTGTTCAAAAGGCTGATACCAATCAGGTGCACAGAGAGATGCAGGGACACAGCCATCTTGGCCCTGCTCCAGACTGAGACACAGGAGCAGAAATGTGCTGCGAACACGCGCATGCGCAGAAAGTACAAGCCACATGGCGAATGTGTGAACAAAACAGATCACAGGCGCAGTGGGGCACAGCAAGAACACAGCACGTGCGTACGCATTAGAAAACCCAATTGGGGAGAGGGGCGCGCTAACGATGAAAGTAAAGATGTGCCTTGCCTGGGGTGGCTGGGGCAGGTGTTTTTAGCCAGGTGGGGGCCAATAACCGTGGACCCTCTCCAGGCTATTAATATCTGCCCTCAGTCACTGGCTTTACTACGCTGGCGGAGAAAATTGCGCGGGAGCCCACACCAATTTTTCCCGCGATTTAACCCTTAAATTTAAGAGCTAGAGCGCTGAAATTTTGCACATACACACTACTAACATTAGTAGTGTGGAATATGCAAAAAAAAGGGGGATATGACATGGTTTACTGTATGTAAACCATGTCTCAAATCATGTCGGGTTTTGGCAGGAGAAATGAAAAGCCGGTAATTGAATTACCGGCTTTTCTGCTATATCGCGCTGAAGTTAAAATAAATAAATATATATATGTGTGTCTGAATGACATATATATATATATATATATAAAACGAAACCCGACTTTTAAGTAGAGATCGCCGACCGCCGACCCGATCCCAGAGTGGGATCGGATCGGGTTTCACGAAACCCGACTTTGCTAAAAGTCGGCGACTTTTGAAAAGTGCCGATCTGTTTCGCCCAACCCTAGTCCAGAGCAAGGATCAAATAGAAAACTGTAGTTAATAACATCCAGTTGATCAATCACAAAACCCAAGGTAAGAAATGATAAAGAACCCATGCAATGCTATGATTGTATAATGAAAAATGGTGGCTGGCTTGCTGGAAAACATCACCAAAACAGTGTGTGATTTAACAAGGCAAATTGATTTAAAGTTTTCCAGAAACAGAGAATCCATAGATCCTACAGAATGAATACGACACATGGTATCATATGGGAATTGTCCCAAAAATTTCCCACGGTAATAGTAACCCGGCACCATGTGTCCAATACAAGGTTGTAGAGAACAGCCAGTTGGTCAGTCAGAAACGGGATAAAGAAGACATAATAAGGCAGTGAGGGACCCATAAAGTACTGTGATTGTATATCAAATGAGATTGGGGGATGAATTACTAAAGAAAGATACCAAAACTTTATAAGATTTAACACAGCGAGCTATTACAAGAATCATACAGAGCCAAAGTCCATAGGTCCTGCAGAGAGGGTCAAGATGATGATATCACATGAAGATTATCCTAGGAGTTTTTCACGGCTAGGTTCACATTGCGTTAGTGGGTGTCCGCTTACGGGGTCCATTACATGGCAAAATTGGCGCAATTAACGCTATGTAAAGGATCCGTTAGCGCACCCATTGACTGCAATGCGCTAACTCATTGCTAACGTATGCCATTTTTGGCATGCGTCAGCGATGTGCCATTATTTTCGGACGGACTTCGAACGCTGCTTGATATATATATATAGTATCAAAAAAAGAAAAGCAGCACAAAATAAATAGAAAAAGGTGGACTTCATTACCTGAACGGCGTGGCCGTATATTTCTCCAATGAAAGTCAATGGGGGCGATTCGCGATTGCGACAGGTTCGCGATTGCGCAAAGTGTGATTTTACTGTACACCGCACTGAATTGCCAACTTTTCTATAGAACACCGCTGCATATTTCTCGCAACTCACACTGTTGGTCCGTGTGTAATCCATATTTTTCTGGCCCCCATTGACTTTAATTGGCGCATTTTTTGCGCAATACGCTGACAAACGCAGCATGCTGCGATTTTCTAAGCCCGTAAAATACGGCCGAGAAATATACGGCAGATAGGAGCTGCCCCACAGAGAATCATTGGTCCATGTGCAATGCGTAGTTTTTGCGCCTCTCATACGTCCGTAAAACTCGCTAGTGTGACCCCGGCCTAACAGTTATGGGCAAGATGAAAATCACACCTGAAACTAAATACAGTTAATTTGCTGTGATTTTGCTACTTTGGGTTTTCCACACTGATTTCAATACCTTGGGTATTAGCTTCCTCTCTTAGATGATATTATATGTTGCCTTTATGGGCAACATGTATTTATTAAGTAATTTTTCAGAAACATGTTTTGCACCCAAAAAGTGCCGCTGAAATTACAGTGAATTTTAGCATTTTAAAGAGAACCTTAGGAAATCTCTTTAACTACTAAATATTTACCATGCCTACTTTGAAAAAGCCATATAACTTTCTTTATGATAAAATCACATTATATTGAATAAAACTTATCATAAATCAAGAAAACATTTCTATCCTTCTATTCAATATAGAAATGCTAATGCTTAATCACAAATATGATAAATTATCTGACACAAATGTGTAATCTTTCCATTTTAATAGTATATCAAGAATTTAAGGACAACTTAATGTTATAAATCAATACATGTGTCAAAAATAAAACAGTAAACTGAATAATACAGCTTTGATAACGTCCCTGTTATCATAAGAAAGCTTCAAGGTTATCAACATTATTAAATTAGCATTCACCAGCTGTTTCCAATGACTTTCACGTACTCTTCTTGTTCCCAGAGATAAACTTCAGGCATGATAATCATAGTATTGGGAATAAGCATACATTTTCTAAGTATTTAGTTTAGTGTAATATTTAATGTACACAGGGACAAATGTTTGGTCTCATAAGTGGATAATTACTGAAAACTATACTTATGGATGAAATGTAACATCAGGTGGCATCAGGTCTACTTAGTGTTTGAAAAGGTTTAGTCACTTCTGTAACTGGAAGATCATGGTTGTCTTTCAGTAAAAGTAACGGACATCTTCATACCTTCATACAGGTTTTTTTCAAGCTAACTTACATTTTTCCCCAAAAACAGCCTGTATGAATTGCTCATTTCTCAACAAGTCAATCCCGCAATCCTCCTTGCTGGTGTTTGCCCCTTTCCATCTTTGTGCTTTCTGCTTGCCTAGGTCACGTCCATTCTCAACTGAGTGGAGTTTCCAAGGAAAATGCCAAGTGCTCATAACATCGTTGAATGGCTGCACCATGCCTGAACTTTAGTTTGAGATTTTCCTATTGCTGATCTGTTATCCTGATAGTGCTTGCATAAGGGTATGCTCACAATGACTTATATTCTCTCATGCGGGAAAATCAGGTGGATTATGCTATTAACACTTTTATCTGTCTCTGTCAACGTTTGATCTGAGTTTCATCTTACTGTAATCTGATTCTCTCACATGAGACAATAGCAGTACAGGTGCGGAGAAGAAGGAGAACTTAATTTCTCCATCTTCTTCATTGTACCTTTAATCGTACATCGAACTGCACTAGGATGACATACGAGTACAGTCTGTTGTTTCACACGCACCCGTAGACTTGCAAAGGTGTGTGTGATTCTATCATTGGAGACACTAACAGCATGCTATGACATTTTTTCTCATGCCAAATCGGCATGACAAAATAATCACAGATCTGCAGTACCCTCTTTTATAACATTGGTTCAGGCCGGTTTCACACGTCAGTGATTCCGGTACGTGAGGTGACAGTTTCCTCACGTACCGGAGACACTGGCTCACGTAGACTCATTGAAATCAATGTGTCTCTGCACATGTCAGCGTGTTTTCACAGACCGTGTGTCCGTGTGCAAAACACGGAGACATGTCGGTGTTCGTGGGAGCGCATTAAAGTCAATGGGTCCGTGTAAAACATGTACCGCACACGGACGCTGTCCGTGTGCAGTCCGTGTGCCGTGCAGGAGACAGCGCTACAGTAAGCACTGTCCCCCCAACGTGGTGCTGAAGCCGCCATTCATATCTTCTCTCCAGCAGCGTTCGCTGGAGAGAAGATATGAAAAATCCTTTTTTTTTTCGTGTTTAAAATAAAGATCCCTGTCCCCACCCCCCTCCCACCCTCTGTGCGCCCGCCCGCTGTTAATAAAATACTCACCTCACTCCCTCGCTGGCGCTGCTTCCTGTCCTCACCGCAGCTTCTCCTGTATGAGCGGTCACGTGGTGCCGCCTATTACAGTGATGAATATGCGGCTCCACCTCCCATAGGGGTGGAGCCGCGTATTCATGACTGTAATGGACAGCAGGGACAGGGATCTTTATTTTAAACACGGAAAAAAAAAGGATTTTTCATATCTACTCTCCAGCGAACGCTGCTGGAGAGAAGATATGAATGGCGGCTTCAGCACCAGATGCAGGGGACAGTGCTTATCTCTAGCGCTGTCTCCTGCACGCTCCGTGTGGTACCCAGTCGGCACATGGGCGGCACACGTGTGCTGCACATGTGCCACACGGATGGCCCAACGAAAAAAGGTTAAAGCCAGCTCATTAGTAACCACTGCAGGTGCACATAACTCCGCTGCAGGCAGACGTATTTTCATCAGGAAAAAGAAGGGGGTTGAGTTCCAGCTCCTTAAAATAATCTATTTATTAGTGCAATAATAAAAACAAAAATGTACAGGGTGTACAGGGTCTCTCCGGTATATGCCCTTAGACAACAGAGATTATACGGCAACGCGTTTCGATCTAGATGATCTTTGTTAAAACCATACCAGGACCTGGCTATCCATCTCTATATAGGGGAACATATCCAACCAGATCTCTCCTGTCAATCACATGACAGATTGTAAGGTCCTAATATAAAACCAATACCAAACAAATGTGAACAACATTAAAATATTCACCTCAGAATCAACAATAATGCAGCATGATCTCATTTCACTTATTTAAGCCCATCCGGGATCGAGTATTTAACTGGAAAATCCAATATGCCTCCCGCGTAAGGAGACATCGCCTGGCGTCTCCCCCGCGAGGAGACATATTAACTCGTTCTATTCCCTGGACCTGGAAATATGTTGTGCTGCGGGCATGATGTGTAACAAAATGTCTAGACGCTGCTGATATGTTTCTACTGCCATTTTGAGTGTTGGCTATATCATATAAGTGTTCCCTAATCCGTGTTTTTAATTTTCTGGCCGTACATCCCACATAGGACAGGTTGCATTCCATGCAGTCAATTTTATACACTATATTAGTGGACAGTTAATATACTGTTTAATGTCAAATTTGACTGTTCCATCCGCATTATAGAAAATTTTAGCAACCACGGCATGTTTACAGGTACTACTGTTATTAACCCCACATTTAAAAAACCCTGTATAATTAAGCCAGGTTTTTGTGCGTTTTGTCTTATCAGAACAAAACATGCTGGGAGCTATTTTGTTTCCAATCGTCGGTGCTCTTCTCGAGACCACATTTATACCAGAATTTAATATGTCATATAGTTGTTGGTCCTCATGTAGAATGGGCAAATATTTGTGAATAATGTCCTTAATTTTAGTGAACTGAGGGCTGTACTGGAAACATATGTACGGTTTATTTTCCATTTCTGATTTGACTTTTTTTTGGGATGTTACCAATTCCTTACGATCTTTTCCCTCCACCATATTTTTGCCCTATTAATTGTCCATTGAGGATATTTACGGTATTTTAATTTATTGGTCACCTGTCCAAATTCTCCCTCTAAATCCCCCTCTAGACTACAGTTTCAATTGATCCTAGTGAACTCACCCACTGGGATCGATTTGATGGTATGCTTACTGTGGCTACTACCCGCATGAAGGATTGTGTTACCCCTCACTGGCTTGTGATGTGTTGTAGTAATAATGTTTTGATCTATGCGTCCCGTGAGTTCCAAATCTAGGAAGGAGATATTTGTCCTGTCGTACCTATATGTGAATTTAATATCATATTTGTTATGGTTGAGATAATCCATGAAGTGTGGTATGGCAGACACATCCCCCTCCCAAATGATGAGGGTATCATCTATGTGTTTGCCATACCACACCACATGTGCCAAATATGGATTGGCCACAGAGAAAACAAACTCCATCTCCCAAAAGGACATCACCAAATTTGCAAGGAAGGGTGAATCTTTAGCACCCATGGCCAGCCCTGTCCCTTGCAAATAAAATTGACCATCAAATGAGAAAAAATTGCTAGTCAGTAGAAAATGTATCACCGTCAATAGATATTCAATTAAGTCTGCAGTGTAATTACTAAATTTTACGAGATGAAACTTTATTGCTCGTATTGCCAGGTCATGCAGGATGCAGGTATATAGGGATATGACATCACAACATAGCCAAGAATGATTGGCCTGCCAAACCTTATCATCAAGGATCGTCAATACCTCTTTAGAGTCCCTTATATACCCTGGGGTCCATTTAACGAGGGGCTGAAGTAAAGAGTCTACCCATTGACATAACTTTTCATTACAGGACCCAATTCCGGATACTATGGGTCGCATCGGGGGAATACCCTCTTTTTTATGTATTTTAGGTACCCCATAAATAATGGGGAGAACTGGGTTTTCTACTGTAAGATAATCTACTTGTTTTTGAGTTAGTACCCCCAAACTTTGTCCCTCTTTTATAATCAAGTCTCTTTTCTTCTCTTTTCTTTTCTTATTTTATATGTATTTTGGTCTGATAATAGTTTAACATTTTTTCATGATAGTCCACTGTATTTAATACTACAACCACCCCTCCCTTGTCCGACATTTTAATTGTCAACTCTTGCATTTCTTTTAATTCCTTTATTGCACTCCAATGTCGTGTGGATATATTTCTTTGACTATTTTTACCATTAGTTTCTACATCCATATACAGTCATCTTAATTCCCTCTCTACGCTTTCCTGAAATCGGTCCATGCATTCAGACCTAGACTGAACAGGGTAATAATATGGATTTTTAGTGATAAAATCCTGAGAAACATTGACCCTTGCATGATCTGGCAATACTTCTGAATTAAGATCTTGTAATGCAACTAGCGCTACTTGTTCTTTGAAGTCCATTTGACAAAATTCATTACTTGCTCCATACAAAATGACAGTCTCTGCTTGATTGTGATCCTCTTCCCGATTTTCAGCGCTAAGGAAATGCTTCCTAATAGTCAAATTCCGTATGAATTTATTAGTGTCCATAATTATTGTAAATAAATCAAAATCCTGATCCAGAACAAAATTGAGACCCAAAGATAAGACCTGAATTTGTTCAGATGACAGTGATATGGATGATAAATTCAGCACGTTGGTAAATTCATTTATTTCATGTGAAGTCTCTTGTTGCGCGTACTCATCCCTCCTTCGCCTGCTGTGCTTTCTCCCGCCCCGCCTCTACGTGAGGTCACGGACACACGGACACGGATAACTCCGGTACCGATTTTTACGGACATGTGGGACAGGCCTCAAGTGCTATTCCATAAAACATCACAAAGCACTCGCCGGTGTTATTCGGCAGTGTGCGCGAACCATAACTAACCATTCCTTATCAACTGATATTAGCAGAGTTCCGCTGTATATAGAAAAGTCTTCCCAGTATTGGCCATTGATTAGGTAGGCGGTCAACTATAGATTACAATTTGATCTGCCGTCAACTTCAGTACACTGATTGCAAATCTGTAATCAATTTAAGGGTCTACTATCTATCAGTTTTGTAACAGTATGACTCAGTTTTTTTTACATGGATTAAATAAAATTCCAAGATTAAAGTCTTGTAAGGTCATTACAGGATATATTCCTTTATTAATCAAACTATAATTCATTTGCTGATGCTTTGCTTGACATGCTTGATACATTTTACGCATATAAAAAAAAGAATTATATGGCTATATCTGGTTATAAAAAGTCTAAAAAATTAAAAAAGCCCATTAAATATAATTTTTTATTAGTGTTTTTATTTACCCTTAGAATAGTTTAAAATGACTAATTCCTTGAAAGGTTAGTCACTCTGTATATGCAAAAGATCTGATTTTTTTTTTTCATTTTAAACATCTTAACAATAATGAAGCGACACCAGAAATAAAAGCAAAAAGTGCTAAACGATAAAATAATATTTGTCTTTATATATATATATAGTAATTATAACACAAATTTATCAAATACTTATCTCTGGTTAGGAACAGTAATGTCACCTTTTTTCTCTGCATTTCATGCTTGCTTAGTTATCTACCAAGAGTTGGTTGATCCTGAAAGTAACCTAGGAACTGAAATGTATTTTCTGTTGGAATAACAGCTGTGAAGGATTTTTCCCACTGAGAAATAATTCAGTGCCATATGGATTTACCAGACTGGAACTGCGTGTGACTATTTTAGAAAGCTGGCCACTGAATGAGTGATCTTGCAAGTTTTTCTGTACCTTTAGAAAATTAATAATGTGTATGCAAAACCTTAAATATGTTGTACGTCAATTATTGTAAAGTTACTGTCATTTGCTTGATAATAGTCAATTACTAAAAAGAGAAATATAAACAGATTTGATCTCTTTGAAATTGTATATAACATCTGTTGGCCTTGCTTGAATTTTTTTTTATCTTGAACTATAGTTTCATAAATAGGTTAAAATGAACCCCCACATAGATCTGGCTTACACATTCATAACTTATTGGGACAAAATTTGTGTGGCACTCTTTTGTCCCCAAATATTCCTTGATTTGTTAGATGCATTCTTTACATCAATGTTTGCTAACATTGAACGAGCAATGAAAATGTAATCCATAGACCAGTTTTCACCATGCGTAACCCCACCAAAAAAATACAGGCAACCTAGCATGGGTACACTCTCATATGGGACTGTAAATTCCTTAATCAAATATCATTTACATCACAGATCACATAGGGTTTATATGGTGAGGGCACAAGAGCCTAGCCTGCTCCATACCAGGCAGATGCTTACTATGCTGCACAGAGCCAACTTTTGCCTTTAACTGCAGCAAATGCCTTAATTTGGCTTTTTTGGGGAGACGATGAGTTACCATTTCAGGCGGAGTCTGCTGAATCCTCTGGCTGGGCTTCATGGAATAATATCAAGCATACCTCATACTGCAATACTTTAACCCCTTCATGACCTTGGGATTTTCCGTTTTTCCGTGTTAGTTGGATGGAATTAAATAGAGGGCAATCCTAGAGGAAAACTTGTTAGAAGCTGCAAGAGACTTCAGACTGGGACACTGGCTCACCTTCCACTAGAATGACGACCTTAACCCCTTCATGACCTTGGGATTTTCCGCTTTTCCGTGTTCGTTTTTTGCTCCCCTTCTTCCCAGAGCCATACCTTTTTTTATTTTTCCGTCAATATGGCCATGTGAGGGCTTATTTTTTGCAAAATAAGTTGAACTTTTGAACGACATCATTGGTTTTAGCATGTCGTGTACTACAAAATGGGAAAAAAAAATTCCAAGTGCGGTGAAATTGCAAAAAAATGCAATCCCACACTTGCTTTTTTATTGCCTTTTTTACTAGGTTCTCTTTTATCTTTGCTAAAAAAATAATAATATTTGCGCCATTTTCCGATGCCCGTAGCGTCTCCATTTTTCATGATTTGGAGTCGGTTAAGGGCTTATTTTTGCATGCCGAGCTGGCATTTTTAATGATAGCATTTTGGTGCAGATGCGCTCTTTTGATCGCCTGTTATTGCATTTTAATGCAATGTCACAGCGACCAAAAAAACGTAATTCTGGCATTTCAATTTTTTTCTCGCTACGCCGTTTAGCGATCAGGTTAATCTTTTTTTATTGATAGATCGGGTGATTCAAAATGCAGCGATACCAAATATGTGTAGGTTTGATTTTTATTATTGATTTATTTTGAATGGGGCGAAAGGGGGGTGATTTAAACTTTTATATTTTTTCATTTTTTTCACATTTTTTAAACTTTTTTTAACTTTTACAATGCTTCAATAACCTCCACGGGAGGCTAGAAGCTGGCACAACTCGATCGGCTCTGCTACATAGCAGCGATTATTCAGAGCAGACACAAGAGTAGGATTAGGTGTTACCAATACAAAATAATCAATCTCAATGATCTATTCCCAAATAAAGTACCAAACAGTAAACCAATCCACCACTTGTGCCAAAAAGGAAATGGTGAAACCACTACAAGAATGGAGAAAAGTATGCACCGAATATGGATCAAGCCAGAAAAGAAAAACGGATATCAGGGAGTACGTAGAATAAATCACTTTTATTTATGTGCAACAGACAGTAACCAAAAAATATATTTATTATATATGTTAAAATAATGTGTATGTATACTCTTAAAATACGCTTTTCTTACGTGCACATGTCAAAGGAAATATAACAAATAATTCATACTAGGCAGGTCAAACAATATATATTATTACATAAAATATACTGGATACCCCAAAAGGAATTAGTAAGCACAAAAAATAAGGATCGTTTATAGGAGAAAATAATAGTAATAATACGGATCATAAGTGAAAAATAAAAATTGTAAAAATATGTATGTCTAAAAACCTATAAAATATAGAGGAGAGCACAAAAAACACTAGTGTAAAAAAATATATAATAACTAATGAGGTGCAAAAAAGTGTGTAAAAAATGTAAAAAAGAAAAGAATAAAAAGAAAAAAATATATGTGTATCACAAATTATTAAAGGTCACTCTACACGAACATACGCCATAGTGACGGAATACGTGCGGCCCGCTGTTTTTTGGATTCCTCCTCTCTATCCACTAACATGAGTGAACTGACTTTAAAACTCCTTGAATTTTCCCTTTCCCACAACTTTTTTCTATTCAATGGGTCCTTCTACCTACAGCTATAGGGCACGGCAATGGGTGCATCTTTTGCACCGGCATATGCAAATTTATTCCTGGGGCTGTGGGAGAAGGACTTCTTGATGTCTGACCTGACGCCAGCAATGGAAAGTATCCTATTATGGGTACGCTTCATTGATGACGTTTTTATTCTCTGGCAGGGATCTCAGACATCGCTTGAATCATTTATGTCTCAACTCAATCATAATTCATATAACATACACCTCACTTACAAATGTGATCGGGAACAAATTGAGTTCTTAGACGTTTGTGTCAAGAGGAGGATTGACAACTGCCTCCAAACGGATTTATATCGCAAGCCAACAGCGGTAAATTCATTCCTACACGCTACATCATCACATCCTATGGCTATGATTAGCTCCATACCAATTGGCCAATTTTTACGCCTTCGAAGGGTTTGCTCAAGTGAAGAGGATTTCAAGAGACAAGCTGATAATCTTAAGAAAAGATTTTTTGAACGTGGTTACAACCACCGATCAGTTAAGAAGGCCTACAACCGGGCAAAATATACTACCAGACATGAGGCCCTATATACTGTGAAATCATCCACAGGGAGACAACCTATAAGATATATCACCCAATTCCATGGCCAGATAGATCTGATGCGCCATTACTTGACAAAATCTTGGCTTATCATTCAAAGTGATCCTATATTGTCAAAATATGTTGGTACACGCCCTGAAATTACATTCAGGAGATCACAGAATTTGGGTGATTCCCTTGTGAAAAGCCATTATGTTAGAGACCCAACATCTACCTCAACCTTCCTAACTAGCATAAAACCTCAAACGGGCTGCAAACCATGTGGAAAGTGCGTGGCATGCCCCAATGTGATGAGATCCAAATCTTTCAAAAATGCTAGTGGTACTAAAACATATAAAATTAAACATTCAATTACCTGTACATCCCGTGCCGTAGTTTATTACGCAATATGTCCATGCTCCCTCATATATGTAGGAATGACAACCCGCCAATTAAAAATCCATACGCAGGAGCACGTACGTGGTATACTGGCAGCAAAGGATGTTGAGGACTTGTCAATATTAAAAACCATCCCCAAACATTTTAAGTTACACCATGACTGTGATGCTTCCCTTTTAAAGGTGTTTGGGATAGATCAAATTAAACCGAATGAGAGGGGAGGAAAAATCAGTATACCCCTAGCACAGCTCGAAACTAAATGGATCTGGTTACTAGATACTGTCTCCCCTAACGGTCTGAATGAAAGCTTGAGTTTCGCTCCCTTTTTATGATAAAATTGACCATCTTTATTTGTACTTCATTTTTGCATATCCTTATTTATGTTTTTTTAAAATTACTGTTTTTAATCTCTTGTGTATATGTATATATCGTTTTATTATCTATACATATTTTTTTGACCAATATTGGTACGACTATATATTATTAATCTTTTATTTTTTATACATGTTTTTAGATGATTTTACAACTTACCTGTGTGAGTGCTCATTTTCTCCATGGAACTTTCGGAGCCATCTGGTGTCTCGGGAGGCTCCCTCTGCCATTTGGAATCGTGCCACGCGGACTTTTCTTCCTTTTTTGAATGATTGTTCCGGCTGAAAAATATGCATGCCACAACTGAATTAATATTGTGAATATTTTATCACTTTAATGTATATTTTTATTTTTGGATATATTCTCCTTTTTTATGCTGTTTTTATGGTATATCGACATTTCATAAAATCATGTCTCTAGTTATATATGTAGGCATTTACTTCACACACACTACTATTATGTATATTCCAGTATATATAGATTGTTGTTTTTCATTTGTTTGTTTACATTATAATTTTTTTGCTTATATTTTTTTAGTACCACCCCTCTCTGTGGTAGCCTGTGATGGGCCCCGTTCCTTACATGTGCCCCTCTGGACTGGGACGTGATGTCCTGTGGCCATGGTATATTACTGTGGTTGCACGGAGTTGCGTTCTGGACTAGTTGTTGTGCTACATGTGCAGGGTGCATTAGCATGGCATGCACAGATTCGTTGGTATATTGCCTTGCTCCACGCCTTATTATATCTATAGTAGCCCATGTTGTACATGCTGTGGTGTGTGTGCGTGTCCGGAACCACTTGCCTGGTGTGTATCTGCTTGGTTGCCATGGGTATGATCTTTGTGCGGTGGCTGCCGGGCTTTGCATCTCGGGCTTCTGGGTGTTCGGATTGCGCATGCGCCGCCTACACGGCAGGTATTGGACATTGGCACAGATGAGTCATTCCTCATTTTACCTCCCATATCGGGCCTGCAGCAGTGCGCGTGCGCGCCCGGAGCTCTTGAGTTCAGGCTGCAGCATCGCGGTGACCTTGGCAATGCCATGTACTATCATGTGCGTCCGGTCACGTGGCGCTGGGTCTTTGGACTTCCGGGCTACCTGTGGTGCTGTGGACGCTGACATCGGCAATATTACTCATACTAACATACTATATAAACCCCTCGGTCCTTGCCCATGACACCCCCTGACGAAGGAACTTTTTGGGTCCGAAACGCGCGTCGGGGTGCACACAGTCCCTACTGGCAGTCCTGGATATATGTACCCTATCTGATTATAAGTAAGTAGTATTGGATCATATATTTACTAAGCGTTTCCTTTCTCTTTGAAGGAGACCTTGCTGGGCACATACTATAAACCATACTTGATATAAAATGGCACATTGCACTTTCTGAATTATACTTTGCATACCTTATATGCCTATAGCACCTTATTATTAGCACGCAGCACTTTTTGTAAATATCACAACATATGAATTATATCACGTAATTTGTGAGGCTATATATACCTTTAATAATTTGTGATACACATATATTTTTTTCTCTTTATTCTTTTCTTTTTTACATTTTTTACACACTTTTTTACACCTCATTTGTTATTATATATTTTTTTACACTAGTGTTTTTTGTGCTCTCCTCTATATTTTATAGGTTTTTAGACATACATATTTTTACAATTTTTATTTTTCACTTATGATCCGTATTATTACTATTATTTTCTCCTATATACGATCCTTATTTTTTGTGCTTACTAATTCCTTTTGGGGTATCCAGTATATTTTATGTAATAATATATATTGTTTGACCTGCTTAGTATGAATTATTTGTTATATTTCCTTTGACATGTGCACGTAAAAAAAGCGTATTTTAAGAGTATACATATACATTATTTTAACATATATAATAAATATATTTTTTGGTTACTGTCTGTTGCACATAAATAAAAGTGATTGATTCTACGTACTCCCTGATATCCGTTTTTTTTTTCTGGCTTGATCCATATTTGGTGCATACTTTTCTACATAGCAGCGATCATCAGATCGCTGCTATGCAGCAGAAATGCAGGTGTGCTTTGAGCGTCGACCACAAGGGGGCGCTCTCAGCAGGCCTGCATCAGTAACCATAGAGGTTTCAAGGACCGATCATGTGACGGGGTCAGCGATGCGCTCATTTCCGGCCGCCCGGCCAGAAGCTCCGGTTAAATACCGCTGTCAGCGTTTGACAGCGGCATTTAACTACTTAATAGCGGCGGGTGAATCGCGATTTCACCCGCCGCTATTGCAGGCACATGTCAGCTGTTCAAAACAGCTGACATGTCCCGACTTTGATTCGGGCTCACCGCCGGAGCCCTGCATCAAAGCACGGTATCTGACCTCGGACGTACTATCCCGTCCGAGGTCAGAAAGGGGTTAAGCATACTGCCAGAGCTACAATGGAATGAATTAGATCAAAGCATGTGAATTTCCAAATCACAGTCCAGATATATAAATAAATCTCATTGATAATCTGTGGCAAGACTTGAAAATTGCTCTTCGTAGATGTTCACAGATGCCTCCATCTAATCTCACTGAGCTACAGCTAGTTTACAAAGAATAATGGGCAAAAATGTCAGATTCTAGATGTGGAAAGGAGGTGGAGAGAAACCTGAAAAGATTTGCAGCAGTTATTGTGGTGAAAGTGGTCCTGCAAAGTATTGATTCAGGCGGGCTGAAAACAAATTCACGTCACAATTTTCAGATTTATATATATTTTTAAAAAAATATGTTATTTCCTTTAAAATACACAAATACTTACCACTTAGTGTTGGTATAACCCATAAAATCCTAATTAAATACTTTGATGTTTGTGGCTGTAACATGAAAAAATGTAGAAAAGTTCACAGGGTATGAATAATTTTTCAAGGAACTGTATATGCCTGCATTTCTTAGTGAGGATAGATAGATAGATAGATAGATAGATAGATAGATAGATAGATAGATAGATAGATAGATAGATAGATAAAATGGTAACAGGCAGGATTATTTTTATTTTTTTTGTGAGGTGCAAATCGAATCTCAAAATGCTCGATTTTGAGTGAAACTACGAATTTCAGGAAGTTCAACTCAAACTTGATACTCGATGGATCTCTAATTTCATTCTATTTTTAAAAAGGAGGTGGTTTTACAAAAAAGAGGCAACGCCATGTGTCAAAAACAGCATCAAAATATTGGTGCAAATTGTTGGCATAAGGTGTTAGGAGTCGAGTTTCCTCTGCTGCACAGGGGGAATCTCGATCCGTGTCTGCTGCGGTCTCCCATTCTGCTTCGGCCGCAGTGGGCTCTGCTCAGCGGAGGCGTCGCTCCCAGTGTCTTGCTGGGACTGATTCTGTGCAGGACGCTGCAACGTCACGGATCGCTAGCGATATCGTCTAGTGTGACGGTACCTTAAGTCCTTATTTGCACACACTGAGCATGCCCAGGGCAAGATCTCCCGTTGGAGATCGAGGGTCACATGCTCAGGCACTGCAGCACATCCCATTGGTCCTCTTGGCAGGTCCTGAAAGGGCAAAACTTCTGTAGCTGCTTCCTGTGCTGCAACTATATAAACTGTGCATGACCGCACTGCCATGCGCTAGTATTGTCTTGTTATAATGTGTGTGTGTAGATGGATGTATGTCGATGGATGAAAGCTCCTAAGTATCCCTCCCTAGTGTTGTTGACTGCTCGCGGATGATGGTAGCTATCTAGCGCCCGACTAGCCATCTGCACGTAACACACATCACAGCGTCCAGTTGCTGTGTCTGCCAGTACGACGCCGTGCGCTTTCTCTGCGCTTTCCTTACCCAAGCCTGGGTGGTTAGTGGCGTCCGTCAGTGCGGCACAGCATGCGCTCTCGTGCCTCTATACACTATTTAATAGTTTCCTTACACACCCAGTTGCGGTGTTGTGCCAGCAAGTGGTCTAATTGGACTTCAATCCTGAGTTGGGGTTGTGTTCGCTGACTTCTTGCTCGCGCTCAATGTGCGGTACCGCGGTCCTGTGATGCAACAGGATCGCTTCCTTCATGCAGGGTGAAGTTAACCCGTGCATGTATACTTATAGTACCGCCATATAGTCCGTCTTACTAGCAGCAGGGTTTATACCTGTACGGTGGACCTCGGACTGTGAATGCACCTAGTTTCATATCATCTATACTTGGTGTGTTCCGCCAGTCCCTAACATAAGGTAAGTAGACTAATGTTAATAAAATATGTGTTGTGTTCAGTATACCACTTTCTGTACGACAGTTGCATTTAATTTTATACAGCTTATATGGAAACTTGTGGTATGGCTGGTCTAAGATCTCATAGTTTGGCTGGCATAGAATCTAGTTGTATGGCTCATGTAGTTCTTAGTGGTAATGCTGGTGTGAAAATTAGTTATATGATTGGTATGAAATCTCCAACAGGGACTTTAAATATCCTTGAATGAATTATCAAAAATCTTCTACTTGTACATGAGTCAATTCCGGTAAACCCTGCCATGGAATTCATGTTTGATGTTTTCTCTAAAATGAATGTTTTAAATAAAACTTGACCATGTTTTCATAAACGAAGTAAAATGTGTATTAAAAAATCCTACATCTTTTGTAAAAATGATTTTAACGTTATGGCTTTAAAGTGTCTGTGAGTAAAATGAAAAACATGCAATTACAATTTTAGCAGTACCACCAGATGACATATGGTTGAGGATGATTAGCAGTTTAACATAAGCTTTTACAAAGTGTGCAGCAAAGTAAAAAAGAAAAGAAAAAGAAAAAACATCCAGCTTCCCATTTCAATGCAAATTTTTTGTGTGCTTCATTCTTACAGCTTTCCCTCATAAACACAGTTATGATATTCTCCTGTGCACAGACAGTGAAAACTCATTACAATAGCGAGAAAACTAAGTAACATGACTTAAAACAAAAACTGCCTTTTGCTTAATTACGGAAGCTACGTTATGGCATATTACATAAATGACTGAAAACAGTGCAGTCTCTATTTAGCGGCATGTAAAATATACACATGATGTATAGATATTAGGATCTGCTGTAGTCAAACACCGCTTACAAATGTCAGCAATTATAGGATAGAGTCCTGCAGGCAAATGCAATTTCAACTTAATGCAAAGCCAGTTTTATCATAGACAGCCATATGTTCATCTTAAATTTTGTTTCTTTTACAAGAAAAAAGATCATAGTAATAGGATAATCTAAATCCCCACCCAGGTGAATCTATCATCATGAAATTTATACCCGCTGAGGATATGAACTAATATTTAAATTGCCATGGGCACGGTTTTTCCGCATCGGTGCTCACCCGTGCTGCAATTTTTTTTTTATAAAGAACCATCTTTAAATAAATGCAAAACATTTCCTGAATCAGATAGATGTGGTTTAGAAGAATTTCACGCAGTTTTTAGAATTTAAATATGTGACTCATTTGTTAAATCTAATTAACAAATGGTAAGCATTGGAATATAACACATGAAGTAAAGAACAGTCACACCAGCTGTGAGCACAACAGATTTTACTAAACCATCTATTAGCACAAACTATCTTAATAAATCCTAATAGAATCAGATTAGAAATGTAAGCAAAAAAGATGTCTATTCATAAACCATCAGCTCAAGCGAATACCAATGTTTAACTCTTGCAACGCTATAACGTCTGGTGGCACAACTAATACTGCTCTGGATGAACTAGCAGAGCACATATATTTCTGTTCTGCTGTTTAATACTGCCACCAAAGCAATGAGAAAATAGAATAAGTGCTCTACAGCAGGGCTGGAAAGGCGGGTAGGTAAGTGTAGGCACCCACCTAAGGCGCTACCTCTCGTCTCATATAATGCAACCAAAGATAATCATAGAACTTGCCTTTTAAAAGCCAAGTTTTATGAAAGCTTGTTATTTAGAAGCCAAGTTTTACGAATATCTTTGGTGGCATTATAATGCTTCTAATACCGGAGGCACTTTATCCAGGCACCGGCCCTTTTTCCTTGATTACATCTCTAGTAGGGTTGAGCGACCATTACTTTTATAGGATCGGGTCGGGTTTCTTGAAACCCGACTTTTTCAAAAGTCGGGTCGAGTGAAATCGGCCGATCCTATAAAAAAGTCGGGGTCGGGTCGGCCGAAACCCGAAACCCAATGCAGTGCATTGGGTTTCCATGGTTCCCAGGGTCTGAAGGAGCGGAAACTCTCCTTCAGGCCCTGCGATCCATATTTTAGTGTAAAATAAAGAATTAAAATAAAAAATATCGCAATACTTACCCTCTGACGCGCCCTGGTACTAACTGGGAACCTTCCTCCTTCGAATCAGTGCTTCCAGGACCTTGTGGTGACGTCGCGGTGACGTCGCGGCTTGTGATTGGTCGCGCGGCCGCCCATGTGACCGCTCGCACGACCAATCAGAAGCCGTGACGTCACCGCGACGTCACCGAAGGTCCTGCAAGCGCTGATTCTTAGGAAGGAAGGCTGCCGGAAAGAAGCAGGGCGCGTCCGAGGGTGAGTATATTCCTATTAGGTATATACTCACCCTCGGACGTGCCCTGTTTCTTTCCGACAGCCTTCCTTCCTAAGAATCAACGCTTGAAGGACCTTCGGTGACGTCACGGCTTCTGATTGGTCGCGCAAGCGGTCACATGGGCGGCCGCGCGACCAATCACAAGCCGCGACGTCACCGCGACGTCACCGCAAGGTCCTGGAAGCGCTGATTCGAAGGAGGAAGGTTCCCGGTTAGTACCAGGGCGCATCAGAGGGTAAGTATTGCGATATTTTTTATTTTAATTCTTTATTTTACACTTAAATCTGAATTCCGATACCAATTCCCGATATCTGAAACATATCGGGAATCGGTATCGGAATTCCGATTCCAGATTCAAAAGATCGCTGACTTCATGGCCGACCCCACACAGGGGTCGGGTCGGGTTTCATGAAACCCGACCTTGCCAAAAGTCGGCGACTTTTGAAAATTTTCGACCCGTTTCACTCAACCCTAATCTCTAGATCTCCGGTCATGGTCCAGGGCCATGGAACAGCCATCGGATTATATGCCCTACCTTGATCAGTGTTGGGCCTGCAGTTGCAGAACCAAATCAGGTGAGTACTTGCACTAAGTTTTTTCTACTTGTCTGTTTTGATCTCCTCAATGTGTCCTTTCTCTCCTTTTTTCTTCTATGATCCCTAAAGATTTAATTTCAAGCAATTTTTGTGTCTAATTCTTTAGCTTTCAAACATGTCTCTTAGTGCTTTTTTCCTGCATTTTCCATGGCAGTTTTCTTATTTTGCTAAATTTGCATAATCATGTTTTTAGCATTCTATAAATCTTATGGATAAACCCATAAAAAAGACGAAATATATGCTTTCGCATATTCAGAGCAAGAAAAAAAATAATGTAAAAATCACCACATATAAGTCAAAAATAAAATGCTAGGGTTACTGCCACTGTATGTGCATGGAGACATGTGTTGTGAAGATTGCTTCTTCTGTGATCTTAAACTCATAAGTTTCTCTACAGCATGCTATGTGCTGAAGGGGTTAATCAGCCGTTATCAAGGAATCTGTTTTTGGTGAGCATGTGTAAGATGGGCGGGACGTTTACTCACCATATGTCCACCTCAAGGGAGTGGCTGGAAAGTGAAATGTGCAGCCACTATTTTTTTCTCTGTGTTGTGTTTGGAGAGGAGAGTCTCCAGACCTGGATCCAGGAGGAGATGAAGACCTATCGTGGCCTGAGCCCCTCAGATATAAGGACTTACTGTGATTTATCTTTAGTTTTGCCATTATGCCAGAAAAGCCATGTTTATTTTGCTGAACCCTGCTATGGTTTAGGCTGTCCCATTATAACCCAGCAGATGACTTACCTAAGAAGTATTCCTGTGTGTACTTCCGAAAGCAGTTGAGCGAGGCAACACCTCACAGTATGTAAACAGTTGAGTAATTTGCTTTAGAGTTTAAAGTAACATTTGGCCACAGCATTCTGTGAAACCAACGACAAGTTCACATTTTATTTTTAGCAAAATTTTTACAGTTTTCTTCTGGTGTTTTTTTTTTTTTTTTGGGGGGGGGGGTAGGTGGAGGGGAACAAAGGTTGTAGCCAGATGTCTGCATATTAATAGAAAAATATGCAATGAATAAACTTTTATGACGTGTATTTAACACTTTTTGACCTTTTTGGTGGTCATCTGGGTTTTTTAACTTATAAGGAAAAAAGATATAAAAAAGTACATTTGAGATAACAGCTTTTAAAGAATCTTTAGAAACAAAAACACTGTTCTCAAAATTCAGTAAATAAGTAAACAATATGGGCACAGCTTAATATTGGCTTCCTATCAGATTGCTTTGTTTTACATATAGTAACCAGAAGGTAATCAACCATGTTTAGTGAAAAACTCAGATTGTCCTGCTAACTACCAATTACTTTAATGTGCGCCTCGTTACACACTCTGCAAAATTAAATTGTTACATATTAACAAGTAATAATCATGAATTAAGAAAATAACAATTTGTTCAAACTATGGAGGTGGTTTGTCTATATCATTAATAGTGATGAGCGAATACACTCGTTACTCGAGATTTCCCGAGCATGCTCGGATGTCCTCCGAGTATTTATTAGTGCTCGGAGATTTAGTTTTCATCGCCGCAGCTGAATGATTTACATCTATTAGCCAGCATAAGTACATGTGGGGGTTGCCTGGTTGCTAGGGAATCCCCACATGTAGTCAAGCAGGCTAGTAGCTGTAAATCATAGTAACATAGTTAGTAACATAGTTAGTAAGGCCGAAAAAAGACATTTGTCCATCCAGTTCAGCCTATATTCCATCATAATAAATATCCAGATCTACGTCCTTCTACAGAACCTAATAATTGTATGATACAATATTGTTCTGCTCCAGGAAGACATCCAGGCCTCTCTTGAACCCCTCAACTGAGTTCGCCATCACCACCTCCTCAGGCAAGCAATTCCAGATTCTCACTGCCCTAACAGTAAAGAATCCTCTTCTATGTTGGTGGAAAAACCTTCTCTCCTCCAGACGCAAAGAATGCCCCCTTGTGCCCGTCACCTTCCTTGGTATAAACAGATCCTCAGCGAGATATTTGTATTGTCCCCTTATATACTTATACATGGTTATTAGATCGCCCCTCAGTCGTCTTTTTTCTAGACTAAATAATCCTAATTTCGCTAATCTATCTGGGTATTGTAGTTCTCCCATCCCCTTTATTAATTTTGTTGCCCTCCTTTGTACTCTCTCTAGTTCCATTATATCCTTCCTGAGCACCGGTGCCCAAAACTGGACACAGTACTCCATGTGCGGTCTAACTAGGGATTTGTACAGAGGCAGTATAATGCTCTCATCATGTGTATCCAGACCTCTTTTAATGCACCCCATGATCCTGTTTGCCTTGGCAGCTGCTGCCTGGCACTGGCTGCTCCAGGTAAGTTTATCATTAACTAGGATCCCCAAGTCCTTCTCCCTGTCAGATTTACCCAGTGGTTTCCCGTTCAGTGTGTAATGGTGATATTGATTCCCTCTTCCCATGTGTATAACCTTACATTTATCATTGTTAAACCTCATCTGCCACCTTTCAGCCCAAGTTTCCAACTTATCCAGATCCATCTGTAGCAGAATACTATCTTCTCTTGTATTAACTGCTTTACATAGTTTTGTATCATCTGCAAATATCGATATTTTACTGTGTAAACCTTCTACCAGATCATTAATGAATATGTTGAAGAGAACAGGTCCCAATACTGACCCCTGCGGTACCCCACTGGTCACAGCAACCCAGTTAGAGACTATACCATTTATAACCACCCTCTGCTTTCTATCACTAAGCCAGTTACTAACCCATTTACACACATTTTCCCCCAGACCAAGCATTCTCATTTTGTGTACCAACCTCTTGTGCGGCACGGTATCAAACGCTTTGGAAAAATCGAGATATACCACGTCCAATGACTCACCGTGGTCCAGCCTATAGCTTACCTCTTCATAAAAACTGATTAGATTGGTTTGACAGGAGCGATTTCTCATAAACCCATGCTGATCAATCAGCTGCGGCGAAGAAAACGAAATCTCTGAGCACTAAAAAATACTCGGAGGACACCCGAGTATGCTCGGGAAATCTCGAGTAACGAGTATGTTCGCTCATCACTAGTTATTATGCATCATGAAGCAGCTGATGATAAGGTTAACATTGGTTGCTGATATTCTTTAAGTGTAGGACAACAAAGATGTCTGGCCACATGCTATGTTGTGTGTGGTTTCACAATTAGCGATTTAGAATATGTAGTTCCCGCTCTTGAAGTTCCACCTGTACCAGAATATTATTTAGAAATGTCTAAACTTTAGTAATGTTTTATTTCACAGGTTGGTATTCTGAACAATAATTTGTTAAATTGATTCGTAATTCTTAGAGCTTTTTTACAAGTATTATATTTAAATAAAAAATTATAAACTTACTTTTCACTTTTCCAAATTTGATTCTAGTCATTACCCAATCAGGGACAAGATATCACTATATCTGGCACAATGACATGTTGTCCATGTGAAGTGACTTTAGGCATCAAGCTCTGCTTCTGTGCATGAAGGCATTATGGTGAGAACAGCTGATTGCTTGAAATATTTTAGATATTTTTTTCATTTGTATCAGATCATAATGCACCTTGTATCTCAAACGTCCAGTCTTCCAATATGTGAAATGTTCTGGAAACTTTAACCCCTGAAAAGTACTACAATTAGAATATAGTCAGATCACACAGTTGCTTTGACATCTGTAATTGAATGGGACCTGGTACCTAATTGCGTCCTCTGAAGCATTATCACAGTTTTTTACCTATTACCAGAGTTGAGAGATTGAGCATAGTTTACAAAGAATTAAAGCATGATTATTGTTTTATTTTTTATTTCATAAATCAATAGTACACATGGAAATCAACAACTTTGTGAACAAATGTGTTCTTTTACAGACAGAATTGATCATTATCAAAATTTTAAATTCCGAGGAAAAATCTGTTTTCAGTAAAGACAGACTTTCCAATTAGTGAGCAAGGAGATGGCAATTGGTATTGATTAGGGATCCTGTCACCTCGTTTTTTCAGATTGAGATAAAAATACTGTTAAATAGGACCTGCGCTGTGCGTTACAATAGTGTATGTAGTGTACCCTGATTCCCCACCTATGCTGCGAAATACATTACCAAAGTCGCCGTTTTCGCCTGTCAATCAGGCTGGTCAGGTCAGGTGGGCGTGGTGACATCGCTGTTTCTTCCCCAGCTTTCCGTTGGTGGCATAGTGATGTGCGCATGTCCAAGCGCCGAATCCACTGCGCGCAGGTGAAGAAAAAGCGCGCGATCTGCGCTATTACCCTTGTCATTGGTGGGGGCGGCCATCTTCCTGAGGCCGCGAGTGCGCAGATGGAGTGCTCTGCTGCACGGGGCTTCAGGAAAATGGCCGCGGGATGCCGCGCGTGCGCAGATGGAGATCGCGGCGGCCATTTTCCTGAAGCCGAGATGCAAACTCGGCTTTGGGAAAATGTCCGCCTCGATCTCCATCTGCGCACGCGCGGCATCCTGACCTGACCAGCCTGATTGACAGGCGAAAACGGCGACTTTCGTAATGTATTTCGCAGCATAGGTGGGGAATCAGAGTACACTACATACACTATTGTAACGCACAGTGCAGGCCCTATTTAACAGTATTTTTATCTCAATCTGAAAAAACGGGGTGACACGTTCCCTTTAACCCCTTCCCGACCCATGACGCCACGTAGGCGTCATGAAAGTCGGTGCCATTCCGACCCATGACGCCTATGCGGCGTCATGGAAAGATCGCGTCCCTGCAGATCGGGTGAAAGGGTTAACTCCCATTTCACCCGATCTGCAGGGACAGGGGGAGTGGTAGTTTAGCCCAAGGGGGGTGGCTTCACCCCCTCGTGGCTACGATCGCTCTGATTGGCTGTTGAAAGTGAAACTGCCAATCAGAGCGATTTGTAATATTTCACCCATTATAACGGGTGAAATATTACAATCCAGCCATGGCCGATGCTGAAATATCATCGGCCATGGCTGGAAATACTAGTGTGCCCCCACCCCACCCCACCGATCGCCCCCCCACCCCCCCGATCTGGCCGGTACACTGCTCCGGCTCCCCTCCATCCAGTGCTCCGCTCCCCCCCGTGCTCGTGTCCGCTCCCCCCGTGCTCCAATCACCCCCCCGTGCTCCAATCACCCCCCCTGCACTCCGATCCACCCCCCCCCCGTGCTCCGTTCCACCCCCCCGTGCTCCATTCCAGCCCCCCCGTGCTCCGTTCCACGCCCCCCGCGCTCCGTTCCACCCCTCCCGCGCTCCGATTCCCCCCCCCCGTGCTCCGATCCCCCCCCCGTGGTCCCCCCCCCACCCTATCATACTTACCGATCCAGCCGTGGTCCCGTCCGTCTTCTCCAGGGCGCCGCCATCTTCCAAAATGGCGGGCGCATGTGCAGTGCGCCCGCCGAATCTGCCGGCCGGCAGATTCGTTCCAAAGTGCATTTTGATCACTGAGATATAATCTATCTCAGTGATCAAAATAAAAAAAATAATAAATGACCCCCCCCTTTGTCACCCCCATAGGTAGGGACAATAAAAAAATAAAGAAATTTTTTTTTTCCACTAATGTTAGAATAGGGTTAGGGTTAGGGGTAGGGTTAGGGGTAGGGTTAGGGTTAGGGTTAGGGTTAGGGGTAGGGTTAGGGGTAGGGTTAGGGTTAGGGTTAGGGTTAGGGCTAGGGTTAGGGGTAGGGTTAGGGGTAGGGTTAGGGTTAGGGGTAGGGTTAGGGTTAGGAATGTGCACACGTATTCTGGTCCTCTGCGGATTTTTCCGCTGCGGATTTGATAAATCCGCAGTGCTAAACCGCTGCGGATTTATGGCGGATTTACCGCGTTTTTTTCTGCGCATTTCACTGCGGTTTTACAATTGCGATTTTCTATTGGAGCAGTTGTAAAACCGCTGCGGAATCCGCACAAAGAAGTGACATGCTGCGGAATGTAAACCGCTGCGTTTCCGTGCAGTTTTTCCGCAGCATGTGTACAGCGATTTTTGTTTCCCATAGGTTTACATTGAACTGTACACTCATGGGAAACTGCTGCGGATCCGCAGCGTGTGCACATACCTTTAGAATTAGGCTATGTGCACACGGTGCGGATTTGGCTGCGGATCCGCAGCAGTGTTCCATCAGGTTTACAGTACCATGTAAACATATGGAAAACCAAATCCGCTGTGCCCATGGTGCGGAAAATACCGCGCGGGAACGCTGCGTTGTATTTTCCGCAGCATGTCAATTCTTTGTGCGGATTCCGCAGCGTTTTACACCTGTTCCTCAATAGGAATCCGCAGGTGAAATCCGCACAAAAAACACTGGAAATCCGCGGAAAATCCGCAGGTAAAACACAGTGCCTTTTACCCGCCGATTTTTCAAAAATGGTGCGGAAATATCTCACACGAATCCGCAACGTGGGCACATAGCCTTAGGGTTAGGGTTGGAATTAGGGTTGTGGTTAGGGTTAGGGGTGTGTTGGGGTTAGTGTTGTGGTTAGGGGTGTGTTGGGGTTAGGGTTGTGATTAGGATTATGGCTACAGTTGGGATTAGGGTTAGGGGTGTGTTGGGGTTAGTGTTGTGATTAGGGTTATGGCTACAGTTGGGATTAGGGTTAGGGGTGTGTTGGGGTTAGTGTTGGAGTTAGAATTGAGGGGTTACCACTGTTTAGGCACATCAGGGGTCTCCAAACGCAACATGGCGCCACCATTGATTCCAGCCAATCTCGTATTCAAAAAGTCAAATGGTGCTCCCTCACTTCCGAGCCCTGACGTGTGCCCAAACAGTGGTTTACCCCCACATATGGGGTACCAGCATACTCAGGACAAACTGCGCAACAATTACTGGGGTCCAATTTCTCCTGTTACCCTTGTGAATCTAAAAAAATGCTTGCTAAAACATAATTTTTGAGGAAAGAAAAATGATTTTTTATTTTCACGGCTCTGCGTTGTAAACGTCTGTGAAGCACTTGGGGGTTCAAAGTGCTCACCACATATCTAGATAAGTTCCTTGGGGGGTCTAGTTTCTAAAATGGGGTCACTTGTGGGGGGTCTCTACTGTTTAGGCACACCAGGGGCTCTGCAAACGCAACGTGACACCCGCAGACCATTCCATCAAAGTCTGCATTTCAAAAGTCACTACTTCCCTTCTGAGCCCCGACGTGTGCCCAAACAGTGGTTTACCCCCACATATGGGGTATCAGCGTACTCAGGAGAAACTGGACAACAACTTTTGGGGTCCAATTTCTCCTGTAACCCTTGGGAAAATAAAAAATTCTGGGCTAAATAATTATTTTTGAGGAAAGAAAACGTATTTATTATTTTCACGGCTCTGCATTATAAACTTCTATGAAGCACTTGGGGGTTCAAAGTGCTCACCACACATCTAGATAAGTTCCTTTCAGGGTCTAGTTTCCAAAATGGGGTCACTTGTGGGGGGTTTCTACTGTTTAGGCACATCAGGGGCTCTGCAAACGCAACGTGACGCCCGCAGAGCATTCCATCAAAGTCTGCATTTCAAAACGTCACTACTTCAATTCCAAGCCCCGGCATGTGCCCAAACAGTAGTTTACCCCCACATATGGGGTATTACCGTACTCAGGAGAAACTGGACAACAACTTTTGGGGTCAAATTTCTCCTGTTACCCTTGGGAAAATTAAAAAATTCTGGGCTAAATAATTATTTTTGAGGAAAGAAAACGTATTTATTATTTTCACGGCTCTGCATTATAAACTTCTATGAAGCACTTGGGGGTTCAAAGTGCTCACCACACATCTAGATAAGTTCCTTTGGGGGTCTAGTTTCCAAAATGGGGTCACTTGTGGGGGGTTTCTACTGTTAAGCCACATCAGGGGCTCTGCAAACGCAACGTGACGCCCACAGAGCATTCCATCAAAGTCTGCATTTCAAAACGTCACTACTTCACTTCCGAGCCCCGGCATGTGCCCAAACAGTGATTTACCCCCACATATGGGGTATCAGCGTACTCAGGAGAAACTGGACAACAACTTTTGGGGTCAAATTTCTCCTGTTACCCTTGGGAAAATAAAAAATTGCAGGCTAAAAGATCATTTTTGAGAAAATAATTTTTTTTTTTATTTTCATGGCTCTGCGTTATAAACTTCTGTGAAGCACTTGGGGGTTCAAAGTCCTCACCACACATCTAGATTAGTTCCTTTGGGGGTCTAGTTTCCAAAATGGTGTCATTTCTGGGGGATCTCCAATGTTTAAGCACACAGGGGCTCTCCAAACGTGACATGGTGTCCGCTAATGATTGGAGCTAATTTTCCATTTAAAAAGCCAAATGGCGTGCCATCCCTTCCGAGCCCTGCCGTGCGCCCAAACAGTGGTTTACCCCCACATATGGGGTATCAGCGTACTCAGGACAAACTGGACAACAATATTTGGGGTCCAATTTCTCCCATTATCCTTGGCAAAATAGGAAATTCCAGGCTAAAAAATCATTTTTGAGGAAAGAAAAATTATTTTTTATTTTCATGGCTCTGCGTTATAAACTTCTGTGAAGCACCTGGGGGTTTAAAGTGCTCAATATGCATCTAGATAAGTTCCTTGGGGGGTCTAGTTTCCAAAATGGGGTCACTTGTGGGGGAGCTCCAATGTTTAGGCACACAGGGGGCTCTCCAAACGCGACATGGTGTCCGCTAACAATTGGAGCTAATTTTCCATTCAAAAAGTCAAATGGCGCGCCTTCCCTTCCGAGCCCTGCCGTGTGCCCAAACAGTGGTTTACCCCCACATATGAGGTATCGGCGTACTCGGGAGAAATTGCCCAACAAATTTTATGATCCATTTTATCCTACTGCCCATGTGAAAATGAAAAAATTGAGGCGAAAATAATTTTTTTGTGAAAAAAAAGTACTTTTTCATTTTTACAGATCAATTTGTGAAGCACCTGAGGGTTTAAAGTGCTCACTAGGCATCTAAATAAGTTCCTTGGGGGGTCTAGTTTCCAAAATGGGGTCACTTGTGGGGGAGCGCCAATGTTTAGGCACACAGGAGCTATCCAAACGCGACATGGTGTCCGCTAACGATGGAAATAATTTTTCATTCAAAAAGTCAAATGGCGCTCCTTCCCTTCCGAGCCTTACCATGTGCCCAAACAGTGGTTTACCCCCACATGTGAGGTATTGGTGTACTCAGGAGAAATTGCCCAACACATTTTAGGATCCATTTTATCCTGTTGCCCATGTGAAAATGAAAAAATTGAGGCTAAAAGAATTTTTTTGTGAAAAAAAAGTACTTTTTCATTTTTACGGATCAATTTGTGAAGCACCTGGGGGTTCAAAGTGCTCACTATGCATCTAGATAAGTTCCTTGGGGCGTCTAGTTTCCAAAATGGGGTCATTTGTGGGGGAGCTCCAATTTTTAGGCACACGGGGGCTCTCCAAACGTGACATGGTGTCCGCTAAAGAGTGGAGCCAATTTTTGATTCAAAAAGTCAAATGGCGCTCCTTCCCTTCCAAGCCCTGCCGTGCGCCCAAACAGTGGTTTACCCCCACATATGAGGTATCAGCGTACTCAGGACAAATTGGACAACAACTTTCGTGGTTCAGTTTCTCCTTTTACCATTGGGAAAATAAAAAAATTGTTGCTAAAAGATAATTTTTGTGACTAAAAAGTTAAATGTTCATTTTTTCCTTCCATGTTGCTTCTGCTGCTGTGAAGCACCTGAAGGGTTAATAAACTTCTTGAATGTGGTTTTGAGTACCTTGAGGGGTGCAGTTTTTAGAATGGTGTCACTTTTGGGTATTTTCAGCCATATAGACCCCTCAAACTGACTTCAAATGTGAGGTGGTCCCTAAAAAAAATGGTTTTGTAAATTTCGTTGTAAAAATGACAAATCGCTGGTCAAATTTTAACCCTTATAACTTCCTAACAAAAAAAAATTTTGTTTCCAAAATTGTGCTGATGTAAAGTAAACATGTGGGAAATGTTATTTATTAACTATTTTGTGTCACATATCTCTCTGGTTTAACAGAATAAAAATTCAAAATGTGAAAATTGCGAAATTTTCAAAATTTTCGCCAAATTTCCGTGTTTATCACAAATAAATGCAGAATTTATTGACCTAAATTTACCACTAACATGAAGCCCAATATGTCACGAAAAAACAATCTCAGAACCGCTAGGATCCGTTGAAGCGTTCCTGAGTTATTACCTCATAAAGGGACACTGGTCAGAATTGCAAAAAACGGCAAGGTCTTTAAGGTCAAAATAGGCTGGGTCTTGAAGGGGTTAATAATTAGATGTGGGGAAGAAGGAGTTAGAGGTAGAGCTCCTTCATTCTTCTCTTCCACCTCCTATCTAGATAGAATCTAATCAGTGGCAGCGGTCTTATCTCAGTAATGGGAAAGTGTGTCTTCATTGAATACAGATTAAACCTCAGAACTGAGAATTTCTATAATCGCTGATCAATTATTTTAGAGAAAGAGGCAAATTTGTCTGATAAAGTGTACAAGGTTTCTTATTTTCATGTGGACTATTGATTTATAAAAATTAAAACAATGATTCCGTATTAAAGGAACACTAAAACTAAGAAAGAGTTGAATCAGAAATACATTGTAGTTGTCCTTGTTGTATGTTATTCTGCAGTATAGTTTGCAAGCTCATGAAACAGTCTTGAATATATCCTACAGAAAAGAAGAATGTTATTCTTCTGGTAATCAAGTCCATGTTAGCTGGATGATTCCTGAAACTTCCTCTTCTATCCAAGATGGCAGGTGTAATAAAGCTTTTGTCCTACTACAGAAACAACACAGCAGGGAAAAATGTGATGCAGCTACTTGTCTTACAGTCACACTCATAATAGTAAGATGGAGGGAGATCATGACAGAAAAATCTGAGACATACAAAGATTTATTGATATATTTTTCCTTTTTAACTGAAATGAGACAAGAAAATGAATAAAAGAATGAAATTAAGTAACTGCTAGTATTTTTTAACTCCATTTTTATATGAGCATAATAATAATACACCCTTCGCTGAGGTGACCAAATGTGGAAGTAGCTCAGAAGCTGAGCTACTTCCACATGTGGCTAATGACAGTTAGATTAAATAGCTAACTTTTATCTCTAACAATCTTTGGTACAAAATAGATGTTGGTGTCAATCTCTGACAACGGCATTTAAATTACGTCACAGACAGTGAGCACGCATGATGGCCCCCATCGGCCAACCATGATGCAATCACATGGTGCAGGAAAGTTACTACAACAGATGGGGTCTGTTGAAGTCCCTGATTGCTGTCATCTTGGTCCTCCTTTGAAGCTCAGCTGTATACTGCAGTTCAAAAGGGATAGTGATTTACACTACACTGTGTACACAACTTTTAAGAAAGATAATTTTTTACCATATCCTAATTTTTATGCAGATTTTCCAACCCTCGGCTGCCTAAATTTGAATGGAAATTGAATGAAGCATATCAGATGGTGTGTATTTGTGTAATAAATGAGTCGGTGGCCTAAGAATAACACCTTTTATAAAGGAGTGCATAATTATTAGCTTGTTTTCCTCAGGCAAAATTGTCACAAAAAATTAGATTTCACTGGCTTGAGAGAGTCAAAAATTGACAGAGTTCTGATTTTGTAAAATCCACATAGTGAAGCATATAGTTTTCCAAATGATGTAGCTCTGCAGCATAAAATTGCATTTATTGTATATTATACATTTAGGAAAAATCAGATTAATAATGCTAAATAAGGTAGGAAATATGTGGCACCCCAGGAGTCGGGTTGCCACAGTGGCATTGCCTCACTCACAGGGAGTAATGTAATGCCTGGAAGCAAAGAGGGGTCATAGTAACATAGTAACATAGTTAGTAAGACCGAAAAAAGACATTTGTCCATCCAGTTCAGCCTATATTCCATCATAATAAATCCCCAGATCTACGTCCTTCTACAGAACCTAATAATTGTATGATACAATATTGTTCTGCTCCAGGAAGACATCCAGGCCTCTCTTGAACCCCTCGACTGAGTTCGCCATCACCACCTCCTCAGGCAAGCAATTCCAGATTCTCATTGCCCTAACAGTAAAGAATCCTCTTCTATGTTGGTGGAAAAACCTTCTCTCCTCCAGACGCAAAGAATTCCCCCTTGTGCCCGTCACCTTTCTTGGTATAAACAGATCCTCAGCGAGATATTTGTATTGTCCCCTTATATACTTATACATGGTTATTAGATCGCTCCTCAGTCGTCTTTTTTCTAGACTAAATAATCCTGGTCCCCTTACCAGGTATCAGTAGGAGAGCAGTAGAGCAGATCATGGTAAATGGAGCTGTGATTAAACTTGCCCCAGAGCTGAGCTCTAGGAACCAAATACTGGAGTCCGTGGTTGCATGGGTACTGAAGTCCTGGTAGCAAAATCCGGTCTCCTGGCCCGATCTAATACTCGGCGGCATGGCAGCTTACCAGAGCCTGGAGCAGACACAAAGGAGTGGCACCTGTGATAGGCTCGAACTGCCACCTATGCAGGCAACAGTTAGTTTTTAAAAAAGAGAGAGACAGTTAGCAGCAGGAGGGTGAGCTGTTAGGCAGCAAGGAAAAAGGGAGGACAGTGCAGAAGGAAGGCTTCTGTACCTACCTGGCCATGTGAATCAAAAAATTGCTTCCAGGCTGCATGGCTCTCTATTACAATCTGTTACCAGTACCCCGGTCTGTACTATCAACCATCAAGAAAAGGAAAAGAAAACTACAGCCCTTGTGTCATTCAATGATCTCTTGCACCCCTGAGTCTGGCACCACAAGGTACATGAAGCCTGACATAAACGGGACCGGTAGCTCTGGGACCCCGCTCCACCTGTGAGGAGCAGAATCATTCCAGCTGTGTCACCATCAGCCCCAGCGGTCTCCTTTAGCAGCATCGGCCATCCGTTGCCAAACATCACAGGTGGAGTCATGTTAAATCCCACATACATATTCCCCATTTTATGGCACAGCCAGGGCCACGGAGTCGGGTCACGGGCCCATGACTTCCCCAAAGAACTGTCCAACCCGGTTAAGAGTACCCCATGGCCCTGGTGGGCATTTTACATATATCTGGGACTCTAAATAAGAATACATTAAACAAACAACTTTATATATATTAATTATATTATGCATACTTTTTCCCGTAGATACAGCCAACAATTATGACTGTCTTTTATGCCTAATTATTGCAGTTTTCTTACTTTTTAGCGAAAAATTCTTGACATTTTGGAAATTTGTAAAAAATGTGGGGGTATTTGTACGCTCTTAAACATAAAAAATCATCCTGATATGTTTATCAATCTTTTCTACTACAATTGAAATAAAATGTGCGTTTTTGCTATTTGCTTCTATAATGTGCCATCAATCTTCCCTATTGTTGGTGTCCTCTTCCTCTTCTCATTATTCTAGATATATTACTTCATAAAATAAAAGCTGGCTTGGAATACACTGTGTTTATTGTCATATCTCAAGTGAATGCCACTCATAACTGTAAACAGCAGCAGTAGAAATGCCTTCCATGACAAGCGTACAAGTGACAAAAGAACAAATTAGTGAAAAAAAATCATCTCACATGCTGCTTAAAATATATTATATGTAAAATATAATAATGCATCAGCTTACTCCTCATTGCCAGTGAAAGAATTGCTATTGTCAATGCAACACTGACTCAATTGCTTTGCTTGAATAGGTTTGATATATCCTAAAAAGGATCTGTCATCTAGTTGAACAGTACATCATCAATCTCTGATGGAGGAATTATTTAGCTTTTGGTAACTGAATAAAAAGTATTGTCATTCTTTTACTTTTTACCATTGGGGTAAACATAAGACTACTGTTTCAATCTAAGCCAAGTATCCAGAATTCAAGTGACCTTACAGAAAGTCTGTACTTTGATTAAAGGAAATCCACAAGACCCCGAATTAATTTCAGGTGTAATAAGAACAGCAAAAGGCTCAGAGGTAGAATTTTAAAGACCCGTGTCAATGTAGTAGGGTTAGTTCTAGAATATGGATCTTGAAGGGAATTAAAAATCAGTGCCATAGAGCAGAACATGGATAAAACATAAGAGAGATGCAACAGGTACTTAGAAAAGCAAAGGAATATAATTGAGTACTAGACAGAAATAAAGGCTATGGACCGATTCATCAAGTTTGGAATTGCTCTTGCCGGAGTTGATGAGTGGACATTCTGGAGTCAGACGCACCTGATTCAAGAGGCACTTGCTTCTTAAAAAAATTAAGACTAGTCTGAAAATTGTTTTACACCTTAATGCACCTCTATATAAATTCTATTCCAGACAGAAACTAGAGTAAGATATATGGCATCATGCAACCGTTCCGCCTCCCTTCCACCCTGGCTATGCCCATTTTGGCATTGCAGAGCGAAACCTGTATGAAAATGACAAACGTTGCAAGATCTTTGTTCAACTCTCCAAAAAAACTGAATAGAAACTCTTTTCCAATTTCTGCTGCAGTGATTTATAGTTACTACCCACCTGCTATGGCTGGAACAGTTAGTTTTGCACTTGCAACATCTCAATATATTCTTTTATTATTACTGTATATATAATTACATTTTTTATCTGTGCTAGTAATGTGCTGTACAATATAACATGCAATATCTATGTACTTGACATTATTTTATAATTCTAATATATGCGTGTGAAATCAATGTTTAAACCAAGAGTAGCGCTCTTAATGGTAATTGGATTGTTTAAGGAGCTTGTGGGGCCTGGCAAGTTTCTTTTGACTGAATTAGTTATCGCTTTTCTGTTTCAATACTTTGTATTTTTATGCTATGTTGTGATGTCACCTTTTCCTTAGGGAGAAAGAGGAGAGTGTTATGACCTGGTGGTTAGGAGCACCCGGAATGACCTGATAGTTAAACCACATACAGGACGAACTCTGGGATGTGGGAACTCTGCTGACCGCAATCCCTAATCCTATCACACACACTAGAAATAGCCGTGGAGCGCTCCTGACCAGACCTAGGCGCCTCGTCACAGCCTAAGGGCTATCTAGCCCTAGAGAAGGAAAATAAAGCCTACCTTGCCTCAGAGAAATTCTCCAAAGGTAAAGGAAGCCCCCACATATATTGACTGTGAGTAAAGATGAAAGTCACAAACACAGAAATGAAACAGGTTAGCAAAGGGAGGCCAGACTAACTAAATAGACAGAGGATAGGAAAGGTAACTTTGCAATCAGCACAAAAACATACAAAGACCACGCAGAGTGTGCAAAAAAGACCTCCGCACCGACTCACGGTGCGGAGGGGCCACTCTGCATCCCAGAGCTTCCGGCTAGCAAGACAAAATCATGAAAACCAGCTGGACAAGAAAACAGAGAACAAAATAAGACTATAAGGAACTTAGCTTCTGCAGGAGAAGGCAGGTCACCAGAGAGATCCAGGAGCGAACTGAACGAATGCAAAAACATAGACAGCTGGCCTAGAGTAACGATCTGAGAGGAGTTAAATAGAACAGCCAACCAAAGGATAAACCACGTCACCTGTGTAAGGAACCTCAGAAGCCGCAGCTTCACTCATAGCCACCAGAGGGAGCCCATAGACGGAACTTGCCGAAGTACCATTCACAACCACAGGAGGGAGCTTGACAACAGAATTCACAACAGTACCCCCTCTTGAGGAGGGGTCACCGAACCCTCACCAGAGCCCCCAGGCCGACCAGGATGAACCAAATGAAAGGCACCAACAAGATCGGCAGCATGAACATCAGAGGCAAAAACCCAGGAATTATCTTCCTGACCATAACCCTTCCACTTGACCAGGTACTGGAGTTTCCGTCTCGAAACACGAGAATCCAAAATCTTCTCCACCACATACTCCAACTCCCCCTCGACCAACACCGGGGCAGGAGGATCAACGGAGGGAACCATAGGCGCCAAGTATCTCTGCAACAACGACCTATGGAACACATTATGGATGGCAAAAGAAGCTGGAAGGTCCAAACGAAATGACACAGGATTAAGAACTTCAGAAATCTTATATGGCCCAATGAACCGAGGCTTAAACTTAGGAGAGGAAACCTTCATAGGAACGTGACGAGATGACAACCAAACCAAATCCCCAACACGAAGTCGGGGACCAACACAACGCCGGCGGTTAGCGAAACGTTGAGCCTTCTCCTGGGACAAAATCAAATTATCCACCACATGAGTCCAAATCTGCTGCAACCTGTCCACCACCGCATCCACACCAGGACAGTCCGAAGGCTCAACCTGCCCTGAAGAGAAATGAGAATTACAAAAAAACGGAGAAACTAAAGTAGCCGAGCTGGCCCGATTATTAAGGGCGAACTCAGCCAAAGGCAAGAAGGACACCCAATCATCCTGATCAGCAGAGACAAAGCATCTCAGATATGTCTCCAAAGTCTGATTAGTTCGTTCGGTTTGGCCATTAGTCTGAGGATGGAAAGCCGAAGAAAAAGACAAATCAATGCCCATCTTAGCGCAAAAGGACCGCCAAAACCTCGAAACAAACTGGGAACCCCTGTCCGAGACGATGTTCTCTGGAATGCCATGCAAACGAACCACATGCTGGAAAAACAATGGCACCAAATCAGAGGAGGAAGGCAATTTAGACAAGGGTACCAAATGGACCATCTTAGAGAAGCGATCACAAACCACCCAAATGACCGACATCCTTTGAGAAACAGGGAGATCAGAAATAAAATCCATGGAAATATGCGTCCAGGGCCTCTTCGGGATCGGCAAGGGCAAAAGCAACCCACTGGCACGAGAACAGCAAGGCTTAGCCCGAGCACAAGTCCCACAGGACTGCACAAAAGAACGCACATCCCGTGACAAAGAAGGCCACCAAAAGGATCTAGCCACCAAATCTCTGGTACCAAAGATTCCAGGATGACCAGCCAACACCGAACAATGAATCTCAGAGACAACTCTACTAGTCCATCTATCAGGGACAAACAGTTTCTCCGTAGGACAACGGTCCGGTCTATCAGCCTGAAACTTTTGCAGCACACGCCGCAAATCAGGGGAAAGGCAAACAAAATTACCCCTTCTTTAAGAATACCCGTCGGCTCCGGAACACCCAGAGAGTCAGGCACAAAACTCCTTGACAGGGCGTCAGCCTTCACATTCTTAGATCCCGGAAGGTATGAAACCACAAATTCAAAACGGGAGAAAAAGAGCAACCATCGAGCCTGTCTAGGATTCAACCGTTTGGCAGACTCGAGATAAGTTAAATTCTTGTGATCAGTCAAGACCACCACGCGATGTTTAGCTCCTTCAAGCCAATGTCGCCACTCCTCGAATGCCCACTTCATGGCCAACATCTCCCGATTGCCCACATCATAATTGCGCTCAGCAGGCGAGAATTTTCTAGAAAAGAAGGCACAGGGTTTCATCACTGAGCCATCAGAACTTGTTTGCGACAACACAGCCCCTGCTCCAATTTCAGAAGCATCAACCTCAACCTGAAAAGGGAGCGAAACATCTGGCTGGCACAACACAGGGGCAGAAGCAAAACGTCGCTTCAACTCCTGAAAAGCCTCTACAGCCGCAGAGGACCAATTGACCACATCAGCACCTTTCTTGGTCAAATCAGTCAACGGTTTAGCAATACTGGAAAAATTAGCGATGAAGCGACGATAAAAATTAGCAAAGACCAGAAACTTCTGCAAGCTCTTCACAGATATCTGCTGAGTCCAATCGTAAATGGCCTGAACTTTAACCAGGTCCATCTTGATAGTAGAAGGGGAAAAAATGAAACCCAAAAATGAAACCTTCTGAACTCCAAAGAGACACTTAGACCCCTCCACAAACAAGGAATTCGCACGAAGGACCTGGAACACCATTCTGACCTGCTTCACATGAGACTCCCAATCATCCGAAAAGACCAAAATGTCATCCAAATATACAATCATGAATCTATCCAGGTACTCTCGGAAGATGTCATGCATAAAGGACTGAAACACAGATGGAGCATTAGAAAGCCCGAATGGCATAACCAGGTACTCAAAATGGCCCTCGGGCGTATTAAATGCCGTTTTCCATTCATCACCCTGTTTAATTCGCACAAGATTATACGCACCACGCAGATCTATCTTGGTGAACCAACTAGCCCCCTTAATCCGAGCAAATAAATCAGACAGCAGCGGCAAAGGATACTGAAATTTGACTGTGATCTTATTAAGAAGGCGGTAATCAATACAAGGTCTCAAAGAACCATCCTTCTTGGTCACAAAAAAGAACCCTGCTCCCAACGGTGATGACGACAGACGAATATGACCCTTCTCCAAGGATTCCTTTATATAACTCTGCATAGCGGCGTGCTCTAGCACAGATAAATTAAACAAACGGCCCTTAGGAAACTTACTACCAGGAATCAAATTAATAGCACAGTCGCAATCCATATGAGGAGGTAGGGCACCGGATTTGGGCTCTTCAAATACATCCTGGTAATCTGATAAAAGCTCAGGGACTTCAGAAGGAGTGGAAGGCGAAATTGACAGCAATGGAACATCACCATGTACCCCCTGACAACCCTAGCTGGACACCGACATAGATTTCCAATCCAACATTGGATTATGGACCTGTAGCCATGGCAACCCCAAAACGACCACATCATGCAGATTATGCAAGACCAAAAAGCGAATATCCTCCTGATGTGCAGGAGCCATGCACATGGTCAATTGAGTCCAGTACTGAGGCTTATTCTTGGCCAAAGGCGTAGCATCAATTCCTCTCAATGGAATAGGATACTGCAAAGGCTCCAAGAAAAAACCACAGCGCCTGGCAAACTCCAAGTCCATCAAATTCAGGGCAGCGCCTGAATCCACAAATGCCATTACAGAAAAGGACGACAGAGAGCAAATCAGAGTAACGGACAAAAGAAATTTAGACTGTACCGTACCAATGGTGGCAGACCTAGCGAACCGCTTAGTGCGCTTAGGATAAACGGAGATAGCATGAGTGGATTCACCACAGTAAAAACACAGCCCATTCCGACGTCTGTGTTCCTGCCGTTCAGCTCTGGTCAAAGTCCTATCACACAGCATAGGCTCTGGCCTATGCTCAGAGAACACCGCCAGATGGTGCACAGCTTTGCGCTCACACATGCGCCGATCGATCTGAATGGCCAAAGACATAGACTCATTCAGACCAGCAGGTGTGGGAAATCCCACCATGACATCCTTAAGGGCTTCAGAAAGACCCTTTCTGAAAATTGCCGCCAGGGCACATTCATTCCACTGAGTAAGCACTGACCACTTTCTAAACCTCCGACAGTACACCTCCGCTTCATCCTGACCCTGACACAAAGCCAGCAAGATTTTCTCTGCCTGATCCACTGAATTTGGTTCATCATAAAGCAATCCAAGCGCCAGAAAAAACGCATCAACATCACACAATGCCGGATCTCCTGGCGCAAGGGAAAATGCCCAATCTTAAGGGTCACCACGTAACAAAGAAATAATGATTTTTACTTGTTGAGCGGGGTCACCAGAGGAGCAGGGTTTCAAAGCTAGAAACAGTTTACAATTATTTTTGAAATTCAAGAACCTAGATCTATCCCCAGAAAATAAGTCAGGAATAGGAATTCTATGCTCTAACATAGGATTCTGAACCACAAAATCTTGAGTGTTTTGTACTCTTGCAGTGAGATGATCCACACAAGAGGACAAACCTTGAATGTCCATAACTACAGCTGTGTCCTGAACCACCCAAAGGTCTAGGGGATAAGAAAGACAAAACACAGTGCAAAGAAAAAAAAAGTCTCAGAAGTTCTCTTATCCCTCTATTGAGATGCATTAATACTTACGGGCCAGCTGTACTGATATGACCTGGTGGTTAGGAGCACCCGGAATGACCTGATAGTTAAACCACATACAGGACGAACTCTGGGATGTGGGAACTCTGCTGACCGCAATCCCTAATCCTATCACACACACTAGAAATAGCTGTGGAGCGCTCCTGACCAGACCTAGGCGCCTCGTCACAGCCTAAGGGCTATCTAGCCCTAGAGAAGGAAAATAAAGCCTACCTTGCCTCAGAGAAATTCCCCAAAGGTAAAGGAAGCCCCCCACATATATTGACTGTGAGTAAAGATGAAAGTCACAAACACAGAAATGAAACAGATTCAGCAAAGGGAGGCCAGAATAACTAAATAGACAGAGGATAGGAAAGGTAACTTTGCGATCAGCACAAAAACCTACAAAGACCACGCAGAGTGTGCAAAAAAAGACGGTGAGTCGGTGCGGAGGAGCCACTCTGCATCCCAGAGCTTCCAGCTAGCAAGACAAAATCATGAAAACCAGCTGGACAAGAAAACAGAGAACAAAATAAGACTATAAGGAACTTAGCTTCTGCAGGAGAAGGCAGGTCACCAGAGAGATCCAGGAGCGAACTGAACGAACGCAAAAACATAGACAGCTGGCCTAGAGTAACGATCTGAGAGGAGTTAAATAGAACAGCCAACCAAAGGATAAACCACGTCACCTGTGTAAGGAACCTCAGAAGCCGCAGCTTCACTCATAGCCACCAGAGGGAGCCCATAGACGGAACTTGCCGAAGTACCATTCACAACCACAGGAGGGAGCTTGACAACAGAATTCACAACAGGAGAGCAAAATAATTACATGTTTTATATTCTTGCCTTGTAGTTTAACATGCTGGAGAAAAGCTCACTGGAGCTGAAACATCATACTATGATTAAGGGCATCCTGGATGCCAGAAATGCGTCAGTTTCTTAGCCCCGTTTGTCTTTTTTATGGCTCGATAAATAAAATCCTTGTTTTATTGAACTGCTGGAAGTGCCCTCTCTTTTTTTTTCTACTATTGCCGTATTGCACCAGTTGGAGGACATGGCACCCACCAGTTTTGCCTCCCAATGACTCTAATCATACACATGGGTGGTAAGCTTGAACCAACCCCTTTTTATCTATCATGTGGATTAATAAAAGTTGCATTTCACTGGATGTGCTGCCTCACTCTCCATATTTGTACACTTAATATTTTATGTCTGTTAGAACAAAGTCTAACTTTATATTAATATGAACATTAACATAATTCATAATCAAATTCAGTATTTTCATCAAACAATTGAGTAATCTTATTTTATAGCAGAATATTCCCATGCACTGCTCCTTCAACTTTCTGCTGTCTTGGATCAACTCTCTGCCATAGTGCCAAGAAAACCAACAAGAAGTATTCCTCAGTAAGTATAATCTGTTTCAATTTAGGGCTTGATAAAGACCAATTGTCAATGAAACATTGCACTTTTATCATATATGACTTGATCAAAAAAAGTTTGCTGGGGAATACATTTACTTCCTTGGAAACTTTTAATTCTAGAATTTTATTTTGTTTGTTTTTTCCCTTGGTACCCAAATATCTTTGTTTATAAGATAATTATTTGCTTAAGAATGAATATTAAATTCTATAAGAAAAATTGGCCACATTTTTATAGAGAATAAGTGCAATATTTATTAAATCTTGATAAAAAACATATGTCATTATATTAAAAGATATTCTAGAAATGTCAGCACTAGCGATGAGTAGACCCCTGGATGTTTGGGGTTGTTGGGTTCAACTGTACTTTAGTCCAAAGTTCAGTTCCAGTACCACAAATGTACTTGAATTTGAACCTGAATCCTAACCCCATAGAAGTCAGTGGGGACGGGAACTTTGGTGCTGTAAAATGGTCGTAGTAAGGGCTATGGGGCTGCCAAAGGAAGAACACACCCACAGAATCCCTCTCGGAGACAAAACTACGAACATTAAAATGAACTTCTGGGAGAAGTCCGTGCTCAGAATTGTGCACCGGACACAAGGTGTCCAGTACAAACCCCGAACTTTCGAACTTTACAGTTTGGGTTTGCTCATCTCTAGTTAGCACTTATAGGATATATGTATCAGTTTCTAGCCCACTCCAAGTATAATTTTGTGAATCAATAGCCAAGAATGAATATTGTTAATGTTTTGTAAAATATTATAAAGGACATTAACAAACATTTGATACAGACTTAAGGTTATAGATATAAAATTCAAAAAGCTACATGAATATACTTTGGTTTATTCTGATTTATTGCAGCCCTCATTAAATGTGATGATTTTCATATCTTTATCAATTTACTCGAATAATTATAAAAATAAAGACAGCTGGGCATTTGTATATCATTTTGCTGCCAAACTATTTGCCACAGATTTCTTTCAACTTTGACATTACTTCCTGTAACTGCATCCATGTTTCAGTAAACAGAAACCTCCTACACTCTAGATAACTACATCGCTATCCAAAAAAACAAAGGGGATAAAAAAATTATAATAAAGAAAAAAGAAAACTGATATGTGTTCCTACTCCCTGCAATCATTTTAGCAGCAACATAGTTCTGAATATTTTCATTTTCAATACTCTACGGGTAACTCGAAACAATAGGATTAAAAGTTAATAAAGTTTAAAATAATTCTATTATGAGGCTAAAATTCAGACTTATAGCTTTATTAATAATGAAACCAACCCAATAATGAGAAATTTCAGACAATTTAATTAGATTTTCCTCTAGTATCATTAAATCCCATGCTAATTCTAAATTAGGTACACAACAGAAAACACCATTCATAGTGGCAAAAGGTACATTTCATATTGTCTGAGATTAAGACAACTGTAATTTAACCTTTAACCCCTTCCCGACCTGTATCGCCACGTAGGCGTCATGAAAGTTGGTGCCAATCTGACCTGTGACGCCTATGTGGCGTCATGGCAGGAGCGCGTTCCCACAGGCCGGGTGAAAGGGTTAACTGAAATTTCACCCGACCTGCAGGGACAGGGGAGATGGTACTTGAGCCCAAGGGGGTGGCTTCTCCCCCCCGTGGCTATGATCGCTCTAAATGGCTGTTGAAAGTGAAACAGTCAATCAGAGCAATCGTAATATTTTACCAATGAAAATTTACTGAAATATTACAATCCAGCCATGGCCGATGCTGCAATATCATCAGCCATGGCTGGAGACCCTGATCCGCCCCGCCACCGACTGACGGCGGTGATCTGCAGCCACCAGTGTTCCCTACCCTCCCTTATGTCCTCCGCTGCAATCATCTCCCCTCCTCTCCCCTCCGTCCTGTCTGGTGCCCCCCTTGCTGTCCCACCCCCATACCTCTGGAGTTCCGGGGTCCCTCCTGGTGTCCATTCGGCTTCTACTATGGGCACTGTCTGTTAGGGCTAGCGGAATGCACCAAATTATAAGAGAGATGGTATAAGGTGCGTTCGCAGCCTGGGGTCAACCACGCAGAGATGGAACCTGCTGCTGAGTAATGACGGACTATATGGCGGTACAATGTGGATACACACACGGGTTAACTTCACCCAGTGTGAAATCAGAAAACCCTGTTGCATCACAGGGCCGCGGTACCGCACCACGAGCGCAAGCAAGGAGTCTCAGGACTCTATCCCAAGACACTGGGCTAGAGTACGTTCAGACCAATTGCGTTCAACACCGCAACTGGGATATCAAAGTAACAGAAAATAAAACTAAAGCACAAGAGTGCGTGCTGTGCCGCTTTGGCGGACGCCACTAACTACCCAGACTGGGGATAGGAAAGCGCTCTATAAGCGCATGGCGCCACACTGGCGGTTACAGCGATAGACGATGTATCGTGTGTCTTTATGTTGACAGCTTAGTCGGGTGCTAGACAGCAAGCATCCACCTTTTGCGAACAGTCATACACAAGGGAGGGGATTTTAAAGAATGACTTGCACTCATCAACACACACACGATTCCAAATGTACACTAACGCATGGCCGTGGGGCCATGCGAACCTTTTATAGCTGCAGCAAGAACAAGACCTTCCCAGAAGGACCAATGGGAGTCAGCCACAGAAGAACACCTTCATGACCTTCCTAAAGGACCAATGGGACTTGCTGCAGTATCTAAGCATGTGACCCTTGATCTCCAATGAGAGATCTTGCCCTGGGCATGCTCAGAAAGGGAAGAGCAGGAATTAGTCCAAAACATGTCTGCTCGCCGCTGCCCAGTACTGGCTACAATGGCAGAAGCTGGAAAGGCAGCAGTAACCAGTCATCCAGTATCAGCCTGAGCTAGATGCTGGGACTGACATCTCTGGTGAGCAGACCGCACTGCGGCTTGAGAAGAATGGGAGACCGCAGCGGAGATGGTTCGAGATTCCCCCTGTGCAGAGGCGGGATCTCGACACCTAACATTACCCCCCTCCTAGGCCCCCCACTCCTTGGACCTCACTACGCTCGAAGGCAGCAATGAGCTGTGGAGCTCGAATGTGTTCAGCAGGCTCCCAGGACCTGTCCTCTGGGCCATAACCCTTCCAATCCACCCAATAGAATTTTTTGCCACGTACCACCTTGCACCCCAAAATAGTGTTCACCTCGTAATCCTCCGTAGACAAACCCGATGTCCCGGCAGATGATTCTAAAAACCAGGACATGTATACGGGCTTTAACCCTGCTGTACTGTTCGGGTCAATATGACCCAAAATCATTTTTGAGACCCTGTAGATTTTTTTATATGAGTATTTGAAACTAGTGGTATCTTGACTTCTCCTCATTTGTGGAGCTCTCTATATATATTTTTTTTGTTTACTTTTTGCTACACGCTGATTGTTACACTTGTACTGTTCCGGTCAATAGGACCTGGTATCATTTTATACTGTTTTACACGTCTCTGATTATTTCTGACTGCAAAAGTTATGTTTTTTTATGTGTAATTCATCTCAAAATGGTGGTGGTTTCACTGTTCTTTTCAGTAAACAAGTAATTATCTAGTATTATCTATTTGCTGTTTGTGAGAGAGGAGACTGGTTGTCTATCATTCAAAGGCTGGGGGACAGAAGATGATGTCCCACAGGAAATAATGTCTGAAGAGGAGGACCACATAATCGACATGGAAAGCAATGTTGAAAATTCGGATTCTGAAGTGGAGTATGAAGAGGAACATGATACCCAGACAACTAGCCGGATGCATAAAATCCCTTCTAAAAACAAGTGTGTAATTTGGAACTTGCAGCCTAGTCAGGCTGGTAGATTTTCCTCTGAAAATATCATAAAAGCTACTCCTGGTCCTACAAGGTACGCTACATCAAGAATATTTGATTTAGGATCAGCATTCGCATTGTTCCTAAATATGACTATCCTAAATATTATGATACAAATGACAAACATTGAGGGACAAGTAGTTTATGGTGATAAATGGAAAAAATTAGATGTGACAGCTCTAAATGCTTATATTAGTTTACTTCTTTTAGCGGGAGTATACAAAACTTAAAAGAAGTTTGTGGAATTGCGAAACCGGTCACCACATATTTAGAGCTACAATGTGTCTTGAAAGGTTTCATGAAATTTTTACAGTACTGCGGTTTGATTCTAAAACAGATAGAATGAAAAGAAGAGCTAAAGATAAACTAGCACCTATTAGAAATGTTTGGAATCAATGGGTAGAGATTCCACCAAAATTGTATAATAGTAGTGAAAATCTAACTGTTGATGAGCAACTGGTGGCATTCCGAGGTAGGTGCCCATTCAGACAATATATACCAAGTAAACCAGCAAAATAAGGAATCAAGATCTGGACACTTTGCAACAGCAAAAGTTCATATGCTCTAAATGTTCAAGTGTATACTGGAAAAACCCCTGGTGAAAGACCTGAAAAATATCAGGGTATGCGTGTTGTTCTCGATTTGACTCATGGACTAAAAGGACAAAATGTCACATGTGAGAACTTTTTTACATCCTATCAACTAGGCCAGATGTTGAAGAAAAAACAACTTACCATGCTGGGTACTATAAGAAAAAACAAACCTGAACTACCACAAGGTATCCTTAGCAAGAGAGAGGTGTACAGTTCTACTTTCTTTTTCTGGAAATACAACTGTTGTTTCTTATGTTCCAAAAAAAACCAAACAGGTAATTCTAATGAGCACAATGCACCATGACAATGCCGTAAGTGATAGAGAAGACAGAAAGCCTGACATTATTTTGGATTATAATGCCACAAAGGGAGCAGTTGATACTTTAGACCAAGCAATATCAACATATACAGGTCCTTCTCAAAAAATTAGCATATAGTGTTAAATTTCATTATTTACCATAATGTAATGATTACAATTAAACTTTCATATATTATAGATTCATTATCCACCAACTGAAATTTGTCACGTCTTTTATTGTTTTAATACTGATGATTTTGGCATACAACTCCTGATAACCCAAAAAACCTGTCTCAATAAATTAGCATATCAAGAAAAGGTTCTCTAAACGACCTATTACCCTAATCTTCTGAATCAACTAATTAACTCTAAACACATGCAAAAGATACCTGAGGCTTTTATAAACTCCCTGCCTGGTTCATTACTCAAAACCCCCATCATGGGTAAGACTAGCGACCTGACAGATGTCAAGAAGGCCATCATTGACACCCTCAAGCAAGAGGGTAAGACCCAGAAAGAAATTTCTCAACAAATAGGCTGTTCCCAGAGTGCTGTATCAAGGCACCTCAATGGTAAGTCTGTTGGAAGGAAACAATGTGGCAGAAAACGCTGTACTACGAGAAGAGGAGACGGGACCCTGAGGAAGATTGTGGAGAAGGACCGATTCCAGACCTTGGGGAACCTGAGGAAGCAGTGGACTGAGTCTGGTGTGGAAACATCCAGAGCCACCGTGCACAGGCGTGTGCAGGAAATGGGCTACAGGTGCCGAAATGGGCTACAGAGAAGCAGCACTGGACTGTTGCTAAGTGGTCCCAAGTACTTTTTTCTGATGAAAGCAAATTTTGCATGTCATTCGGAAATCAAGGTGCCAGAGTCTGGAGGAAGACTGGGGAGAAGGAAATGCCAAAATGCCTGAAGTCCAGTGTCAAGTACCCACAGTCAGTGATGGTGTGGGGTGCCATGTCAGCTGCTGGTGTTGGTCCACTGTGTTTCATCAAGGGCAGGGTCAATGCAGCTAGCTATCAGGAGATTTTGGAGCACTTCATGCTTCCATCGGCTGAAATGCTTTATGGAGATGAAGATTTCATTTTTCAGCACGACCTGGCACCTGCTCACAGTGCCAAAACCACTGGTAAATGGTTTACTGACCATGGTATTACTGTGCTCAATTGGCCTGCCAACTCTCCTGACCTGAACCCCATAGAGAATCTGTGGGATATTGTGAAGAGAAAGTTGAGAGACGCAAGACCCAACACTCTGGATGAGCTTAAGGCCGCTATTGAAGCATCCTGGGCCTCCATAATATCTCAGCAGTGTCACAGGCTGATTGCCTCCATGCCACGCCGCATTGAAGCAGTCATTTCTGCCAAAGGATTCCCAACCAAGTATTGAGTGCATAACTGAACATTATTATTTGATGGTTTTTTTGTTTGTTATTAAAAAACACTTTTATTTGATTGGATGGGTGAAATATGCTAATTTATTGAGACAGGTTTTTTGGGTTATCAGGAGTTGTATGCCAAAATCATCAGTATTAAAACAATAAAAGACGTGACAAATTTCAGTTGGTGGATAATGAATCTATAATATATGAAAGTTTAATTGTAATCATTACATTATGGTAAATAATGAAATTTAACACTATATGCTAATTTTTTGAGAAGGACCTGTACATGCAAATGCAAAAATGCAAAATCTTTTGCATGTGTTTAGAGTTAATTAGTTGATTCAGAAGATTAGGGTAATAGGTCGTTTAGAGAACCTTTTCTTGATATGCTAATTTATTGAGACAGGTTTTTTGGGTTATCAGGAGTTGTATGCCAAAATCATCAGTATTAAAACAATAAAAGACGTGACAAATTTCAGTTGGTGGATAATGAATCTATAATATATGAAAGTTTAATTGTAATCATTACATTATGGTAAATAATGAAATTTAACACTATATGCTAATTTTTTGAGAAGGACCTGTACATGCAAATGCAAAAATGCAAAACCAATCGGTGGCCAATGATTTTATTTTATAACATACTGGACGTTTCTGCATACAATGTATTTGTCTTATGGAGAGAAATCGACCCCGATTGGATCCGGAATAAGCTGCATAAAAGAAGATTATTTCTTGAGGAATTGGGCAAATCCCTGGTTAGGCCATATATTGAGAGCAGAAAAGTGACCCCCAGAAGTGAAGGAGCAACAGCCATTGTAAAAAGTGTCCAGCATGCTCAAGAAAGAGACTCCACATCCAAGGCCTCCACCAGCACAGCTACCAGCAGTACAGCTACCAGCAAAAAAAGGAAGAGATGTAGCTTCTGTCCATCTTCCTGTGAAAATAAGACTAATCTGACATGTGCTGGACGTTCAAAATATCTGTGTAAAGGACATGTGTCTTATTATTGTGTTCAGTGTAAAAACGCATGAACATGTTCATTTTTTTGTTTTTTCTTTCTAAAAAGGTTGAAGTTTTTATGACTTTTCATATGTTGATTTATAAATATTGTTTTCAAAAAGTTAAATTTCATGTTTTAGTAATAGTAATGTAAAGCTTCTTTGTTATTTGTGTGCAGAATGCCAACAATCAAAGATAATTGTAAAAAGCCTGTGTAACCTTTTTATGAAAAAAATAAGTCAGCGGAAGACACAGGCATGGGCACAGGGACACGCGGATGCTGTCCGTAATTTAGGAGGAATGGAGTCTGAATGTTGGAGTCGGCTACAGCGTTGTTAAGCGCAAACTCTGACCATGGCAGCAAGGATGCCCAGTCATCCTGTCTGGCAGAAACAAAATGTCGTAAATATGTGACCAGGGTCTGGTTAGCCCTCTCAACCAACCCATTCGTCTCGGGATGATATGCCGAGGAGAGATTCAACTCAATACTGAGTAGATGAAAAAGCATTCTCCAGAATCGAGACGCACACTGGAGACCCCGGTCACTGACTATTTTGTCCGGCATACCGTGTAGGCGAAAGATATGCTTGATGAACAACGTTGCCAGAGCCCGTGCAGAAGGTAGCCGTGGAAGAGGCACCAAGTGCACCATTTTGGAAAAATGGTCGGTGATCACCCAGATAATGGAGCAGCTATGAGACTTTGGTAAGCCCACCACAAAGTCCATCCTGACCATCTCCCAGGGCCTGTCTGCCACTGGCAGGGGGTAAAAGCAACCCAGCTGGCCGCTGCCGAGGAGATTTGTTCTTGGCGCAAGAGACACACGCCCGAACATAGTCTGCAATGTCACGAGCAATATGCAGCCACCAATATGTCCTCGCCAGTAGCTCAGATGTCCATTTGGACCCAAAATGTCCACCCACTCTGGATGAGTGAGCCCAAGAGAGAACCTCCGGATGCAGATTGGATGGTACAAAAGTCTTGCCCGGAGGCACAGACTCGAGCAAAACCGGGGCCACAGTTCTCAGGCTCTCGGTGGGGACAATAAGCCGAGGCTTCTCTTCTTCCTCCTCAGATGATGCAACGGAGCGAGAGAGAGGGTCGGCATGAATGTTCTTCTCCTCAGAAAGAAAGTGGAGGGTGAAATGGAACCGGGAGAAGAATAAGGACCCTCTTGCCTGGCGAGAATTTAACCGCTGGGCTGTCTGCAGGTACACCAAATTTTTGTGATCTGTGAAGACTTGGTAGGGAAAATGAGCTCCACTCCGAGAAGGCGAACTTCATGGCTAGCAACTCCCTGTCCCCGATGGAATAATTCCTCTCTGCTGGTGAAAAGGTCTTAGAAAAGAAGAAGCAAGGATGCTTTTGACCTTGATCATCCTTTTGGAAAAAGACTGCTCCAGCACAAACAGATGAGGCATCCACCTTCATTATAAATGGCTTATCTACATTGGGGCGATGTAGGATAGGAGCACTAGGGAAATGTGACTTAATGGAGAGAAAGGCCTTGGAGACCTCCTCAGACCACAATTTGGGATTTGCTCCCTTCTTGGTGAGGGCAACCAAGGGAGCTACCAAAGTTGAGAAGTGTGGAATGAACTGGCGATTAGGGTTGAGCGACTTTTCCTTTTTAGAGGTCGAGTCGGGTTTTGCGAAACCCGACTTTCTCAAAAGTCGAGTTGAGTGAAATCGGCCGATTATCTTGAAAAGTCGGGGTCAGGGGATGGGCCAAAACACGAAACCCAATGCAAGTTAATGGGAAATCTTTATATATTTATAGTTACTTCAGCGTGATAATGCAGAAAAGCCGGTAATTCAATTGCCGGCTTTTCATTTCTCCTTCCTAAACCCAACATTATATGAGACATGGTTTACATACAGTAAACCATGTCATATTCCCATTTTATTTTGCATATTCCACACTACTAACTTTAGTAGTGTGTATGTGCAAAATTTGGGCGCTGTAGCTATTAAATTTAAGGGTTAAATTGCGGGAAAAAATTGGCGTGGGCTCCCGCGCAATTTTCTCTGCCAGAGTGGTAAAGCCAGTGACTGAGGGCAGATATTAATAGCCTGGAGAGGGTCCACGGTTATTGGCCCCCCCTGGCTAAAAACATCTGTCCCCAGCCACCCCAGAAAAGGCACATCTGGAAGATGCCCCTATTCTGGCACTTGGCCACTCTCTTCCCATTCCCGTGTGGCGGTGGGATATGGGGTAATGAAGGGTTAATGTCACCTTGCTATTGTAAGGTGACATTAAGCCAGATTAATAATGGAGAGGTGTCAATTATGACACCTATCCATTATTAATCCAATTGTATGAAATGGTTAAAAAACACACACACATTATTACAAAGTCTTTTAATGAAATAAAGACACAGGTTGTTGTAATATTTTAATAGACTCTTAAAGAAAGAAAAATTATTTTTTATTTTCACGGCTCTGCGTTATAAACTTCTATGAAGCACTTGGAGGTTCAAAGTGTTCACCACACATCTAGATAAGTTCCTTGGGGGGTCTAGTTTCCAAAATGGGGTCAATTATGGTGGGTTTCTACTGTTTAGGCACAACAGGGGCTCTGCAAATGCAGCATAACGCCCGCAGACCATTCCATCAAAGTCTGCATTTCAAAACATCATTATTTCCCTTCCGAGCCCTGACGTGGGCCCAAATAGTGGTTTACCCCCACCTATGGGGTATCAGCTTACTCAGGACAAACTGGACAACAACTTTTGGGGTCGAATTTCTCCGGTTACCCTTGTGAAAATAAAACATTGTGGGCTAAAAAATCATTTTTGAGGAAAGAAAAATTATTTTTTATTTTCACGGCTCTGCGTTATAAACTTCTATGAAGCACTTGGAGGTTCAAAGTGTTCACCACACATCTAGATAAGTTCCTTGGGGGGTCTAGTTTCCAAAATGGGGTCAATTGTGGTGGGTTTCTACTGTTTAGGCACAACAGGGGCTCTGCAAATGTAGCATAACGCCCGCAGACCATTCCATCAAAGTCTGCATTTCAAAACATCATTACTTCCCTTCCGAGCCCTGACGTGGGCCCAAATAGTGGTTTACCCCCACCTATGGGGTATCAGCTTACTCAGGACAAACTGGACAACAACTTTTGAGGTCGAATTTCTCCTGTTACTCTTGTGAAAATAAAACATTGTGGGCTAAAAAATCATTTTTGAGGAAAGAAAAATGATTTTTTTATTTTCACGGCTCTGCGTTATAAACTTCTGTGAAGCACTTGGGGTTCAAAGTGTTCACCACACATCAAGCTAAGTTCCTTGGGGGGTCTAGCTTCCAAAATGGGGTTACTTGTGTGGGGAGCTTCAATGTTTAGGCACACAGGGGCTCTCCAAACGCGACATGGTGTCCGCTAACGATTGAAGCTAATTTTCCATTCAAAAAGTCAAATGGCGCTCCTTCCCTTCCGAGCCCTGATGTGCATCCAAACAGTGGTTAACCCACACCTATGAGGTATCGGTGTACTCAGGAAACATTGCTCAAAAAATTTTAGGATCCATTTTATCCTGTTTCCCATGACACATATTGTACTTCATGACAGTTGTAAAATTTCTTTGATATTACCTGCTTTTGTTAGTGAAAAAAATGGAAATTTGGCGAAAGTTTTGAAAATTTCGCAATTTTCCAAATTTAAATTTTTATGCAATTAAATCACAGAGATATGTCACACAAAATACTTAATAAGTAACATTTCCCACATGTCTACTTTATATCAGCACAATTTTGGAACCAAATTTTTTTTTTTGTTAGGGAGTTATAAGGGTTAAAAGTTGACCAGCAATTTCTCATTTTTACAACACCATTTTTTTAGGGACCACATCTCATTTGAAGTCATTTTGAGGGGTCTATATGATAGAAAATACCCAAGTGTGACACCATTCTAAAAACTGCACCCCTTAAGGTGCCCAAAACCACATTCAAGAGGTTTATTTATCCTTCAGATGTTTCACAGGAATTTTTGGAATGTTTAAATAAAAATGAACATTTAACTTTTTTTCACAAAAAATTTACTTCAGCTCCAATTTTATTTATTTTACCAAGGGTAACAGGAGAAAATGGACCCCAAAAGTTGTTGTACAATTTGTCCTGAGTACGCCAATACCCCATATGTGGGGGTAAATCATTGCTTGGGCGCATGACAGAGCTCGGATGCAAAGGAGCACCATTTGACGTTTCAATGCAAAATTGACAGGAATTGAGATGGGACGCCATGTTGCGTTTGGAGAGCCACTGATATGCCTAAACATTGAAACCCCCCACAAGTGACACCATTTTGGAAAGTAGACCCCCTAAGGAACTTAGCTAGAGGTGTGGTGAGCACTTTGACCCACCAAGTGCTTCATAGAAGTTTATAATGCAGAACCGTAAAAATAAAAAATCATATTTTTTCACAAAAATTATATTTTTGCCCCCAATTTTTTATTTTCCCAAGGGTAAGAGAAGAAATTGGACCTCAATAGTTGTACAATTTGTCCTGAGTACGCTGATACCCCATATGTGGGGGTATACCACTGTTTGGGCGCATGGGAGAGCTCGGAAGGGAAGGAGCGCCGTTTGACTTTTCAATGCAAAAGTGACAGGAATTGAGATGGGATGCCATGTTGCATTTGGAGAGCCACTGATGTGCCTAAACATTGAAACCCCCCACAAGTGACACCATCTTGGAAAGTAGACCCCCTAATGAACTTATCTAGATGTGTGGTGAGCACTTTGACCCACCAAAGGCTTCACAGAAGTTTGTAATGCAAAGCCGTAAAAATAAAACAAACATTTTTTCCCACAAAAATTTTTTAGCCCCCAGTTTTGTATTTTCCCGATGGTAACAGGAGAAATTGGACCCAAAATGTTGTTGTCCAATTTGTCCTGAGTATGCTGATACCCCATATGTGTGAGGGACCACCGTTTGGGTGCATGGGAGGGATCAGAAGGGAAGGAGCGCCATTTGAAATGCAGACTTTGATGGAATGGCCTGCAGGTGTCACATTGCGTTTGCCGAGCCCCTAATGTACCTAACATTGAAACCCCCCACAAGTGACACCATTTTGGAAAGTAGACCCCTTAATGAACTCATCTAGATTTGTTGTGAGAGCTTTGAACCCCCAAGTGTTTCACTACAGTTTATAACGCAGTGCCATGCAAATAAAAAAAATTTTTTTCCACAAAAATTATATTTTAGCCCACAGTTTTCTATTTTTCCAAGGGTAACAGGAGAAATTGGACCCTAAATGTTGTTGTCCAATTTGTCCTGAGTATGCTGATACCTGATATGTGGGGGGAACCACCGTTTGAGCGCATGGCAGAGCTCGGAAGGGAATGAGCATCATTTGGAATGCAGACTTAGATGGATTGGTCTGCAGGCATCACATTGAGTTTGCAGAGCCCCTAATGTACCTAAACAGTAGAAACCCCCCATAAGTGACCCCATATTGGAAACTAGACCCCCCAAGGAACCTATCTAGATCTGTTGTGAGAACTTGGAACCCCCAAGTGATTCACTACAGTTTATAACGCAGAGCCATGAAAATGAAAAAAAAATTTCCCCCCAAAATTATATTTTAGCCTGCAGTTTTGTATTTTCCCAAGGGTATCAGGAAAAATTGGACCCTAAATGTTGTTGTCCAATTTGTCCTGATTACGCTGATAGCCCATATGTGTGGGGGAACCACCGTTTGGGCGCATGGGAGGGCTCAGAAGGGAAGGAGCGCCATTTAGAATGCAGACTTAGATGGAATGGTCTGCAGTAGAGTTGAGCGACCTTGACCTTTTTAGAGTCGAGCCGGGTTTCGTGAAACCCGACTATCTCAAAAGTCGGGTCGAGTGAAATCGGCCGATTATGACGTAAAGTCGGGATCGACCGAAACACGAAACCCAATGCAAGTCAATGGGGCAGCATAGTCGGCAGTGAGTGGGGGCCAGGAAAACACCTAGAGTGCCCATTTTAATGTCAAAACCATCCATTCTTCTTAATAAAGCTTGTCAAGCGTAATTTACCTTATAATAATTGGAAGGCATTTGAAATTGGGGGTCATTTGGCTAAAGTTGTGGTGGGTAGGGCTGGTTCAAGTAATTAGTGGGCCCAGGAAATCTGGACCACGTCACGGCAGTGGAGCAGGGAGAGGTAAGTATTTCAACTTTGCAAGTGCTGTGAACCTGAGCAAGCAGGGGGGGCCCACTCGTTGGCATTGGCACTGGCACAGGGCCCCTCAAAGTACAGCGGTGTGTTTGCACGGCGGGGGCGCCTCCCACCGGCAGCAACACTTTTGCGTACTATGAGAGGCCCTGTGCCAGTGACGTCGCCAACTAGTATTCCTCCCCCCCACCTGATGAAGGAACCTGCACTTTCATCTGCACCTTCCTCTTTGTCCCCGTGTAAGGTGGTATGGTATGCGGGAAGAGCAACCTGACTTTCAGCAGGGTCACAATGTTGTTGTGTAGCGTGCACGGGGAATGTTGCGTTATGGGTCAATGTACCAGCAGACTCATCTATCACTGGCTGGGCAATGGGCAGGATGAGGAGGAAACACAGATATAGGCCCAAAGAATAAAGTTGGCTAAATGCAGTTCAAAATTGGTAACACAGGAATAACCAGGGGGCATTGCAGTGGAGGACAACTGGAATGAGAGGCTGACACAGAGAGTAGGCCCAAATCAGTAAGTAGTCGAAATGCAGTTCAAAATTGGCAACCGTAGTAAACAGGCGGCACAGCTTTGTTCAGAGGAGGAGAACAGCAAGGAGTGGCAGACACCGATAGTAGGCCCCAACCCAACTAGTAGGCAAAATGCAGTCTAACATTAACAACTACTTAACGAGCGCCTGAAAACGGAATTTCAGGACAGGAAACCAGGAGAACAGCAAGGAGTGGCAGACACCGATAGTAGGCCCCAAACCAACTAGTACGCCAAATGCAGTTGTTCTGTTTAACCACAATTTAATGAGAGCCTGAAGATAGAAGTTCAGGAAAGGCAACCTGGAGAACACCTTGGAGTGGAACACACCATCTCTCTACACCCCATACCCAATTTGTAGGCCTAATGCAGTGTAGTTTCCAAGAACTACTAAACGAGAGCCAGAAGATCGAAGCTCAGGAAAGGCAACCTGGAGAACACCTTGGAGTGGAACACACCATCTCTCTACACCCCATACCCAATTTGTAGGCCTAATGCAGTGTAGTTTCCAACAACTACTAAACGAGAGCATGAAGATCGAAGCATTGGCGAGGAAACCTGGGGAACACCTTGGAGTGGAACACACCATCTCTCTACACCCCATACCCAATTTGTAGGCCTAATGCAGTGTAGTTTCCAAGAACTACTAAACGAGAGCCGGAAGATCGAAGCTCAGGAAAGGCAACCTGGAGAACACCTTGGAGTGGAACACACCATCTCTCTACACCCCATACCCAATTTGTAGGCCTAATGCAGTGTAGTTTCCAACAACTACTAAACGAGAGCATGAAGATCGAAGCATTGGCGAGGAAACCTGGGGAACACCTTGGAGTGGAACACACCATCTCTCTACACCCCATACCCAATTTGTAGGCCTAATGCAGTGTAGTTTCCAAGAACTACTAAACGAGAGCCGGAAGATCGAAGCTCAGGAAAGGCAACCTGGAAAACACCTTGGAGTGGAACACACCATCTCTCTACACCCCATACCCAATTTGTAGGCCTAATGCAGCGTAGTTTCCAACAACTACTAAACGAGAGCATGATGATCGAAGCATTGGCGAGGAAACCTGGGGAACACCTTGGAGTGGAACACACCATCTCTCTACAGTGGAACACACCATCTCTCTACACCCCATACCCAATTTGTAGGCCTAATGCAGCGTAGTTTCCAACAACTACTAAACGAGAGCCGGAAGATCGAAGCTCAGGAAAGGCAACCTGGGGAACACCTTGGAGTGGAACACACCATCTCTCTACACCCCATACCCAATTTGTAGGCCCAATGCACCGTAGTTTCCAACAACTACTAAACGAGAGCCGGAAGATCGAAGCTCAGGAAAGGCAACCTGGGGAACACCTTGGAGTGTAACAAACCCTCTCTCTACACCATGGAAGGGCTGATTCTTAGGAAGGAAGGCTGTCGGAAAGAAGCAGGGCGTGTCCGAGGGTGATTATATTCTTATTAGGTATATACTCACCCTCGGACCCGCCCTGCTTCTTTATTTGTAATGAATGTTTATTTGCAATGAGGTTTTGACTTACTCTATTTTTTTGGTAAATAATGATTTTATTATTTTCATTGTTTTGCATCTTCTTGGCAATAATATAAAGAAGACGCGACAGGACAACACTCGGTGGATGCCATATCTGTGTTTAAAATTGAAAAAACCTTTCAGTTAACTACTTGCAGGAGAAAGTTATTGTAGCTGGTGGCCATTTTTAGTACTGTACCAGATTTTTGTTGTATGTGTTTGTTTTTAATGTTAAAATTTCTGCATTTGATATCTCTCCAGTATTTTCATTTTTATAAGCAAAATACTTATTTTTATATTTTCTGATGTTGGTTCCAGGGGTACACGGGCAGCAGTGGTGTGGTCAGTGGAGGCCTAGTGGAAGGAGTGACCGCAGACAGGCATCGAAGGCCTAAAATAATAACACATGGCTGTAGGCAATTTTAAATTGGTTCCAGGGGTACACGGGCAGCAGTGGTGTGGTCAGTGGAGGCCTAGTGGAAGGAATGACCGCAGACAGGCATCGAAGGCCTAAAATAATAACACATGGCTGTAGGCAATTTTAAATTGGTTCCAGGGGTACACGGGCAGCAGTGGTGTGGTCAGTGGAGGCCTAGTGGAAGGAGTGACCGCAGACAGGCATCGAAGGCCTAAAATAATAACACATGGCTGTAGGCAATTTTAAATTGGTTCCAGGGGTACACGGGCAGCAGTGGTGTGGTCAGTGGAGGCCTAGTGGAAGGAGTGACCGCAGACAGGCATTGAAGGCCTAAAATAATAACACATGGCTGTAGGCAATTTTAAATTGGTTCCAGGGGTACACGGGCAGCAGTGGTGTGGTCAGTGGAGGCCTAGTGGAAGGAGTGACCGCAGACAGGCATCGAAGGCCTAAAATAATAACACACGGCTGTAGGCAATTTTAAATTGGTTCCAGGGGTACACGGGCAGCAGTGGTGTGGTCAGTGGAGGCCTAGTGGAAGGAGTGACCGCAGACAGGCATCGAAGGCCAAAAATAATAACACATGGCTGTAGGCAATTTTAAATTGGTTCCAGGGGTACACGGGCAGCAGTGGTGTGGTCAGTGGAGGCCTAGTGGAAGGAGTGACCGCAGACAGGCATCGAAGGCCTAAAATAATAACACACGGCTGTAGGCAATTTTAAATTGGTTCCAGGGGTACACGGGCAGCAGTGGTGTGGTCAGTGGAGGCCTAGTGGAAGGAGTGACCGCAGACAGGCATCGAAGGCCTAAAATAATAACACATGGCTGTAGGCAATTTTAAATTGGTTACAGGGGTACACGGGCAGCAGTGGTGTGGTCAGTGGAGGCCTAGTGGAAGGAGTGACCGCAGACAGGCATCGAAGGCCTAAAATAATAACACATGGCTGTAGGCAATTTTAAATTGGTTCCAGGGGTACACGGGCAGCAGTGGTGTGGTCAGTGGAGGCCTAGTGGAAGGAGTGACCGCAGACAGGCATCGAAGGCCTAAAATAATAACACATGGCTGTAGGCAATTTTAAATTGGTTCCAGGGGTACACGGGCAGCAGTGGTGTGGTCAGTGGAGGCCAAGTGGAAGGAGTGACCGCAGACAGGCATCGAAGGCCTAAAATAATAACACATGGCTGTAGGCAATTTTAAATTGGTTCCAGGGGTACACGGGCAGCAGTGGTGTGGTCAGTGGAGGCCTAGTGGAAGGAGTCACCGCAGACAGGCATCGAAGGCCTAAAATAATAACACATGGCTGTAGGCAATTCTAAATTGGTTACAGGGGTACACGGGCAGCAGTGGTGTGGTCAGTGGAGGCCTAGTGGAAGGAGTCACCGCAGACAGGCATCGAAGGCCTAAAATAATAACACATGGCTGTAGGCAATTTTAAATTGGTTCCAGGGGTACACGGGCAGCAGTGGTGTGGTCAGTGGAGGCCTAGTGGAAGGAGTGACCACAGACAGGCATCGAAGGCCTAACATAACAAAAATGTCAATACAATGGTATTGTCAGTGGCAGGCATTGAAGGATGTCAGCGCATAGACTAAACATTGGTGGAGCTGTGAGATAATTTTGCAAGTGGTAGAGCACTGTTTGAGCTGGGGTGGGGGGAAACTGTCTTGTGGCCGGCGGTACAGGGCCAGGGCCCCTAATATTACAACGGTGTGTCTGACGTTGGGTGCGCACCACCACCGCCAGAGACACTTTATTGTACTAGGAGGGACCCAGTGGCAGTGCCGTCGACCAAAAGCGGGCTCACCCACCTCTTCAGACAAACTGCACTCTCACGGGTGCTGTCGCCAAGTGTCGATACCACGGCCCCGTGTGGGGAGTTTGGCCATTTAGTGAGGTGTAAACATGTCGTATGCTGGACAATCAGGTGCAGAAAATTACGAGATTGGAAAAGGCATTCAGAATAGTCCACAGGCAAGACCTTTTCATAGGAAAGCTAGGTGTCAGCCGGGCAAGGTGGGGCAAAAGATTTCGAAATCCAGTTGCAGTTGCAGTTTGCATCTCGGCTTTGGGAAAATGGCCGCCGCGATCTCTAATGCGCACGCGCGGCATCCCGCGGCCATTTTCCTGAAGCCCCGTGCAGCAGAGCACTCCATCTGCGCACGCGCGGCCCCAGGAAGATGGCCGCCCCCACCGATGCAAGGGATTACAGCGCAGATCGCGCGCTGTGTCTTCACGTGGGCGCAGGGAAGTCGGAACTCTGGACATGCGCACACCACTACGCCACCAACGGAAAGCTGGGGAAGAAAAGAGCGCTGTGAACACGCCCACCTGACCAGACCAGCCTGATTGACAGGCGAAAAAGGCGACTTTGGTAATGTATTTCTCAGCATACATGGGGAATCAGGGTACACTACATACACTATAGTAACGCACAGCGCAGGCCCTATTTAACAGTATTTATAGCTCAATCTCAAAAAACGGGGTGACAGGTTCCCTTTAAGGGACGTTTGGTAGTTAGTCCAGGCTTGCAAATGCATGGTGGTTAAATGTCTATGCATGCAACTTGTATTGAGACTTTTCAGATTCTGTCCTCTGCTTAAGGTAGTTGAACATTTTTGACAGATGACTTTGCGCTGATCAATTGGATGTTGTTTAAAAAAATGCCAGACTGCACTCTTTCTAGCATCGGATACCTTTTCAGGCATTGCAGACTGAGCTTTAACCGGATGGCCACGCTGTCCTCCAACAGGTTTTAGCTTTGCCACGCGTTTTGGGCAAGATACGGGCCCGGCAGATGGAACCTGTTGCGATGTTGATGCCTGCTGCGGCCCCTCCTCCTCCGCTTCAGAACTGCTGCCGCCTGCACCCTGTTCCCACAATGGCTGCCAATCGGGGTCAAGAACTGGGTCATCTATTACCTCTTCTTGTAGCTCGTGTGCAACTTCGTCTGTGTCACCGTGTCGGTCGGTGGTATAGCGTTCGTGATGGGGCAACATAGTCTCATCAGGGTCTGATTCTTGATCAGCACCCTGCGAGGGCAATGTTGTGGTCTGAGTCAAAGGACCAGCATAATAGTCTGGCTGTGGCTGTGCATCAGTGCACTCCATGTCAGATTCAACTTGTAATGGGCATGGACTGTTAACTGCTTCACTTTCTAAGCCAGGGACGGTATGTGTAAAGAGCTCCATGGAGTAACCCGTTGTGTCGCCTGCTGCATTCTTCTCTGTTGTTGTTTTTGCTGAAGAGGACAAGGAAGCGACTTGTCCCTGACCGTGAACATCCACTAACGACGCGCTGCTTTGACATTTACCAGTTTCACGAGAGGAGGCAAAAGAGCTAGAGGCTGAGTCAGCAAGATAAGCCAAAACTTGCTCTTGCTGCTCCGGCTTTAAAAGCGGTTTTCCTACTCCCAGAAAAGGGAGCGTTCGAGGCCTTGTGTAGCCAGACGACGAACTTGGCTCCACAGCTCCAGACTTAGGTGCAATATTTTTTTTCCCACGACCAGCTGATGCTCCACCACTACCACTACCCTCATTACCAGCTGACAATGAACGCCCCCGGCCACGACCTCTTCCACCATACTTCCTCATTGTTTTAAAAATGTAAACAAACTAACGGTATTTGTTGCTGTCACACAAATTACACGGTGAGCTATAACTTCAGTATGATTTAGCTACCCCTTTACAGGTGAGTGAGACCACAACGAAAATCAGGCACAATGTTACACACTCTGTTGTTGGTGGCAACAAATGAGAGAGATGCCACACACACAGGACTGTCACTGAAGCACAAATGTAAATATTAATCTCCCACTGATTTGATTTTTTTTTTTTTTTTCAGGGAGACTTTAGGAAAAAAAAAAAACAGAATAAAATGATTTTTTCAGGAAGAATTTAGAAACCAAAGAAAATAAAATGATTTTTTCAGGGAGAATTTAGAAAACAAATAAAACAAAAAAAGGCTTTCTATGGCCCACTGAGTGAGAGATGACGCACACAGGAGTCAGGAGTGGCACACAAGCCCAGAGGCCAATATTTATCTCCCACTGATTGATGTAGTGATTTTTTCAGGTAGATTTTGGAACCCAAATCAAGCTAAAAAAAATAATAGGCTTTCTATGGCCCACAATTGGAGAGAGAGAGAGAGAGAGATGGCACACCCAGGAGTCAAGACTGGCACACAAGCAGAAAGGGCAATATTAATCTCCCATTGATTTGTTTTTTTCTTTTTTTTTTTTTTCAGGGAGACTTTAGGAAAAAAAAATAGAATAAAATGATTTTTTCAGGAAGAATTTAGAAACCAAATAAAATAAAATGATTTTTTCAGGGAGAATTTAGAAAACAAATAAAACAAAAAAAGGCTTTCTATGGCCCACTGAGTGAGAGATGACGCACACAGGAGTCAGGAGTGGCACACAAGCCCAGAGGCCAATATTTATCTCCCACTGATTGATGTAGTGATTTTTTCAGGTAGATTTTGGAACCCAAATCAAGCTAAAAAAATAATAGGCTTTCTATGGCCCACAATTGGAGAGAGAGAGAGAGATGGCACACCCAGGAGTCAAGACTGGCACACAAGCAGAAAGGGCAATATTAATCTCCCACTGATTTGTTTGTTTTTTTTTTTTTTTTTCAGGGAGACTTTAGGAAAAAAAAAATAGAATAAAGTGATTTTTTCAGGAAGAATTTAGAAACCAAATAAAATAAAATGATTTTTTCAGGGAGAATTTAGAAAACAAATAAAACAAAAAAAGGCTTTCTATGGCCCACTGAGTGAGAGATGACGCACACAGGAGTCAGGAGTGGCACACAAGCCCAGAGGCCAATATTTATCTCCCACTGATTGATGTAGTGATTTTTTCAGGTAGATTTTGGAACCCAAATCAAGCTAAAAAAATAATAGGCTTTCTATGGCCCACAATTGGAGAGAGAGAGAGAGATGGCACACCCAGGAGTCAAGACTGGCACACAAGCAGAAAGGGCAATATTAATCTCCCATTGATTTGTTTTTTTCTTTTTTTTTTTTTCAGGGAGACTTTAGGAAAAAAAAATAGAATAAAATGATTTTTTCAGGAAGAATTTAGAAACCAAATAAAATAAAATGATTTTTTCAGGGAGAATTTAGAAAACAAATAAAACAAAAAAAGGCTTTCTATGGCCCACTGAGTGAGAGATGACGCACACAGGAGTCAGGAGTGGCACACAAGCCCAGAGGCCAATATTTATCTCCCACTGATTGATGTAGTGATTTTTTCAGGTAGATTTTGGAACCCAAATCAAGCTAAAAAAATAATAGGCTTTCTATGGCCCACAATTGGAGAGAGAGAGAGAGATGGCACACCCAGGAGTCAAGACTGGCACACAAGCAGAAAGGGCAATATTAATCTCCCACTGATTTGTTTGTTTTTTTGTTTTTTTTTCAGGGAGACTTTAGGAAAAAAAAAATAGAATAAAGTGATTTTTTCAGGAAGAATTTAGAAACCAAATAAAATAAAATGATTTTTTCAGGGAGAATTTAGAAAACAAATAAAACAAAAAAAGGCTTTCTATGGCCCACTGAGTGAGAGATGACGCACACAGGAGTCAGGAGTGGCACACAAGCCCAGAGGCCAATATTTATCTCCCACTGATTGATGTAGTGATTTTTTCAGGTAGATTTTGGAACCCAAATCAAGCTAAAAAAATAATAGGCTTTCTATGGCCCACAATTGGAGAGAGAGAGAGAGATGGCACACCCAGGAGTCAAGACTGGCACACAAGCAAAAAGGGCAATATTAATCTCCCACTGATTTGTTTTTGTTTGTTTTTTTCAGGGAGACTTTAGGAAAAAAAAAATAGAATAAAATGATTTTTTCAGGAAGAATTTAGAAACCAAAGAAAATAAAATGATTTTTTCAGGGAGAATTTAGAAAACAAATAAAACAAAAAAAGGCTTTCTATGGCCCACTGAGTGAGAGATGACGCACACAGGAGTCAGGAGTGGCACACAAGCCCAGAGGCCAATATTTATCTCCCACTGATTGATGTAGTGATTTTTTCAGGTAGATTTTGGAACCCAAATCAAGCTAAAAAAAATAATAGGCTTTCTATGGCCCACAATTGGAGAGAGAGAGAGAGATGGCACACCCAGGAGTCAAGACTGGCACACAAGCAGAAAGGGCTATATTAATCTCCCACTGATTTGTTTTTTTTTGTTTTTTTTCAGGGAGACTTTAGGAAAAAAAAATAGAATAAAATGATTTTTTCAGGAAGAATTTAGAAACCAAATAAAATAAAATGATTTTTTCAGGGAGAATTTAGAAAACAAATAAAACAAAAAAGGCTTTCTATGGCCCACTGAGTGAGAGATGACGCACACAGGAGTCAGGAGTGGCACACAAGCCCAGAGGCCAATATTTATCTCCCACTGATTGATGTAGTGATTTTTTCAGGTAGATTTTGGAACCCAAATCAAGCTAAAAAAATAATAGGCTTTCTATGGCCCACAATTGGAGAGAGAGAGAGAGATGGCACACCCAGGAGTCAAGACTGGCACACAAGCAGAAAGGGCAATATTAATCTCCCACTGATTTGTTTTTGTTTTTTTTTTTTCAGGGAGACTTTAGGAAAAAAAAAATTGAATAAAATGATTTTTTCAGGAAGAATTTAGAAACCAAATAAAATAAAATGATTTTTTCAGGGAGAATTTAGAAAACAAATAAAACAAAAAAAGGCTTTCTATGGCCCACTGAGTGAGAGATGACGCACACAGGAGTCAGGAGTGGCACACAAGCCCAGAGGCCAATATTTATCTCCCACTGATTGATGTAGTGATTTTTTCAGGTAGATTTTGGAACCCAAATCAAGCTAAAAAAATAATAGGCTTTCTATGGCCCACAATTGGAGAGAGAGAGAGAGATGGCACACCCAGGAGTCAAGACTGGCACACAAGCAGAAAGGGCAATATTAATCTCCCACTGATTTGTTTTTTTTTTTTTTTTTCAGGGAGACTTTAGGAAAAAAAAATAGAATAAAATGATTTTTTCAGGAAGAATTTAGAAACCAAAGAAAATAAAATGATTTTTTCAGGGAGAATTTAGAAAACAAATAAAACAAAAAAAGGCTTTCTATGGCCCACTGAGTGAGAGATGACGCACACAGGAGTCAGGAGTGGCACACAAGCCCAGAGGCCAATATTTATCTCCCACTGATTGATGTAGTGATTTTTTCAGGTAGATTTTGGAACCCAAATCAAGCTAAAAAAAATAATAGGCTTTCTATGGCCCACAATTGGAGAGAGAGAGAGAGATGGCACACCCAGGAGTCAAGACTGGCACACAAGCAGAAAGGGCTATATTAATCTCCCACTGATTTGTTTTTGTTTGTTTTTTTTTCAGGGAGACTTTAGGAAAAAAAAATAGAATAAAATGATTTTTTCAGGAAGAATTTAGAAACCAAATAAAATAAAATGATTTTTTCAGGGAGAATTTAGAAAACAAATAAAACAAAAAAAGGCTTTCTATGGCCCACTGAGTGAGAGATGACGCACACAGGAGTCAGGAGTGGCACACAAGCCCAGAGGCCAATATTTATCTCCCACTGATTGATGTAGTGATTTTTTCAGGTAGATTTTGGAACCCAAATCAAGCTAAAAAAATAATAGGCTTTCTATGGCCCACAATTGGAGAGAGAGAGAGAGATGGCACACCCAGGAGTCAAGACTGGCACACAATCAGAAAGGGCAATATTAATCTCCCACTGATTTGTTTTTTTTTTTTGGTTTTTTTCAGGGAGACTTTAGGAAAAAAAAAATAGAATAAAATGATTTTTTCAGGAAGAATTTAGAAACCAAAGAAAATAAAATGATTTTTTCAGGGAGAATTTAGAAAACAAATAAAACAAAAAAAGGCTTTCTATGGCCCACTGAGTGAGAGATGACGCACACAGGAGTCAGGAGTGGCACACAAGCCCAGAGGCCAATATTTATCTCCCACTGATTGATGTAGTGATTTTTTCAGGTAGATTTTGGAACCCAAATCAAGCTAAAAAAAATAATAGGCTTTCTATGGCCCACAATTGGAGAGAGAGAGAGAGATGGCACACCCAGGAGTCAAGACTGGCACACAAGCAGAAAGGGCTATATTAATCTCCCACTGATTTGTTTTTGTTTGTTTTTTTTTCAGGGAGACTTTAGGAAAAAAAAATAGAATAAAATGATTTTTTCAGGAAGAATTTAGAAACCAAATAAAATAAAATGATTTTTTCAGGGAGAATTTAGAAAACAAATAAAACAAAAAAAGGCTTTCTATGGCCCACTGAGTGAGAGATGACGCACACAGGAGTCAGGAGTGGCACACAAGCCCAGAGGCCAATATTTATCTCCCACTGATTGATGTAGTGATTTTTTCAGGTAGATTTTGGAACCCAAATCAAGCTAAAAAAATAATAGGCTTTCTATGGCCCACAATTGGAGAGAGAGAGAGAGATGGCACACCCAGGAGTCAAGACTGGCACACAAGCAGAAAGGGCAATATTAATCTCCCACTGATTTGTTTTTTTTTTTTGGTTTTTTTCAGGGAGACTTTAGGAAAAAAAAAATAGAATAAAATGATTTTTTCAGGAAGAATTTAGAAACCAAATACAATAAAATGATTTTTTCAGGGAGAATTTAGAAAACAAATAAAACAAAAAAAGGCTTTCTATGGCCCACTGAGTGAGAGATGACGCACACAGGAGTCAGGAGTGGCACACAAGCCCAGAGGCCAATATTTATCTCCCACTGATTGATGTAGTGATTTTTTCAGGTAGATTTTGGAACCCAAATCAAGCTAAAAAAAATAATAGGCTTTCTATGGCCCACAATTGGAGAGAGAGAGAGAGATGGCACACCCAGGAGTCAAGACTGGCACACAAGCAGAAAGGGCTATATTAATCTCCCACTGATTTGTTTTTTTTTTTTTTTTTCAGGGAGACTTTAGGAAAAAAAAATAGAATAAAATGATTTTTTCAGGAAGAATTTAGAAACCAAATAAAATAAAATGATTTTTTCAGGGAGAATTTAGAAAACAAATAAAACAAAAAAAGGCTTTCTATGGCCCACTGAGTGAGAGATGACGCACACAGGAGTCAGGAGTGGCACACAAGCCCAGAGGCCAATATTTATCTCCCACTGATTGATGTAGTGATTTTTTCAGGTAGATTTTGGAACCCAAATCAAGCTAAAAAAATAATAGGCTTTCTATGGCCCACAATTGGAGAGAGAGAGAGAGATGGCACACCCAGGAGTCAAGACTGGCACACAAGCAGAAAGGGCTATATTAATCTCCCACTGATTTGTTTTTTTTTTTTTTTTTCAGGGAGACTTTAGGAAAAAAAAAATTGAATAAAATGATTTTTTCAGGAAGAATTTAGAAACCAAATAAAATAAAATGATTTTTTCAGGGAGAATTTAGAAAACAAATAAAACAAAAAAAGGCTTTCTATGGCCCACTGAGTGAGAGATGACGCACACAGGAGTCAGGAGTGGCACACAAGCCCAGAGGCCAATATTTATCTCCCACTGATTGATGTAGTGATTTTTTCAGGTAGATTTTGGAACCCAAATCAAGCTAAAAAAAATAATAGGCTTTCTATGGCCCACAATTGGAGAGAGAGAGAGAGATGGCACACCCAGGAGTCAAGACTGGCACACAAGCAGAAAGGGCTATATTAATCTCCCACTGATTTGTTTTTTTTTTTTTTTTTTCAGGGAGACTTTAGGAAAAAAAAATAGAATAAAATGATTTTTTCAGGAAGAATTTAGAAACCAAATAAAATAAAATGATTTTTTCAGGGAGAATTTAGAAAACAAATAAAACAAAAAAAGGCTTTCTATGGCCCACTGAGTGAGAGATGACGCACACAGGAGTCAGGAGTGGCACACAAGCCCAGAGGCCAATATTTATCTCCCACTGATTGATGTAGTGATTTTTTCAGGTAGATTTTGGAACCCAAATCAAGCTAAAAAAATAATAGGCTTTCTATGGCCCACAATTGGAGAGAGAGAGAGAGATGGCACACCCAGGAGTCAAGACTGGCACACAAGCAGAAAGGGCAATATTAATCTCCCACTGATTTGTTTTTGTTTTTTTTTTTTCAGGGAGACTTTAGGAAAAAAAAAATTGAATAAAATGATTTTTTCAGGAAGAATTTAGAAACCAAATAAAATAAAATGATTTTTTCAGGGAGAATTTAGAAAACAAATAAAACAAAAAAAGGCTTTCTATGGCCCACTGAGTGAGAGATGACGCACACAGGAGTCAGGAGTGGCACACAAGCCCAGAGGCCAATATTTATCTCCCACTGATTGATGTAGTGATTTTTTCAGGTAGATTTTGGAACCCAAATCAAGCTAAAAAAATAATAGGCTTTCTATGGCCCACAATTGGAGAGAGAGAGAGAGATGGCACACCCAGGAGTCAAGACTGGCACACAAGCAGAAAGGGCAATATTAATCTCCCACTGATTTGTTTTTTTTTTGTTTTTTTTTCAGGGAGACTTTAGGAAAAAAAAAATAGAATAAAATGATTTTTTCAGGAAGAATTTAGAAACCAAATAAAATAAAATGATTTTTTCAGGGAGAATTTAGAAAACAAATAAAACAAAAAAAGGCTTTCTATGGCCCACTGAGTGAGAGATGACGCACACAGGAGTCAGGAGTGGCACACAAGCCCAGAGGCCAATATTTATCTCCCACTGATTGATGTAGTGATTTTTTCAGGTAGATTTTGGAACCCAAATCAAGCTAAAAAAAATAATAGGCTTTCTATGGCCCACAATTGGAGAGAGAGAGAGAGATGGCACACCCAGGAGTCAAGACTGGCACACAAGCAGAAAGGGCTATATTAATCTCCCACTGATTTGTTTTTTTTTTTTTTTTTTCAGGGAGACTTTAGGAAAAAAAAATAGAATAAAATGATTTTTTCAGGAAGAATTTAGAAACCAAATAAAATAAAATGATTTTTTCAGGGAGAATTTAGAAAACAAATAAAACAAAAAAAGGCTTTATATGGCCCACTGAGTGAGAGATGACGCACACAGGAGTCAGGAGTGGCACACAAGCCCAGAGGCCAATATTTATCTCCCACTGATTGATGTAGTGATTTTTTCAGGTAGATTTTGGAACCCAAATCAAGCTAAAAAAATAATAGGCTTTCTATGGCCCACAATTGGAGAGAGAGAGAGAGATGGCACACCCAGGAGTCAAGACTGGCACACAAGCAGAAAGGGCAATATTAATCTCCCACTGATTTGTTTTTGTTTTGTTTTTTTCAGGGAGACTTTAGGAAAAAAAAAATTGAATAAAATGATTTTTTCAGGAAGAATTTAGAAACCAAATAAAATAAAATGATTTTTTCAGGGAGAATTTAGAAAACAAATAAAACAAAAAAAGGCTTTCTATGGCCCACTGAGTGAGAGATGACGCACACAGGAGTCAGGAGTGGCACACAAGCCCAGAGGCCAATATTTATCTCCCACTGATTGATGTAGTGATTTTTTCAGGTAGATTTTGGAACCCAAATCAAGCTAAAAAAAATAATAGGCTTTCTATGGCCCACAATTGGAGAGAGAGAGAGAGATGGCACACCCAGGAGTCAAGACTGGCACACAAGCAGAAAGGGCTATATTAATCTCCCACTGATTTGTTTTTGTTTGTTTTTTTTTCAGGGAGACTTTAGGAAAAAAAAAATAGAATAAAATGATTTTTTCAGGAAGAATTTAGAAACCAAATAAAATAAAATGATTTTTTCAGGGAGAATTTAGAAAACAAATAAAACAAAAAAAGGCTTTCTATGGCCCACTGAGTGAGAGATGACGCACACAGGAGTCAGGAGTGGCACACAAGCCCAGAGGCCAATATTTATCTCCCACTGATTGATGTAGTGATTTTTTCAGGTAGATTTTGGAACCCAAATCAAGCTAAAAAAATAATAGGCTTTCTATGGCCCACAATTGGAGAGAGAGAGAGAGATGGCACACCCAGGAGTCAAGACTGGCACACAAGCAGAAAGGGCAATATTAATCTCCCACTGATTTGTTTTTTTTTTTGTTTTTTTTCAGGGAGACTTTAGGAAAAAAAAAATAGAATAAAATGATTTTTTCAGGAAGAATTTAGAAACCAAATAAAATAAAATGATTTTTTCAGGGAGAATTTAGAAAACAAATAAAACAAAAAAAGGCTTTCTATGGCCCACTGAGTGAGAGATGACGCACACAGGAGTCAGGAGTGGCACACAAGCCCAGAGGCCAATATTTATCTCCCACTGATTGATGTAGTGATTTTTTCAGGTAGATTTTGGAACCCAAATCAAGCTAAAAAAAATAATAGGCTTTCTATGGCCCACAATTGGAGAGAGAGAGAGAGAGATGGCACACCCAGGAGTCAAGACTGGCACACAAGCAGAAAGGGCTATATTAATCTCCCACTGATTTGTTTTTTTTTGTTTTTTTTTTTCAGGGAGACTTTAGGAAAAAAAAATAGAATAAAATGATTTTTTCAGGAAGAATTTAGAAACCAAATAAAATAAAATGATTTTTTCAGGGAGAATTTAGAAAACAAATAAAACAAAAAAAGGCTTTCTATGGCCCACTGAGTGAGAGATGACGCACACAGGAGTCAGGAGTGGCACACAAGCCCAGAGGCCAATATTTATCTCCCACTGATTGATGTAGTGATTTTTTCAGGTAGATTTTGGAACCCAAATCAAGCTAAAAAAATAATAGGCTTTCTATGGCCCACAATTGGAGAGAGAGAGAGAGATGGCACACCCAGGAGTCAAGACTGGCACACAAGCAGAAAGGGCAATATTAATCTCCCACTGATTTGTTTTTTTTTTTGTTTTTTTTCAGGGAGACTTTAGGAAAAAAAAAATAGAATAAAATGATTTTTTCAGGAAGAATTTAGAAACCAAATAAAATAAAATGATTTTTTCAGGGAGAATTTAGAAAACAAATAAAACAAAAAAAGGCTTTCTATGGCCCACTGAGTGAGAGATGACGCACACAGGAGTCAGGAGTGGCACACAAGCCCAGAGGCCAATATTTATCTCCCACTGATTGATGTAGTGATTTTTTCAGGTAGATTTTGGAACCCAAATCAAGCTAAAAAAAATAATAGGCTTTCTATGGCCCACAATTGGAGAGAGAGAGAGAGATGGCACACCCAGGAGTCAAGACTGGCACACAAGCAGAAAGGGCTATATTAATCTCCCACTGATTTGTTTTTTTTTTTTTTTTTCAGGGAGACTTTAGGAAAAAAAAATAGAATAAAATGATTTTTTCAGGAAGAATTTAGAAACCAAATAAAATAAAATGATTTTTTCAGGGAGAATTTAGAAAACAAATAAAACAAAAAAAGGCTTTCTATGGCCCACTGAGTGAGAGATGACGCACACAGGAGTCAGGAGTGGCACACAAGCCCAGAGGCCAATATTTATCTCCCACTGATTGATGTAGTGATTTTTTCAGGTAGATTTTGGAACCCAAATCAAGCTAAAAAAATAATAGGCTTTCTATGGCCCACAATTGGAGAGAGAGAGAGAGATGGCACACCCAGGAGTCAAGACTGGCACACAAGCAGAAAGGGCAATATTAATCTCCCACTGATTTGTTTTTGTTTTGTTTTTTTCAGGGAGACTTTAGGAAAAAAAAAATTGAATAAAATCATTTTTTCAGGAAGAATTTAGAAACCAAATAAAATAAAATGATTTTTTCAGGGAGAATTTAGAAAACAAATAAAACAAAAAAAGGCTTTCTATGGCCCACTGAGTGAGAGATGACGCACACAGGAGTCAGGAGTGGCACACAAGCCCAGAGGCCAATATTTATCTCCCACTGATTGATGTAGTGATTTTTTCAGGTAGATTTTGGAACCCAAATCAAGCTAAAAAAATAATAGGCTTTCTATGGCCCACAATTGGAGAGAGAGAGAGAGATGGCACACCCAGGAGTCAAGACTGGCACACAAGCAGAAAGGGCAATATTAATCTCCCACTGATTTGTTTTTGTTTTGTTTTTTTCAGGGAGACTTTAGGAAAAAAAAAATTGAATAAAATCATTTTTTCAGGAAGAATTTAGAAACCAAATAAAATAAAATGATTTTTTCAGGGAGAATTTAGAAAACAAATAAAACAAAAAAAGGCTTTCTATGGCCCACTGAGTGAGAGATGACGCACACAGGAGTCAGGAGTGGCACACAAGCCCAGAGGCCAATATTTATCTCCCACTGATTGATGTAGTGATTTTTTCAGGTAGATTTTGGAACCCAAATCAAGCTAAAAAAATAATAGGCTTTCTATGGCCCACAATTGGAGAGAGAGAGAGAGATGGCACACCCAGGAGTCAAGACTGGCACACAAGCAGAAAGGGCAATATTAATCTCCCACTGATTTGTTTTTTTTTTTTTTTTTCAGGGAGACTTTAGGAAAAAAAAATAGAATAAAATGATTTTTTCAGGAAGAATTTAGAAACCAAAGAAAATAAAATGATTTTTTCAGGGAGAATTTAGAAAACAAATAAAACAAAAAAAGGCTTTCTATGGCCCACTGAGTGAGAGATGACGCACACAGGAGTCAGGAGTGGCACACAAGCCCAGAGGCCAATATTTATCTCCCACTGATTGATGTAGTGATTTTTTCAGGTAGATTTTGGAACCCAAATCAAGCTAAAAAAAATAATAGGCTTTCTATGGCCCACAATTGGAGAGAGAGAGAGAGATGGCACACCCAGGAGTCAAGACTGGCACACAAGCAGAAAGGGCTATATTAATCTCCCACTGATTTGTTTTTGTTTGTTTTTTTTTCAGGGAGACTTTAGGAAAAAAAAAATAGAATAAAATGATTTTTTCAGGAAGAATTTAGAAACCAAATAAAATAAAATGATTTTTTCAGGGAGAATTTAGAAAACAAATAAAACAAAAAAAGGCTTTCTATGGCCCACTGAGTGAGAGATGACGCACACAGGAGTCAGGAGTGGCACACAAGCCCAGAGGCCAATATTTATCTCCCACTGATTGATGTAGTGATTTTTTCAGGTAGATTTTGGAACCCAAATCAAGCTAAAAAAATAATAGGCTTTCTATGGCCCACAATTGGAGAGAGAGAGAGAGATGGCACACCCAGGAGTCAAGACTGGCACACAAGCAGAAAGGGCAATATTAATCTCCCACTGATTTGTTTTTTTTTTTGTTTTTTTTCAGGGAGACTTTAGGAAAAAAAAAATAGAATAAAATGATTTTTTCAGGAAGAATTTAGAAACCAAATAAAATAAAATGATTTTTTCAGGGAGAATTTAGAAAACAAATAAAACAAAAAAAGGCTTTCTATGGCCCACTGAGTGAGAGATGACGCACACAGGAGTCAGGAGTGGCACACAAGCCCAGAGGCCAATATTTATCTCCCACTGATTGATGTAGTGATTTTTTCAGGTAGATTTTGGAACCCAAATCAAGCTAAAAAAAATAATAGGCTTTCTATGGCCCACAATTGGAGAGAGAGAGAGAGAGAGAGATGGCACACCCAGGAGTCAAGACTGGCACACAAGCAGAAAGGGCTATATTAATCTCCCACTGATTTGTTTTTTTGTTTTTTTTTTTTTCAGGGAGACTTTAGGAAAAAAAAATAGAATAAAATGATTTTTTCAGGAAGAATTTAGAAACCAAATAAAATAAAATGATTTTTTCAGGGAGAATTTAGAAAACAAATAAAACAAAAAAAGGCTTTCTATGGCCCACTGAGTGAGAGATGATGCACACAGGAGTCAGGAGTGGCACACAAGCCCAGAGGCCAATATTTATCTCCCACTGATTGATGTAGTGATTTTTTCAGGTAGATTTTGGAACCCAAATCAAGCTAAAAAAATAATAGGCTTTCTATGGCCCACAATTGGAGAGAGAGAGAGAGATGGCACACCCAGGAGTCAAGACTGGCACACAAGCAGAAAGGGCAATATTAATCTCCCACTGATTTTTTTTTTTTTTTTTTTTCAGGGAGACTTTAGTAAAAAAAAAAAATAGAATAAAATGATTTTTTCAGGAAGAATTTAGAAACCAAATAAAATAAAATGATTTTTTCAGGGAGAATTTAGAAAACAAATAAAACAAAAAAAGGCTTTCTATGGCCCACTGAGTGAGAGATGACGCACACAGGAGTCAGGAGTGGCACACAAGCCCAGAGGCCAATATTTATCTCCCACTTTTTTTTTTTTGTTCCAGGGAAAATTTATAAACCCAATAAAAAAAATAATAAATAGGCTTTCTATGGCCCACTATCTGAGAGACAGAGAGAGATGGCACGCTTAGGACTGGCACACAAGCCCAAAGGCCAATATTAATCTCCCTTTTTTTTTTAAGGGAGAATTTATAAAACCAAAAAAAAATAAATAAATAGGCTTTCTATGGCCCACTATTTGTGAGAGAGATGGCACGCTCAGGACTGGCACACAAGCCCAGAGGCCAATATTAATCTCCCACTTTTTTTTTTTTTCCAGGGAAAATTTATAAACCCAATAAAAAAAAATAAATAAATATGCTTTCTATGGCCCACTATCTGAGAGAGAGAGATGGCACGCTTAGGACTGGCACACAAGCCCAAAGGCCAATATTAATCTCCCACTGATTGATTTATTGATTTTTTCAGGTAGAATTTAGAACCCAAATAAAGCAAAAAAAAATAAAATGGGCTTTCTATGGCCCACTGAGTGAGTGATGATGCACACAGGAGTCAGGAGTGGCACACAAGCCCTGAGGCCAATATTTTTCTCCCACTGATTGATGTAGTGATTTTTTCAGGTAGATTTTAGAACCAAAATCAAGCAAAAAAATAAATAGGCTTTCTATGGCCCACTGAGTGAGTGATGATGCACACAGGAGTCAAGAGTGGCACACAAGCCCTGAGGCCAATATTTTTCTCCCACTGATTGATGTAGTGATTTTTTCAGGTAGATTTTATAACCCAAATCAAGCAAAAAAATAAATAGGCTTTCTATGGCCCACTGAGTGAGAGATGACACAGACAGGGATGGCACTCTAGCAGAAATGTCAATCTTAATCTCCCACAAAAAAAAAAAAAAACAGGGAGTGTCCTTCAATTACTATCTCCCTGCAGTAATCTCAGCCAGGTATGGCAGGCAGCAATAAGGAGTGGACTGATGCACAAATTAAATAAAAAGTGTGTACAAACCAAAAAGATAGCTGTGCAGAAAGGAAGGAACAAGAGGATTTGTGCTTTGAAAAAAGCAGTTGGTTTGCACAGCGGCGTACACACAGCAATGCAGCTATCAGGGAGCCTTCTAGGGCAGCCCAATGAGCTACAGCGCTGAGGGGGGAAAAAAAAATGTAGCTTCCACTGTCCCTGCACACCGAAGGTGGTGTTGGGCAGTGGAAATCGCTACAGCACAAGCGGTTTGGTGGTTAATGGACCCTGCCTAACGCTATCCCTGCTTCTGACGAAGCGGCAGCAACCTCTCCCTAAGCTCAGATCAGCAGCAGTAACATGGCGGTCGGCGGGAACTCCCCTTTATAGCCCCTGTGACGCCGCAGACAGCAAGCCAATCACTGCAATGCCCTTCTCTAAGATGGTGGGGACCAGGACCTATGTCATCACGCTACCCACACTCTGCGTTTACCTTCATTGGCTGAGAAATGGCGCTTTTCGCGTCATTGAAACGCGATTTTGGCGCGAAAGTCGCGTACTGCATGGCCGACCCCGCACAGGGGTCGGATCGGGTTTCATGAAACCCGACTTTGCCAAAAGTCGGCGACTTTTGAAAATGAACGACCCGTTTCGCTCAACCCTAGTCTGCAGGCATCACATTGCGTTTGCAGAGCCCCTAATGTACCTAAACAGTAGAAACCCCCCACAAGTGACCCCATATTGGAAACTAGACCCCCCAAGGAACTTATCGAGATGTGTTGTGAGAACTTTGAACCCCTAAGTGTTTCACTACAGTTTATAACGCAGAGCTGTGAAAATTAAAAAAAAAATTTTCCCACAAAAATTATATTTTAGGCCCCAGTTTTGTATTTTCCCACGGGTAACAGGAGAAATTGGACCCGAAAAGTTGTTGTCCAATTTGTCCTGAGTATGCTGATTCCCCATATGTTGGGGTAAACCCCTGTTTGGGTACACGGGAGAGCTCGGAAGGGAAGGAGCACTGTTTTACTTTTTCAATGCAGAATTGGCTGGAATTGAGATCGGACGCCATGTCGCGTTTGGAGAGCCCCTGATATGCCTAAACAGTGGAAACCCCCCAATTATAACTGAAACCCTAATCTAAACACACCTCTAATGCTAATCCCAATGGTAACCCTAACCACACCTCTAACCCTGACACACCCCTAACCCTAATCCCAACACTATTCCCAACCGTAAATGTAATCCAAACCCTAACCCTAACTTTAGCCCCAACCCTAACTTTAGCCCCAACCCAAACTGTAGCCTTAACCCTAGCCCCAACCCTAATCCTTGCCCTAACCCTAACCCTAGCCCTAACCCTAACTCTAACCCTAGCCCTAACCCAACCATAACCTTAACCCTAGCCCTAACCCTAACCCTAACCCCAACCCTAACCCTAACCCTAGCCCTAACCCTAGCCCTAACCCTAGCCCTAACCCTAACCCTAGCCATAACCCTAACCCTAAACCTAGCCCTAACCCTAACCCTAGCCCTAACCCTAACCCTAATAGGAAAATGGAAATAAATACATTTTTTATTTTTTTCCCTAACTAAGGGGTTTGATTTACTTTTATAGCGGGTTATTTAGCGGATTTTTATAATTGGCAGCCGTCACGCACTGAAAGATTCTTTTTATTGCAAAAAATATTTTTTGCATTACCACATTTTGAGACCTATAATTTTTCCATATTTTGGTCCACACAGTCATGTGAGGTCTTGTTTTTTGTGGGACGAGTTGACATTTTTATTAGTAACATTTTCGGGCACGTGACATTTTTTGATCGCTTTTTATTCCGATTTTTGTGAGGCAGAATGACGAAAAACCAGCTATTCATGAATTTCTTTTGGGGGAGGCGTTTATACCGTTCCGCGTTTGGTAAAATTGATAAAGCAGTTTTATTGTTCGGGTCAGTACGATTACAGCGATATCTCATTTTTAGCATTTTTTTATGTTTTGGCGCTTTTATACGATAAAAACTATTTTATAGAAAAAAAAATTAATTTGGCATCGCTTTATTCTCAGGACTATAACTTTTTTATTTTTTGCTGATGATGTGTATGGCAGCTCGTTTTTTGCGGGACAAGATGAAGTTTTCAGCGGTACCATGGATATTTATATACATCTTTTTGATCGCATGTTATTCCACTTTTTGTTTGGTGGTATGATAATACAGCGTTGTTTTTTGTCTCGTTTTTATTTATTTTTTCTTACAGTGTTTACTGTAGGGGTTAACTTGTGGGACAGTTTTATAGGTTGGGTCGTTACGGATGCAGCGATACTAAATATGTGTGCTTTTATTGTTTTTTTATTATTTAGATAAAGAAATGTATTTATGGGAATAATATTTTTTTTTCTTTATTTAGGAATATTTTTTTTTACACATGTGGAAATTTTTTTTTAACCTTTTTACTTTGTACCAGGGGGGACATCACAGATCGCTGATCTGACAGTTTGCACAGTACTCTGTCAGATCAGCGATCTGACTTACAGCAGTGCAGGCTTACCAAGCGCCCGCTCTGAGCAGGCACTTGGTAAGCCACCTCCCTCCCTGCAGGACCCGGATGCCGTGGCCATTTTAGATCCGGGGCTGCTGCAGGGAGGAAGGTAAGAGACCCTTGCAGCAACGCGATGTGCTCAGGGAAGCCCGCAGGGAGCCCCCTCCCTGTGCAATGCTTCCCTATACCGCCGGCACACCACGATCATGTTTGCGTGGCCGTGAGCGTGGCCGATCGCGTATGACGTACTATCCCGTCAGTGGGCATACGGGCCCACCCCACCTCGACGGGATAGTACGTCATATGTCAGAAAGGGGATAATATAGCATTACTGTAATACAATTATATAACATTGACCAGCAATTAACATTTGGCAAATGCATCTAAATATTTCAAAATTTAAATAGAAATTAAAAGCTTGGCTTAGCTATCTAACCCTTTAAAGAGCAGGTAATTTTATTTTTTTTCCTTTTATTTTTTCCTTACCTTTTCTAAGAGCAATATATAGTGTTGAGCGATACCTTCCGATATTTGAAAGTATCGGTATCGGATGGTATCGGCCGATAACGGCAAAATATCGGATCTCGCCGATACCGATACCCGATACCAATACAAGTCAATGGGACACAAATATCGGAATGTATCCTCGATGGTTCCCAGGGTCTGAAGGAGAGGAAACTCTCCTTCAGGCCCTGGGATCCATATTAATGTAAAAAATAAAGAATAAAAATAAAAAATATGGCTATACTCACCCCTCCGAAGAACCCTGGCTGACACCGCTGCAAGCGTCCGCCTCTGTTCCTGAGAATGCAGTGAGTGAGGGACCTTCGATGACGTCGCGGTCACCTGACTGCTCACGTGACCGCTTACCTGACCGCGACATCATCGAAGGTCCTTCACTCTCTGCATTCTCAGGAACAGAGGCGGACGCTTGCAGCGGTGACAGCCAGGATTCTTTGGAGGGGTGAGTATAGCCATATTTTTTATTTTTATTCTTTATTTTTTACATTAATATGGATCCCAGGGCCTGAAGGAGAGTTTCCTCTCCTCCAGACCCTTGGAACCATACGCACCGCACACTCCGGTACTGATTTCCGATATCACAAAAATATCAGAACTCGGTATCGGAATTCCGATACAGCAAATATCGGCCGATACCCGATACTTGCAGTATCGGAATGCTCAACACTAGCAATATATATTTTTAATCTTCCATTTGACAGACATATGAAAGATTTGTCATTTGCAGAATGGGTTGTAGTTCTGTACGCTACCATTCATTTTAGCATATAAATCACTGTGAATTGGAAAACAAATTCGAAATGCAATGAAATAGTGAAAAAAAAATCCAGTTCAACCATTGTTTTTTTGTTTTTGCAAAATTGATTTTGTAGTAAATATGACCTGAAAACATGTTTGTCCAGGTCAGTATGATAACCATACTTAGATTTTCTTTCAATTTAAGTGGTGAAGAAAAAGTTTGGTATATTTTGAAGTCACCATATTGAAAATCTTGTACATTGCTATTTTTCTGTTGATGGGGCTAATTGAGGGCTTGCTTTTGTGCATTACGATTAATAGTGCTGCGGCACCTGAAACACAAAGATGCCATCTTTGATTTCAATATGAATATCGTACCAGTCGGCCCCCATATGATTTATACTTGAACAAAGAAGATTGATGCCCATTGTGCTGTATTATCCTTCCTTTACTACAGTTTCTTGACTGCATAGGAATAATTTCATGGTAAGCTGCAAATTCTTTTTTCATTTTATACTTGGCTTTCCTCCTACACTCCAGAAACATACTGATAGGAAATTTATATTGTGAGCCCCAATTGCGAGCAAAAAGGGCTCTTTTCCATTTGCGAGAAACCCGTCCGTGTCTCACATGTGAAAACCAAGCTCTGACGCCGGCACTTCAGAGCGGAGCGTGCGGCCGCATAGCAATACATGGAGCTGCACGCTCCGCTACAAAGTGCCGGCGCCAGAGCTTGGTTTTCACATGCGAGACACGGACGTGTTTCTTGCAAGTGGAAAAGAGCCCTTAGGCCAGTCTCACACGTCCAGATAATTCCGGTACTGGAAAATATCGGTACCGGAATTATCCGTGTCCGTGTGTCCCTATGTTTCTGTGGCACATCAGTGTGGCACACGTACAGCACACGTGTGCCACCCGTGTGCCCACTGGGTACCACACGCACCGTGCTGGGTACCACACGTACCAGCATCTGGTGCTGAAGCCCCATTCATATCTTCCCTGCAGCAGCATTTGCTATAGAGAAGATATGAATAATTGTGTTTAAAATAAAGATCTATGTGCCCCCTGCCCTCCCACCCCCTGTGTGCATCCCCCCCCCCCGCTGTTCTGAAAATACTCACCCGGCTCGCTCCCTCGCCGGCGCTGCTTCCAGTTCAGGCCCCATCTTCTCCTGTATGCGGTCATGTGGGGCCGCTCATTTACAGTAATGAATATGCCGCTCCACCCCTATGGGTGGAGCCGGGTGAGTATTTTCAGAACAGCGGGGGGGCGCACAGGATTTGGCACATAGATCTTTATTTTAAACACAATTATTCATATCTTCTCTACAGCAAATGCTGCTGCAGGGAAGATATGAATTGCGGCTTCAGCACCAGTGGGGGGGACAGCGCTTAATGTAGCGCTGTCTCCTGCACGGCACACGGACTGCACACGGACAACGTCCATGTGCGGTACTTGTTTTACACGTACCCATTGACTTTAATGGGTCCGTGTAATACGTGCGCTCCCACGAACACTGACATGTCTCCGTGTTTGGCACACGGAGACACGGTCCGTAAAAAATCAATGACATCTAAACAGATGCATTGATTTTAATGTGTCTACGTGTGTCAGTGGCTCCGGTACATGAGGAAACTGTCACCTCACGTACCAGAGCCACGGACGTGTGAAACCAGCCTTAGGCTGATATCTGTAAAGTGCTGTGGAAATTAACCCCTTAATGACAGGTGCTTTTTTGGTTTTGTGTTTTTCTTTTTCGCTCCTCTCCTTCCCAGAGCCATAACTTTTTTATTTTTCCAACAATATGGCCATGTGAGGACTTTTTTTGTGTGGGATGAGTTGTACTTTTGAAAGACACCATTGTTTTTACCATGTTGTATACTAGAAAATGGGAAAAAAAATTCCAAGTGCGGTGAAATTGCAAACAAAGTGCAATCCTACACTTGTTTTTTGTTTGGCTTCTTTGCTAGGTTCATAGTAACATAGTAACATAGTTAGTAAGGCCGAAAAAAGACATTTGTCCATCCAGTTCAGCCTATAGTTCACTAAATGCCTAAACTGACCTGCTATTATGATTCTCCATGTCATTACGAGTTCATAGTCACCAAACATATCTAGTTTTTTTTATTATCTAAGTGGTTAAAAAAATTCCAAACTTTGCTAAAAAAATGCGCAATTTTACGAGACCCGTAGCGTCTCCATTTTTTGGGATCTTGGGTTGGGTGACTTACTTTTTGCATGCCGAGTTGATGTCTTTTAATGATATGATTTTGGTGCAGATACATTCTTTTTATCACCTGTTATTGCATTTTAATGCAATGTCATGGCGACCAAAAAAATGTAATTCTGGCTTTTTGATTTTTTTTTCTCGCGACACTGTTTAGCGATCTGGTTAATCCTTTTTTTATTGATAGATCGGGCGATTCTGAATACCAAATATGTGTAGGTTTGATTTTTTTTTTTTATTATTGTTTTATTTTGAATGAGGCAAAGAGGGGATGATTTTAACTTTTATTTTCTTCTTTTTTTCATATTTTTAAATATTTTTTTTAACTTTTGCTATGATTCAATAGCCTCCATGAGAGGCTAGAAGCTGGCAAAGCCTGATCGGCTCTACTACATAGGAGTGTTGCTCAGATTGCTTCTATGTAGCTGAATTACAGCATTGCTATGAGCACCAACCAGTGTGGCGCTCACAGCAATCTGGAATCAACAACCTAAGAGGTCTTCAGGAGACCTCTGTTTGACATGCCAACGCATCGCTGATCCTCGATGGCAGGAAGCGCTTGTTAAATGCCATTGTCAGAGTTTCACAGCAGCATTTAAATAGCTAATAGGTGCGGGCAGATCGTGATTCCACCTGCGCCTACTGCGGGCACATGTCAGTTGTTCAAAACTGCTGACATGTCCTGGCTTTGAAGCAGGCTCACCGCCGGAGCCTGCATCAAAAGTGAGGGTCCTGCCATTGGTCATAGTATTCTGTCCAATGGCTTAAAGGGGTTAATGGCACTATAAAAGTAAGTTAATTGAGTAAAAAATAAATATATGACAAAGGTAAGTCAAAATGAAACCTGTGAACATCAAACATCCATGACGCTTGATGTATCAACTTACTGAGATTTGCTAGTCAAAAACTATTTCATTAAAGGGGTTGAACTGATATAATACTACAAGTCTGCAGTCACTTTATGTGACTGCAGACTTGTAAATTCTCACATAGTGTAGACTGCACCCTCTGGAGATTCTCCAATAGTTCGCCATTCCTGCAATTATCTTGGTGTTGCCATCTCAACCAGAAGTATTTACGAGCTGATTGACTCATGAACGTTATAATTAGATGCATGCTTATTCGCCTTGATTTCTAGATCATCTTTTTTTTAGTTTAACTACAGTATAATTATGGAAATATGTGCATAGCTGTAGCTAAGAGAGTTAATTTGCTATCTGTAATAGGACTCATGAAGACTATGAAGGAGACCAATGACCACAACATCATCCATGGTCATTTAGACAAGGAAAAACACTTGTCGTAAACAAAAGCAATAATTAATGAAAAGGAAATAGGATATCAAATATATTATAATACTTGTGAAAAATTAGAATATAGTAATTTATTTATTTTTTTCATAGTTTTAATTTAGGACATGCATTATTTTTTTTTATATAAAGTTTGCCTAAACAATTTGTAATTGGAAACTGCAATATAATTAAAGTAGGTTTCAATTACAAAGTGTTCAGGTCAGCTTTCGAAAAAAAGCATATATTTTCTGAGAACTTAATAATTCAGTTCTGGGCAAACTACAAGTATTTCCTGATCTTGAGGTTGTGCCAGGCTCATGCATATTTTTTTATGATTGAATTATATTACAGTATAGAAAATCTACTTGCAATGCAGTACAGTCTGATGCACGTGCTCAATAATCTTAACTTTTATATTAATCAATACATATGTTATGTGACTCAGTTTCTGCACACAAACCATGTTTGCTAGTATAAAGATTATTAACTTTTAAAAACAGCAGTTTAAGCTCACCTGGCTCAAACAGATCAGCACTTTTGCCCTGTCCCTTTTTGCATGTTCTGGGAAAAATGACATATTGCATGCTGGCACTAAAGGAAAATAATATTTCAGAGAAAAGGAATCAGATTTGGGAAAAAAAAAAAAAAAACAACCCAATAATTATAATAATAGGAGATCTCATCAGCTGTTAGATTCCTGCAGCTTGCAATTGGCTGCAGCAGTCAGGTGAGTTTGAGCTGCTGACATCACTTGAGTGCTGCAGCCAATCACAGGTGCTCAAGCAAACTGGTGGAAGGATGACACCACTGCTTCCTGTCTCTGCATAGACCACAGAGCAGCCTGCACTAGATCTAGGTAAGTGCTGGCGTGCGAGTTTGAATAATTGTATTTTTTCCATATCCTGTCCCCTGGGCAAAGTTTTATTTTGCAAGGGCAACCTTTTTAAATAAGCAAGGAGAAAAAAAATGGTGATCAGCTCACCTTCCAGAGCTGGCAATTCAGTGTGAAAACTACTTGTATTCACATGGAAACCCTGGTAGACCTTGTTAGGTCAGGGTATGGTGCAAGGAGTGTAGGAACATACCAGGCTGGTATCCAGGTCCGAAATTGAAAACTGGGCTCCAGCACCAGAAAATGTTAAAGCATAACTTTTGCTATGCAATTAAAAACATGATGGGAAAAAGCAAAAAAGATAAAAAAAATTTGAACAAAGGTTGCTAGCCTGAAGCATGTAAGCTTATGGATCCTTATTTTGTTTACTTTTTTTTCACCACATTTTTAATTTTACAGTAAGCGTTATGTTTTAACATTTTCTCAATGGTGCCAGACCCCATTCGTCATGGACCTTTTTCAAACTCTTTAAATGTCAATTGTACTGAATGATACAATGGCACCATAGAACTGAATAGGATAATGCTGTATTTCTCATTGTCATCATTTTCACACATATGAACGTTATGTGTTTTTTTTTCTAAAATTTACACTATACAGAAAATGATAGAAATACATTTTGACATGTACTATCAAATGTCATATTACAGATTTGTTTTTCTCTATAGAAAGCATTGCTTCTAACAATGAATATTTCAATAATATAGTACCATAGAAAATAAATATATAGCAAGGACTTTATAGGTCCAGCTCCTGCCATTTAAACTCTGTTCATTTAACTCGGCTCTGCATAACAGAGAATACCCTTTAACACATGGTGCATGCATGTGAACTGTTTCAATAAAATAGGATTTGAAAAGGTTCCTTATAATTGTAGATTGACTTCTTTCAAATGAAAGTAACCGCTAGGCCATTTATTTGGCAGTGCATATGTAAAAAATTTGGTATAGAAATAGCAAGGATTAACTAACTTAAAGGGGTTGTCTAGGTTTAGGCTACAAGTCTGCGGTCATTCTATGTGACTGCAGACTTGTGAAACCTCAGACGTGTGAGGATTCTCCAATGCCGTCACCAGGGGCATGCAGGCACATGACTGCAAGTATGTGATTTATATACATGTGCTCACATGCCAACTAGATGATCCGTCCTTGCTCAATGCAAGTGTTTTGAGTATGGCTGGATAAATCAAGTCGGAATGTGCCCTGAACTATGCAAATCACATATTTGCAGTCACATACAGTAACTGCCGGCTTCCAGCGCCGGCACTGGCACGCGATGTGAGGATTGAAAAAGGCTGTAGCCACAAAGAGTGAAGCCTAAAGCTGGACAACATCTTAAATTTCCAAAGGTGCATTATGGTAATAAGGTAGCACACATACGCAGTTGTTTTTTCAGAGTAAGGCCGGGGTCACACTTACGAGAAACTCGCACGTGTCTCGCGTCTCAATACCCGGCACTGCCGCTGGCACTAGGACCGGAGCCCTCAGCTGCAAAGAAATACATGCAGTCGCACGCTCCGGTCCCGAGTGTCGGCGGCAGTGCCGGGTAGAGTTGAGCGACCTTGACCTTTTTAGAGTCGAGCCGGGTTTCGCGAAACCCGACTATCTCAAAAGTCGGGTCGAGTGAAATCGGCCGATTATGACGTAAAGTCGGGATCGACCGAAACACGAAACCCAATGCAAGTCAATGGGGCAGCATAGTCGGCAGTGAGTGGGGGCCAGGAAAACACCTAGAGTGCCCATTTTAATGTGAAAACCATCCATTCTTCTTAATGAAGCTTGTCAAGCGTAATTTACCTTATAATAATTGGAAGGCATTTGAAATTGGGGGTCATTTGGCTAAAGTTGTGGTGGGTAGGGCTGGTTCAAGTAATTAGTGGGCCCAGGAAATCTGGACCACGTCACGGCAGTGGAGCAGGGAGAGGTAAGTATTTCAACTTTGCAAGTGCTGTGAACCTGAGCAAGCAGGGGGGGCCCACTCGTTGGCATTGGCACTGGCACAGGGCCCCTCAAAGTACAGCGGTGTGTTTGCACGGCGGGGGCGCCTCCCACCGGCAGCAACACTTTTGCGTACCATGAGAGGCCCTGTGCCAGTGACGTCGCCAACTAGTATTCCTCCCCCCACCTGATGAAGGAACCTGCACTTTCATCTGCACCTTCCTGTTTGTCCCCGTGTAAGGTGGTATGGTATGCGGGAAGGGGGACCTGACTTTCAGCAGGGTCACAATCTTGCAGTGTAGCGTGCACGGGAAATGTTGCGTTATGGGTCAATGTACCAGCAGACTCATCTATCACTGGCTGGGCAATGGGCAGGATGAGGAGGAAACACAGATATAGGCCCAAAGAATAAAGTGGGCTAAATGCAGTTCAAAATTGGTAACACAGGACTAATCAGGGGGCATTGCAGTGGAGGACAACTGGAATGAGAGGCTGACACAGAGAGTAGGCCCAAATCAGTAAGTAGTCGAAATGCAGTTCAAAATTGGCAACAGTAGTAAACAGGCGGCACAGCTTTGTTCAGTGGAGGAGAACAGCAAGGAGTGGCAGACACCGATAGTAGGCCCCAACCCAACTAGTAGGCCAAATGCAGTCTAACATTAACAACTACTTAACGAGCGCCTGAAAACGGAATTTCAGGACAGGAAACCAGGAGAACAGCAAGGAGCGGCAGACACCGATAGTAGGCCCCAAACCAACTAGTACGCCAAATGCAGTTGTTCCGTTTAACCACAATTTAATGAGAGCCTGAAGATAGAAGTTCAGGAAAGGCAACCTGGAGAACACCTTGGAGTGGAACACACCATCTCTCTACACCCCATACCCAATTTGTAGGTCTAATGCAGCGTAGTTTCCAACAACTACTAAACGAGAGCATGATGATCGAAGCATTGGCGAGGAAACCTGGGGAACACCTTGGAGTGGAACACACCATCTCTCTACACCCCATACCCAATTTGTAGGCCTAATGCAGCGTAGTTTCCAACAACTACTAAACGAGAGCATGATGATCGAAGCATTGGCGAGGAAACCTGGGGAACACCTTGGAGTGGAACACACCATCTCTCTACAGTGGAACACACCATCTCTCTACACCCCATACCCAATTTGTAGGCCTAATGCAGCGTAGTTTCCAACAACTACTAAACGAGAGCCGGAAGATCGAAGCAATGGAGAGGAAACCTGGGGAACACCTTGGAGTGTAACACACCATCTCTCTACACCCCATACCCAATTTGTAGGCCTAATGCAGCGTAGTTTCCAACAACTACTAAACGAGAGCCGGAAGATCGAAGCAATGGAGAGGAAACCTGGGGAACACCTTGGAGTGTAACACACCATCTCTCTACACCCCATACCCAATTTGTAGGCCTAATGCAGCGTAGTTTCCAACAACTACTAAACGAGAGCCGGAAGATCGAAGCAATGGAGAGGAAACCTGGGGAACACCTTGGAGTGTAACACACCATCTCTCTACACCCCATACCCAATTTGTAGGCCTAATGCAGCGTAGTTTCCAACAACTACTAAACGAGAGCATGAAGATCGAAGCAATGGAGAGGAAACCTGGGGAACATCTTGGAGTGGAACACACCATCTCTCTACAGTGGAACACACCATCTCTCTACACCCCATACCCAATTTGTAGGCCTAATGCAGCGTAGTTTCCAACAACTACTAAACGAGAGCCGGAAGATCGAAGCTCAGGAAAGGCAACCTGGGGAACACCTTGGAGTGGAACACACCATCTCTCTACACCCCATACCCAATTTGTAGGCCCAATGCAGCGTAGTTTCCAACAACTACTAAACGAGAGCCGGAAGATCGAAGCTCAGGAAAGGCAACCTGGGGAACACCTTGGAGTGTAACAAACCCTCTCTCTACACCACGGAAGGGCTGATTCTTAGGAAGGAAGGCTGTCGGAAAGAAGCAGGGCGCGTCCGAGGGTGATTATATTCTTATTAGGTATATACTCACCCTCGGACGCGCCCTGCTTCTTTATTTGTAATGAATGTTTATTTGCAATGTGGTTTTGACTTACTCTATTTTTTTGGTAAATAATGATTTTATTATTTTCATTGTTTTGCATCTTCTTGGCAATAATATAAAGAAGACGCGACAGGACAACACTCGGTGGATGCCATATCTGTGTTTAAAATTGAAAAAACCTTTCAGTTAACTACTTGCAGGAGAAAGTTATTGTAGCTGGTGGCCATTTTTAGTACTGTACCAGATTTTTGTTGTATGTGTTTGTTTTTAATGTTAAAATGTCTGCATTTGATATCTCTCCAGTATTTTCTTTTTTATAAGCAAAATACTTATTTTTATATTTTCTGATGTTGGTTCCAGGGGTACACGGGCAGCAGTGGTGTGGTCAGTGGAGGCCTAGTGGAAGGAGTGACCGCAGACAGGCATCGAAGGCCTAAAATAATAACACATGGCTGTAGGCAATTTTAAATTGGTTCCAGGGGTACACGGGCAGCAGTGGTGTGGTCAGTGGAGGCCTAGTGGAAGGAGTGACCGCAGACAGGCATCGAAGGCCTAAAATAATAACACATGGCTGTAGGCAATTTTAAATTGGTTCCAGGGGTACACGGGCTGCAGTGGTGTGGTCAGTGGAGGCCTAGTGGAAGGAGTGACCGCAGACAGGCATCGAAAGCCTAAGATAATAACACATTGCTGTAGGCAATTTTAAATTGGTTACAGGGATACATGGGCAGCAGTGGTGTGGTCAGTGGAGGCCTAGTGGAAGGAGTGACGGCAGACAGGCATCGAAGGCCTAAAATAATAACACATGGCTGTAAGCAATTTTAAATTGGTTCCAGGGGTACACGGGCAGCAGTGGTGTGGTCAGTGGAGGCCTAGTGTTAGGAGTGACCGCAGACAGGCATCGAAGGCCTAAAATAATAACACATGGCTGTAGGCAATTTTAAATTGGTTCCAGGGGTACACGGGCAGCAGTGGTGTGGTCAGTGGAGGCCTAGTGGAAGGAGTGACCGCAGACAGGCATCGAAGGCCTAAAATAATAACACATGGCTGTAGGCAATTTTAAATTGGTTCCAGGGGTACACGGGCAGCAGTGGTGTGGTCAGTGGAGGCCTAGTGGAAGGAGTCACCGCAGACAGGCATCGAAGGCCTAAAATAATAACACATGGCTGTAGGCAATTTTAAATTGGTTCCAGGGGTACACGGGCAGCAGTGGTGTGGTCAGTGGAGGCCTAGTGGAAGGAGTGACCGCAGACAGGCATCGAAGGCCTAAAATAATAACACATGGCTGTAGGCAATTTTAAATTGGTTCCAGGGGTACACGGGCAGCAGTGGTGTGGTCAGTGGAGGCCTAGTGGAAGGAGTCACCGCAGACAGGCATCGAAGGCCTAAAATAATAACACATGGCTGTAGGCAATTTTAAATTGGTTCCAGGGGTACACGGGCAGCAGTGGTGTGGTCAGTGGAGGCCTAGTGGAAGGAGTGACCGTAGACAGGCATCGAAGGCCTAAAATAATAACACATGGCTGTAGGCAATTTTAAATTGGTTCCAGGGGTACACGGGCAGCAGTGGTGTGGTCAGTGGAGGCCTAGTGGAAGGAGTCACCGCAGACAGGCATCGAAGGCCTAAAATAATAACACATGGCTGTAGGCAATTTTAAATTGGTTACAGGGGTACACGGGCAGCAGTGGTGTGGTCAGTGGAGGCCTAGTGGAAGGAGTCACCGCAGACAGGCATCGAAGGCCTAAAATAATAACACATGGCTGTAGGCAATTTTAAATTGGTTACAGGGGTACACGGGCAGCAGTGGTGTGGTCAGTGGAGGCCTAGTGGAAGGAGTGACCACAGACAGGCATCGAAGGCCTAACATAACAAAAATGTCAATACAATGGTATTGTCAGTGGCAGGCATTGAAGGATGTCAGCGCATAGACTAAACATTGGTGGAGCTGTGAGATAATTTTGCAAGTGGTAGAGCACTGTTTGAGCTGGGGTGGGGGGAAACTGTCTTGTGGCCGGCGGTACAGGTTCAGGGCCCCTCATATTACAACGGTGTGTCAGACGTTGGGTGCGCACCACCACCGCCAGAGACACTTTATTGTACTAGGAGGGACCCAGTGGCAGTGCCGTCGACCAAAAGCGGGCTCACCCACCTCTTCAGACAAACTGCACTCTCACGGGTGCTATCGCCAAGTGTCGATACCACGGCCCCGTGTGGGGAGTTTGGCCATTTAGTGAGGTGTAAACATGTCGTATGCTGGACAATCAGGTGCAGAAAATTACGAGATTGGAAAAGGCATTCAGAATAGTCCACAGGCAAGACCTTTTCATAGGAAAGCTAGGTGTCAGCCGGGCAAGGTGGGGCAAAAGATTTCGAAATCCAGTTGTGGTTCATTTTAATGAAGGTTAGATCATCTACATTTTGGGTAGCCAGACGAGTCCTTTTTTCTGTTAGTATTGAACCTGCAGCACTGAATACTCTTTCTGATAGGACACTAGCTGCCGGGCAAGCAAGCTCCTGCAATGCATATTCTGCCAATTCTGGCCAGGTGTCTAATTTTGATGCCCAGTAATCAAATGGGAATGACGGTTGAGGGAGAACATCGATAAGGGATGAAAAATAGTTTGTAACCATACTGGACAAATGTTGTCTCCTGTCACTTTGAATTGATGCTGCAGTACCTGTCCTGTCTGCGGTCATAGCAAAATCACTCCACAACCTGGTCAGAAAACCCCTCTGGCCAACGCCACTTCTGATTTCTGCCCCTCTAACTCCTCTGGTCTGCTGGCCCCTGCAGCTCGTGTGAGAACGATCACGGGCGCTGTGTGCAGGGAATGCCAGAAGCAAACGGTCAACAAGAGTTGATTGTTTGGTTGCTAATATTATTTCCAAGTTCTCATGTGGCATTATATTTTGCAATTTGCCTTTATAGCGAGGATCAAGGAGGCAGGCCAACCAGTAATCGTCATCATTCATCATTTTAGTAATGCGTGTGTCCCTTTTGAGGATACGTAAGGCATAATCCGCCATGTGGGCCAAAGTTCCAGTTCTCAAATCTGCGGTTGTGCTTGGTTGAGGGGCAGTTTCAGGCAAATCCACGTCACTTGTGTCCCTCAAAAAACCAGAACCCGGCCTTGCCGCGCCACCAATTTCCAGTGGCCCCGGAAAAGCTTCCTCATTAAAAATATAATCATCCCCATCGTCCTCCTCCTCCTCTTCGCCCGCTACCTCGTCCTGTACACTGCCCTGGCCAGATAATGGCTGACTGTCATCAAGGCTTTCCTCTTCCTCAGCTGCAGACGCCTGATCCTTTATGTGCGTCAAACTTTGCATCAGCAGACGCATTAGGGGGATGCTCATGCTTATTATGGCGTTGTCTGCACTAACCAGCCGTGTGCATTCCTCAAAACACTGAAGGACTTGGCACATGTCTTGAATCTTCGACCACTGCACACCTGACAACTCCATGTCTGCCATCCTACTGCCTGCCCGTGTATGTGTATCCTCCCACAAAAACATAACAGCCCGCCTCTGTTCACACAGTCTCTGAAGCATGTGCAGTGTTGAGTTCCACCTTGTTGCAACGTCTATGATTAGGCGATGCTGGGGAAGGTTCAAAGAACGCTGATAGGTCTGCATACGGCTGGAGTGTACGGGCGAACGGCGGATATGTGAGCAAAGTCCACGCACTTTGAGGAGCAGGTCGGATAACCCCGGATAACTTTTCAGGAAGCACTGCACCACCAGGTTTAAGGTGTGAGCCAGACAAGGAATGTGTTTCAGTTGGGAAAGGGAGATGGCAGCCATGAAATTCCTTCCGTTATCACTCACTACCTTGCCTGCCTCAAGATCTACAGTGCCCAGCCACGACTGCGTTTCTTTCTGCAAGAACTCGGACAGAACTTCCGCGGTGTGTCTGTTGTCGCCCAAACACTTCATAGCCAATAAAGCCTGCTGACGTTTGCCAGTAGCTGCCCCATAATGGGAGACCTGGTGTGCAACAGTGGCAGCTGCGGATGGAGTGGTTGTGCGACTGCGGTCTGTGGACGAGCTCTCGCTTCTGCAGGAGGACGAACAGGAGGAGGAGGGGGTGCGAACGGCAACAGCCAATTGTTTCCTAGACCGTGGGCTAGGCAGAACTGTCCCAAACTTGCTGTCCCCTGTGGACCCTGCATCCACCACATTTACCCAGTGTGCCGTGATGGACACGTAACGTCCCTGGCCATGCCTACTGGTCCATGCATCTGTTGTCAGGTGCACCTTTGTGCTCACAGATTGCCTGAGTGCATGGACGATGCGCTCTTTAACATGCTGGTGGAGGGCTGGGATGGCTTTTCTGGAAAAAAAGTGTCGACTGGGTAGCTCGTAGCGTGGTACAGCGTAGTCCATCAGGGCTTTGAAAGCTTCGCTTTCAACTAACCGGTAGGGCATCATCTCTAACGAGATTAGTCTAGCTATGTGTGCGTTCAAACCCTGTGTACGCGGATGCGAGGCTAAGTACTTCCTTTTTCTAACCATAGTCTCATGTAGGGTGAGCTGGACTGGAGAGCTGGAGATCGTGGAACTAGCGGGGGTGCCGGTGGACATGGCAGACTGAGAGACGGTGGGAGATGGTATTGTTGCCACCGGTGCCCTAGATGCAGTGTTTCCTACTACGAAACTGGTGATTCCCTGACCCTGACTGCTTTGGCCTGGCAAAGAAACCTGCACAGATACTGCAGGTGGTGCGGAAAATGGTGGCCCTACACTGCCGGAAGGGATGTTGCGTTGCTGACTAGCTTCATTGGCCGAGGGTGCTACAACCTTAAGGGACGTTTGGTAGTTAGTCCAGGCTTGCAAATGCATGGTGGTTAAATGTCTATGCATGCAACTTGTATTGAGACTTTTCAGATTCTGTCCTCTGCTTAAGGTAGTTGAACATTTTTGACAGATGACTTTGCGCTGAGCAATTGGATGTTGTTTAAAAAAATGCCAGACTGCACTCTTTCTTTCTCTTTCTCTTTCTCTTTCTACCTTTTCAGGCATTGCAGACTGAGCTTTAACCGGATGGCCACGCTGTCCTCCAACAGGTTTTGGCTTTGCCACGCGTTTTGGGCAAGATACGGGCCCGGCAGATGGAACCTGTTGTGATGTTGATGCCTGCTGCGGCCCCTCCTCCTCCGCTTCAGAACTGCTGCCGCCTGCACCCTGTTCCCCCAATGGCTGCCAATCGGGGTCAAGAACTGGGTCATCTATTACCTCTTCTTGTAGCTCGTGTGCAACTTCGTCTGTGTCACCGTGTCGGTCGGTGGTATAGCGTTCGTGATGGGGCAACATAGTCTCATCAGGGTCTGATTCTTGATCAGCACCCTGCGAGGGCAATGTTGTGGTCTGAGTCAAAGGACCAGCATAGTAGTCTGGCTGTGGCTGTGCATCAGTGCACTCCATGTCAGATTCAACTTGTAATGGGCATGGACTGTTAACTGCTTCACTTTCTAAGCCAGGGACGGTATGTGTAAAGAGCTCCATGGAGTAACCCGTTGTGTCGCCTGCTGCATTCTTCTCTGTTGTTGTTTTTGCTGAAGAGGACAAGGAAGCGACTTGTCCCTGACCGTGAACATCCACTAACGACGCGCTGCTTTGACATTTACCAGTTTCACGAGAGGAGGCAAAAGAGCTAGAGGCTGAGTCAGCAAGATAAGCCAAAACTTGCTCTTGCTGCTCCGGCTTTAAAAGCGGTTTTCCTACTCCCAGAAAAGGGAGCGTTCGAGGCCTTGTGTAGCCAGACGACAAACCTGGCTCCACAGCTCCAGACTTAGGTGCAATATTTTTTTTCCCACGACCAGCTGATGCTCCACCACTACCACTACCCTCATTACCAGCTGACAATGAACGCCCCCGGCCACGACCTCTTCCACCATACTTCCTCATTGTTTTAAAAACGTAAACAAACTAACGGTATTTGTTGCTGTCACACAAATTACACGGTGAGCTATAACTTCAGTATGATTTAGCTACCCCTTTACAGGTGAGTGAGACCACAACGAAAATCAGGCACAATGTTACACACTCTGTTGTTGGTGGCAACAAATGAGAGAGATGCCACACACGCAGGACTGTCACTGAAGCACAAATGTAAATATTAATCTCCCACTGATTTGATTTTTTTTTTTTTTTTAAGGGAGACTTTAGGAAAAAAAAATAATAGAATAAAATGATTTTTTCAGGAAGAATTTAGAAACCAAATAAAATAAAATGATTTTTTCAGGGAGAATTTAGAAAACAAACAAAACAAAAAAAGGCTTTCTATGGCCCACTGAGTGAGAGATGACGCACACAGGAGTCAGGAGTGGCACACAAGCCCAGAGGCCAATATTTATCTCCCACTGATTGATGTAGTGATTTTTTCAGGTAGATTTTGGAACCCAAATCAAGCTAAAAAAAATAATAGGCTTTCTATGGCCCACAATTGGAGAGAGAGAGAGAGATGGCACACCCAGGAGTCAAGACTGGCACACAAGCAGAAAGGGCAATATTAATCAGAAAGGCAGCACAGAAACCAAAGGTAACCTTGAAAGCGCTGCAAAGATCCCAAGCAGAGACTGGAATATGTGTCCATAAAACCACATTAAGTCATACACTCCATAGATGTGGCCCTTATGGATGAATGAGTAGAAAAATGCCTTTTAAAAAAATTGTAAGGCTCCTTTTCAGTTTGCCAAAAGACATGTGGGAGACTCTCCAAATGTGTGGAGGAAGGTGTTGAGGTCAGATGAGAACAAAATAAAACTTTTTGGCCTCAAATTAAATGCTAAATCAGGTGCTAAACCAACACAGCTAATCACCCCAAGAAAACGATCCCCACAATGAAACATAGAGGTGGCAGCATTGTGCTGTGAGGATTTTTTCTGCAGGAGCGACAGGGGGGATGATGGATAGTAATAAATACAGGGATTTTCTTGGGCAAAACCAGTTTCAATATAACAACCAAAAAAAAGAAAAAATACCCTAAAAATACCTTTTAATAATAATCTTTATTTTTATATAGCGCTAACATATTCCGCAGCGCTTTAAAGTTTTGCACACATTATCATCACTGTCCCCGATTGGGCTCACAATCTAGAATTCCTATCAGTATGTCTTTGGAATGTGGGAGGAAACCCACGCAAACACGGAGAGAACATACAAACTCTTTGCAGATGTTGTCCTGGGTGGGATTAGAACCCAGGACCCCAGCGCTGCAAGGCTGTAGTGCTAACCACTGCGCCACCGTGCTGCCTAAATAATATTTAAACTCTCATAAATAATTAAACACATAATAACTACCAACACCATAAACACCAGTTCTGTGTGGGGTATAATAAGCCGCTGGAGTACCGCAGGAACTCTTTTAATGAAGAGATGTATTCCTGACTGAGTCCCTATTAATCACCCTAATGGAACTCACTCCTTCCTGACAGCGGAGGTTGGCACCCTAAAATTCGATGTGGCACCCCCACTCAGTGACCGCTATCCCTTCTTGCCCTAACAACTACCCACGCCCAAAACCCAAACACCATACACACAATTAGAACCTAGATCATGCTATGAATGTGAAAAAAGAGTATAAAAGCAGCACACAGTATGTTGCTGCAACAGCTAAGATTCATATACAGAGTAGTGCACAATAATATGTACCCTATCAAAAATATACTATGTACATAAAAGGCCAAAGAAAAACCTAGTATAGTTTGTATTAGTCAAAACTTAAAAATAACTTCCAAAATCTGTACAGTATAAGAGATATTTTTACTCACAGATACAGATGAGCAAAAGAGTATACCAAAGTTCAATAATTGGAGATTATAATAGTATATAGTGCTCTTGTGCAAATGACATTATACTTCTGCCATAATAATCTTATAAAATACTTTAGCTATAACCTAATGATAACCATAGCAGGCATAGACAGAGGCTTCAGATAAATGAGAATTGTCACTGGTTACTCATAATCAGAATATTCCGTTTTCTCCCATTTATTGTTGAGCAAAAACCAACCAGGGACTACCAGCAATAAATTACTGCAACCACAGGTGATTATTAAACTTAATCTATATAGCACCATAAATACCTTGTCTGTATGCAAATATCGCAAACATGCACAAAAAGCCTCATATTAAGCCGTATCACTGATTTCTCATGGCCACCGCGCCACACATTAAGGAGCTTAACATACTCCTGCCATGATGCTCCGGGAACAGTCCGCTATGATTAGAAAATTATTTATCTGAATATATGTGACTCAGTGTGTCCCATATCACCATTCCTACTCGTTTCGCCCCTTCCCAGTGTAGGGGCTCATCAGGGGACCATTTGGGATCTTGCAGCAATGGCTTCAGAAGTGGATGTGGCGTGAATAGTAGGGTTGAGCGACTTTTACTTTTTTTAGGGTCGAATCGGGTTTCGCGAAACCCGACTATCTCAAAAGTCGAGTCAAGTGAAATCGGCCAATTATCGCGAAAAGTCGGGGATCGACCGAAACACGAAACCCAATGCAAGTCAATGGGGAAGCATAGTTGGCAGTGAGTGGAGGCCAGAAAAACACCTACAGTGCCCATTTTAATGGCAAAAACATCCATGCTTGGTACTGAAGCTTTCCAATCTTAATTTACCTTATAATAATAGTTAGGCATTGGACATTGGGGGTCATTTGGCTAAAGTTGTGGGGGGTATGGCTGGTTCAAGTATTTAGTGGGCCCAGGAAACGTGGACCACGTCACGGCAGTGGAGTAGGGAGAGGTAAGTATTTCAACTTTGCAAGTGCTGTGATCCTGAGCAAGCAGGGGGGCCCACTCGTTCGCATTTGCACTGGCACAGGGCCCCTCAAAGTACGGCCATGTGTTTGCACGGCGGGGGCGCCTCCCACTGGCAGCGACACTTTTGCATACTATGAGGGGCCCTGTGCCAGTGAAGTCACCAATGAGTATTCCCCCCCACCTGATGAAGGAACCTGCATTTTCATCTGCACCTTCCTCTTTGTCCCCGTGTAAGGTGGTATAGTATGTGGGAAGGGGAACCTCACTTTCAGCAGGGTCAGAATCTGGCTGTGTAGCATGCAAGGGGAATGTAGCGGTCTGGGTCAATGTACCAGCAGACTCATCTAGCACTGGCTGGGCAATGGGCAGGATGAAGAGGAAACACAGATATAGGCCCAAATAATAAAGTGGGCTAAATGCATTTAAAAATTAGTAACAGGACTAACCAGGCGGCATTGCTTTGTTCAGTGGAGGACAACTGTAATGAGAGGCTGACACAGTGAGTAGGCCCAAATCAGTAAGTAGTTTAACTGCAGTTCAAAATTGGTAACAGTAGTTATCAGGCGGCACTGCTTTGTTCAGTTGAGGAGAACAGCAAGGAGCGGCAGACACCGTTAGTAGGCCCCAACCAAACTAGTAGGCCAAATCCAGTGTTATATTAACAACTACTTAATGAGAGCCTGAAGATTGAAGCTCAGGACAGGAAACCAGGAGAACAGCAATGAGCAGCAGACACCATTAGCAGGCCCCAACCAAACTAGAAGGCCAAATCCAGTGTTATATTAACAACTGCTTAATAAGAGCCTGAAGATCGAAGCTCAGGACAGGAAACCAGGAGAACACCTTGGAGCGGCAGACACCATTAGTAGGAGGCCCCAACCAAACTAGTAGGCCAAATGCAGTGTTATATTAACAACTTCTTAATGAGAGCCTGAAGATCGAAGCTCAGGACAGGAAACCTGGAGAACACCTTGGAGCTGCAGACACCGTTTGTAGAACCCAACCAAACTTGTGGCCCCAATGCAGTTTTCACATTCCGATAGGCTGAAAACCTGACAATTTCAGGTCAGCTTTTTTAAGAAAAGGACAGCTGTATTGAGTGGCGCAGACAGACACACTGGTAGTAGGCCTTACACCACAAAGTTGGCTCGATGCAGGTTTAAAAAAGGTTACAGTGGTACACGGGCAGCATTGGTGTGGTCAGCAGAGGACAATTGGCAGGAGGGACCGTAGACAGACTTACTAGGCCTTAAATTAAAAAAGTTGGCTCGATGCAGGTTTTATTAGGTTACAGGGGTGCACAGGTAGCAATGCTGTGGTCAGCGGAGGACAATTGGAAGGAGTGACCGCAGACAGACTTAGTAGGCCTAAAATAAAATTTTTGGCTCAATGCAGGTTTAATTATGTTGCAGGGGTGCACAGGCAGCATTGGTATGGTTAGCGGAGGACAATTGGAAGCAGTGTCTGACACAGTTAGTACTCCAAAATAATAAATAGATGTTAATGTCTCGCAAAAAAAAAAAACAGGTGGCATACTTAGGTACAGGGATGGGCTCCTCTGCTGACTTTCAGACATTGTCATTTGGCGCCAAGTATTTACTGGTGTAAATGTAGGACAGGGCCCCTGAATATTTTAACTAGCATCATACATGTCAACAAATTGGTATTGTCCGTGCCAGGCATTGAAGGATTTCACCACATAGACTAAACAGTGGTGGAGCAGTGAGAGATAATTTTGCAAGTGGTAGAGCACTGATTGAGCTGGGGGGGACACTCTCTCATGGCCGGCGGTACTGGCCCAGGGCCCCTCATGTTACAACGGTGTGTCTGAAATTGGGTGCGCACCACCACCGCCTGAGACACTTCATTGTACTATGAGGGACCCAGTGCCAGTGCCGTCGCCCAAAAGTGGGCACACCCACCTCTTCAGACAAACGGCACTCTCACGGGTGCTTGCGCCAAGTGGTGACCACGGCCCCATGGGGGGAGTCAGCCCATTTAGGGAGGTGTAAACATGTTGTATGCTGGACATACAGCAGCTGCAAATTGAGAAATTGGAACAGTCAGTAAGACCAGTCCAAAAGCAAGACCTTTTTACAGGAAAGCTAGGTGTCAGCCGGGAAAGGTGGGGCAAAATAATTAGAAATCCATGAGTGGTTCATTTTAATGAAGGTTAGATCATCAACATTTTGGGTAGCCAGACGAGTCCTTTTTTCGGTCAGTATTGAACCAGCAGCACTGAATACTCTTTCTGATAGCACACTAGCTGCTGGGCAAGCAAGCTCCTGCAATGCATATTCAGCCAATTCAGGCCAGGTGTCTATTGTGGATGCCCAGTAATCAAATGGGAATGACAGGTGAGGGAGAACATCGATAAGGGAGGAAAAATAGTTAGTAACCATACTGGAAAAATGTTGTCTCCTGTCACTTTGAATTGATACTGCAGTACATGTCCTGTCTGCGATCATTGCGAAATCACTGCACAACCTGGTCAGAAAACCCCTCTGTCCAACGCCACTTCTGATTTGTGCACCTCTAACACCTCTGCCCTGTTGCCCCCTGCAGCTCGTGTGAGAACCATCACTGGTGGTGTGTGCTGGGAATGCCTGAATCAAACGGTCTACAAGAGTTGCTTGTTTGGTTGCCAATATTTGTTCAAGGTTCTCATGTGGCATGATATTTAGCAATTTCCCTTTATAGCGTGGATCCAGGAGGCAGGCTAACCAGTAATCGTCATCGGTCATCATTTTTATAATGCAGGGGTCCCTTTTTAGGATACGCAAGGCATAATCCGCCATGTGGGCCAATGTTCCAGTTGTCAATTCACTTCTTGTGCTGGGTTGAGGAGCACATTCGGGCAAATCAACGTCACTTGTCTCCCTTAAAAACCCCGAACCTGCCTTGCAACGGCACCAGCTTGTATTGCCCCCTGAGAAGCTTCCTCATCCAAAAAATATTCATCCCCATCATCCTCCTCATCCTTCTCCTCCTCTTCACCCACCACCTTGTCCAGTAGACTTCCCTGACCAGACAATGACTGACTGTCATCAAGGCTTCCCTCGTCCTCGGCTGCAGATGCCTGCTCCTTTATGTGCGTCAAACTTTGCATCAGCAGACGCATTAGGGGGATGCTCATGCTTATTATGGCGTTGTCTGCATTAACGAGCCATGTGCATTCCTCAAAACACTGAAGGACTTGACACAGGTCTTGTAGCTTCAACCACTGCACACCTGACAAATCCATGTCTGCCATCCAACTGCCTGCCCGTGTATGTGTATCCTCCCACAGATACAAAACAGCACGCCTCTATTCGCACAGCCTCTGAAGCATGTGCGGTGTGGAGTTCCACCTTGTTGCAACGTCGATGATTAGGCGATGCTGTGGAAGCTTCAAAGATCACTGATGGTTCTGTATACGGCTGGAGTGTACGGGCGAACGGTGGATGTGCGAGCAAAGTCTTCGCACCTTCACGAGCAGGTTGGGTAACCCCGGATAACTTTTCAGGAAGCGCTGCACCACCAGGTTTAAGGAGTGAGCCAGGCAAGAAATGTGTTTCAGTTGTGAAAAGGCTATGGCAGCCATAAAATTCCTTCCATTATCACTCACTACCTTGCCTGCCTCAAGATGTACACTGCCCTGCCATGACAGAGTTTCTTGCTGCAAGAACTCAGACAGATCTTCCACGGTGTGTCTGTTGTCACCCAAACACTTCATTGCCAACACAGCCTGCTGACGCATGCCACTAGCTGTTCCATAATGGGACACCTTGTGTGCAACAGTGGCAGCTGCGGATGGAGTGGTCGTGAGACTGCAGTCTGTGGATGAGCTCTCGCTTCTTCTGGAGGACGAGGAGGAGGAGGGGGTGGGCGAACGCCTACAGCCAACTGTTTCCTAGACCGTGGGCTAGGCAGAACTGTCCCACTATGGCTGTCCCCTGTGGACCGTGCATCCACCACATTAACCTAGTGTGCCGTGATGGACATGTAACGCCCCTGGCCATGCCTACTGGTCCATGCATCTGTTGTCAGGTGCACCTTTCTACTCCCAGATTGCCTGAGTTTATGGACAATGCGGTCTTTTATGTGCTGGTGGAGGGCTTGGATGACTTTTCTCGAAAAGAAGTGTTGACTGGGTAGCTCGTAGCGTGGTACAGCATAGTCCATCAGGGCTTTGAAAGCTTCACTTTCAACTAACCGGTAGGGCATCATCTCTAACTAGATTAGTCTAGCAATGTGGGCGTTCAAACCCTGTGTATGCGGATGAGAGGATGAGTACCTCCTTTTCCTAACGAGAGTCTCTTGTAGGGTGAGCTGGACTGGAGAGCTGCATATGGTGGAACTAGCGGGGGTGCCGGTGGACATGGCAGACTGAGAGAGGGTTGGTGATGATATTATTCTTTAGTTGGCCTACATACAGTGTTTCTTAACACGATCATGGTGATTCCCTGACAGCTTTGGCCTTGCGACGAAACCTCCACATTTGCTGCAGGTGGTGTGGTAAACGGTGGGCTTACAGTGAGGGAAGGAATGTAGCATTGCTGACTAGCTTCCTTGTGAGAGGGTGCAACAACGTTAAGGGACATTTGGTAGTTAGTCCAGCCTTGCAAGTGCATGTTGGTTAAATGTCTATGCATGCAACTTGTATTTAGATTTTTAACATTCTGACCTCTGCTGAAGGTCCTTGAGCATTTCTTACAGATGACTTTGCACTGATCATTTGGATCTTGTTTAAAAAAGTGCCAGACTGCACTCTTCCTACTATCGGATACCTTTTCAGGCATTGCACACTGAGCTACTTTAACCAGATGGCCATGCTGTCCTACAACTGTTTTAGGTTTTGACACACGTTTTTGGCCAGATTTGGGCCTGCCAGATGGAAGCTGTTGCGATGTTGATGCCTGCTGTGGCTCCTCCTCCTCCGCTTCAGAGCTACTGCTGGCTGCACCCTGTTCCCCAATGGCTGCCAATCGGGGTCAACAACTGGGTCATCTATGACCTCCTCTTCTATTTCCTGTGCACCTTCCTCTGTGTCACAGTGTAAGCCGGTGCTATAGCGTTCGTGACGGGGCACCATAGTCTCATCAGGGTCAGATTCTGGCTCGGTACACTGCGAGGGCAATGTTGTGATCTGAGTCAATGGAACAGCATAATAATCTAGCTGTGGTTGTGCATCTGTGCACTCCATATCCGATTCATCTTGTAATGGGCATGGCCTGTTAACAAATTCCCATTCTAATCCAGACACGGTATGTGTAAGGCTACGTTCACATTAGCGTCGCGTCGCCGTTGCGTCGGCGACGCAGCGGCGACGCACGGAAAAACGCGCGCAAACGCGCGCAAAAACGCGCGCGTTTTGCGACGTGTGCGTAGTTTTTTGCCGAAATCGGACGCAAGAAAAATGCAACTTGTAGCGTTTTCTTGCGTCCGACGCTAGCGTCTAAAACGACGCACGTGTCGGAAAACGCGTGCAAAAAGACGCACGCGTCCCCTATGTTAAACATAGGGGCGCGTCGCCGCTGCGTCGCCGACGCAACAGCGACGCACATTAGCGTAACGCTAATGTGAACGTAGCCTAAAGAGCTCCATGGAGTCACCTGTTGTGTAGGACACAAGGAAACAACTTGTTCCTGACCGGGAGCATCCACTGACGACGCACTGCTTTTAAATTTTGCACTTTCCGAAGAGGAGGCGAAAGAGCTAGAGGCAGAGTCAGCAAGGAAATCCAAAACTTGTTCCTGCTTCCCCGGCTTTAAAAGTGGTTTTCCTACTCCCAGAAAAGGGAGCGTTCGAGGCCTTGTGTAGCCATACGATGACGCTGGCTCAACAACTCGAGACTTAGGTGCTAAATTGCTTTTCCCACGACCACCTGATTCTCCACCACCACTACTATCATTACCAGCTGGCAATGACCGCCCACGGACACGACCTCTTCCACCAGACTTCCTCATTCTTGGAAAAATGCCAATATTAATCTCCCCTTTTTTATATGGGAGACTAGTGAATAAATCAGGCCCACTCTTTTACAAAACTGGAAATAGCAAAGAAGAAAAAAAGCCAGCTCACCAAGTAGCCACCACAGGAGCACGGAACCCAACGCTGATCCACGCGGTCATCTCATGAAGAAAAGAAAAAATCGTTCCAGCTCCAAATAGTAAAATCCAAATTCCAACTTTATTAAGCCAATATAGAAACAACGGTGGACATATGCTCTACATGTGCATATCAGGACACGAGCGACGCGTTTCGATCCTACACGGATCTTTGATAAAGATCCGTGTAGGATCGAAACGCGTCGCTCGTGTCCTGATATGCACATGTAGAGCATATGTCCACCGTTGTTTCTATATTGGCTTAATAAAGTTGGAATTTGGATTTTACTATTTGGAGCTGGAACTAATTTTTCTTTTCTCCACTCTTTTACAGTATAGTTTATGTGGCAGAAAATGGCTGACAGATACAACAGACTGGACTGGCACAGATGCACAGATTAGGCAATATTAATCTCCCCCTTTTTTATGGGAGACTCGTGAATAAATCAGGTTCACTGTTTTACAGTATAGTTTCTGTGGCAGAAAATGACTGACAGATACCACAGACTGGACTGGCACAGATGCACAGATTTGCCAATATTAATCTCCCCTTTTTTATATGGGAGACTAGTGAATAAATCAGGCCCACTGTTTTACATTATAGTTTCTGTGGCAGAAAATGACTGACAGATACCACAGATTGGACAGGCACAGATTCACAGATTAGCCAATATTAATCTCCCTCTTTTTATATGGGAGACTAGTGAATAAATCAGGCCTACTCTTTTACAATATAGTTTCTGTGGCAGAAAATGACTGACAGATACCACAAACTGGACTGGAACAGATGCACAGATTAGGCAATATTAATCTCACCTTTTTTTAATATGGGAGACTAGTGAATAAATCAGGCCCACTGTTTTACAGTATGTACCCTGCCTAATGCTATCCCTGCTTCTGACGAAGCGGCAGCAACCTCTCTCTATGCTCAGATCAGCAGCAGTAAGATGGCGGTCGGCGTGCACGCCCCTTTATAGCCCCTGTGACGCCACAGAAAGCAAGCCAACCACTGCCATGCCCTTCTCTAAGATGGTGGGGACCAGGACCTACGTCATCACGCTGCCCACACTCTGCGTCCACCTTCATTGGCTGAGAAATGGCGCTGAACGCGTCATATGAAACGCGACTTTGGCGCGAAGATAGCCGACCGCGTGGCCAGTCCCACGCTGGGATCAGGCCGGGTTTCATGAAACCCGACTTCTCCAAAAGTCGGCGACTTATGAAAATGACCGATCTGTTTCACTCAACCCTAGTGGGTAGTTGTTAGGGCCCTATTAGGGCAAAAAGAGATAGCCGTCGCTGAGTGGGGACGCCACATCAAATTTTAGGGTGCCAACCTCCGCTGTCAGGAAGGAGTGAGTTCCATTAGGGTGATTAATAGGGACTCAGTCAGGAATATATCTCTTCATTAAAAGAGTTCCTGCGGTACTCTAGCGGCTTATTATACCCCGCACAGAACTGGTGTTTATGGTTTTGGTAGTTATTATGTGTTTAATTATTTATGAGATTTTAAATATTTTTCATTAAAAGGTATTTTTTAGGGTAATTTTTTCTTTTTTTGGTTGTTATATTGAATATACCCCTACATTTATTTGTTCTGTTTTTTTGCAAAACCAGTTTCAGTCTGTGAGTTATTTGAGACTGAGGTCAAGGTTTACCTTCAGACAAGACAAGGACGCAAATCATACTCCTAATCCAACACTCGATTTGTTAAAGGGGAAACATGTAAATATTTTGGAATGGCCTAGTCAAAGCCCAGACCTTAATCCAATTGAGTATCTGTGGACAGGTGTGAAGATTCTTTAGAGGAAACCTTCTAAGGCCGGTTTCACATGTCAGTGGCTCTGGTACGTGAGGTGACAGTTTCCTCACGTACCGGAGACACTGACTCACATAGACACATTAAAATCAATGTGTCTCTGCACATGTCAGTGTGTTTTCACGGACCGTGTGTCCGTTTGGAAAACACGGAGACATGTCAGTGTTCGTGGGAGCGCACGTATTACACGGACCCATTAAAGTCAATGGGTCCGTGTAAAACACGTACCGCACACGGATGTTGTCCGTGTGCAGTCCGTGTGTCGTGCAGGAGACAGCGCTATAGTAAGGGCTGTCCCCCCAGCATGGTGCTGAAGCCACTATTAATTTCTTCTCTCCAGCATTGTTCGCTGGAGAGAAGATATGAAAAATCTTTTTTTTTTTTTGTCTTAAAAAAAGATCCCTATGGGAGGTGGAGCCGCATATTCATCACTGTAATAGGCGGCACCACGTGACCACTCATACAAGAGAAGCTGCGGCGAGGACAGGAAGCAGCGCCAGCGAGGGAGCCAGGTAAGTATTTTATTAACAGCGGGGGGGTGCACAGGGTGTGGGTAAAAAAAAAAAAAAAAAAAAGATTTTTCTTATCTTCTCTCCAGCGAACAATGCTGGAGAGAAGAAATGAATGGCGGCTTCAGCACTAGATGCAGGGGACAGCGATTAACTCTAGCGCTGTCTCCTGCACGGTCCGTGTGGTCCTCAGTCGGCACACAGGCAGCACACGGCTGCCGCACGTGTGCCACACTGATGTTCAGCGTAAGCACACGGACACACGGACATGGATAATTCCGGTACCGATTTTTCTGGTACCGGAATTATCTGGACGTGTGAGACTGGCCTTACTTGAAGGAGCTGGAGCAGTTTTGCCTTGAGGAATTGGCAAAAATCTCATTGGTAGATTGCGGAAAGTTCATAGAAATTTATACAAAGAGATTTGCAGCTGTCACTGCCGCAAACAAAGGCCTTAAAAAGTACTGACTTTAGGGGCATGAATAGTTATGCAAACTGAAATTTTCAGCTATTTTGTCCTATTTGTTGTTTGCTGCACAATAAATAGGAAACCAAATCGTCACAGTTGTAGGCATTAGGGTTGAGCGAAATGGGTCGGACATTTTCAGAAGTCGACGACTTTTGGCAAGGTCGGGTTTCATGAAACCCGACCCGACCCCTGTGTGGGGTCGGCCATGAGGTCGGCGATCTTCTGAATCTGGTATCGGAATTCCGATACCGAGTTCCGATATGTTTGCAATATCGGAAATCGGTATCGGAATTCATATTTAAGTGTAAAAGAAAGAATTAAAATAAAAAATATTGCTATACTCACCCTCTGACGCGCCCTGGTACTAACCGGCAGTCTTCCTTCCTTAGAATCAGTGCTTGAAAGACCTTCGGTGACGTCGCGGCTTGTGATTGGTCGCGCGACGGCCCATGTGACCGCTGACGCGACCAATCACAAGCCGCGACGTCACCGAAGGTCCTTCAAGCGCTGATTCTTAGGAAGGAAGGCTGCCGGAAAGAAGCAGGGCGCGTCCGAGGGTGAGTATATTCTTATTAGGTATTAGTCATTCTATGGGGGGATTTATTAAATTCTATGGGGGCTGGCTGCATTACATTCTATGGGGGCTGGCTGCATTACATTCTATGGGGGCTGAGCTGCATTACATTCTATGGGGGGCTGGCTGCATTACATTCTATGGGGGCTGGCTGCATTACATTCTATGGGGATGGCTGCATTACATTCTATGCGGCTGGCTGCATTACATTCTATGGGGGCTGTGCTGCATTACATTCTATGGGGGCTGGCTGCATTACATTCTATGGGGGCTGTGCTGCATTACATTCTATGGGGGGCTAGCTGCATTACATTCTATGGGGGCTGGCTGCATTACATTCTATGGGGGATGGCTGCATTACATTCTATGGGGCTGGCTGCATTACATTCTATGGGGCTTGGTGCATTACATTCTATGGGGCTGTGCTGCATTACATTCTATGGGGGCTGGCTGCATTACATTCTATGGGGGCTGGCTGCATTACATTCTATGGGGGCTGGCTGCATTTCATTCTATGGGGGCTGGCTGCATTACATTTTATGGGAGCTGTGCTTTGTTACATTCTATGGGGAGCTGGCTGCTTTGCATTCTATGGGGGCTGGTTGCATTACATTCTATGGGGGCTGGCTGCATTACATTCTATGGGGATGTGCTGTGTTACATTCTATGGGGCTGGCTGCATTACATTCTATGGGGGCTGTGCTGCATTACATTCTATGGGTGCTGGCTGCATTACATTCTATGGGGGCTGTGCTGCATTACATTCTATGGGGGGCTGGCTGCATTACATTCTATGGTGGGCTCTATTACATTCTATGGGGTGCTGCATTACATTCTATGGGTGCTGGCTGCATTGCATTCTATGGGGCTGTGCTGCGTTACATTCTATGGGGCTGGCTGCATTACATTCTATGGGGGCTGTGCTGCATTACATTCTATGGGTGCTGGCTGCATTACATTCTATGGTGGGCTCTATTACATTCTATGGGGGGCTGTATTACATTCTCTGGGGGCTACATTATATTCTATGGGGGCTGTATTATATTCTATGGGGAGGTGGGCTATATTACATTCTATGGGGGGCTGTATTACATTCTATGGGGTGCTGTATTATATTCTATGGAGGGGCTACATTATATTCTAAGGGGGGCTGCATTATGTTCTATGAGGGGGCTACCATATATTATATATGCAGGGGCTGCATTATACTATATGAGGGGGCCGCATTATATTCTCTGGGGGGTTACATTATACTCAGGGGGCTACAATATATTTTGTGGGGTGGCTGCATTATACTCTGGGGCGGCATCATTATGCTATATGTGGGCTGCATTATACTGTATTGAGGACTATGAGGAATACATTATACTATATGAAGATCTATGGGGTGTATTTTATACTATGGGAAGTGAATTGTACTACATGGTTGACAATGATGGGGCATTATACTATATGGAGCCCCATGAGGAATGTATTATACTATTTGGAGGACTGAGGAGTGTATTATACTATATGGAGGAATTGCAGTGTATTTTAATATATGGAGGACTATGAGGAGTGTATTATACTATATGGAGGACTGAGAAGTGTATTATACTATATGGAGGACTGAGGTGCACATTATAATATATGGAGGACTATGGGGTGTATTATACTATACAAGCAAAATGCTGCCTATTCATCGAGTGATTGGATTGTTTATGTGGGAAAAGAAATCCTTGTTCTCAGCAACACATCACCGGTGTAAACTGTAGATGTGCTGCTGATAATATGATACTGTATGGGGACAGATTGATTTAATTGTGATTGTTCTGTTCCCTTCATTCTTTCTTAGTTGGTGTAAAGAGGCTGGGAAACAAGCGAACGACTTCAGTATTGTCGATCACACTCGTTTAGCAGCCTGAGATCAGCGCATGTAAATACAGCAGAAATGCTTCACAGGGAGACCAGGCAAGGATGATGACAGTAGTAGTTAGCACCCGGCGCTTGGGAATTAGGGTTTTAGGGTTGATGTCAGCTGCGTAATGTCAGCTGCTATCAATCCCTGGTGTAAGTAATGGAGAGGTGTCTATCAGACATCCCCACTACTTGCCCAGACCTGACGAGATCCAGGGACTCCGAAGAGCAGTGACGGTAGTGACGGTAGTAACAATACCGCTCTTTACAGTCGCCGAGCTCAGCGCAAGACCCGGAATATCTGAAGAGTGATGACGTTACTGATGTCACAGCTCTTCAGAGTCACTGGGTCTTGTGCTGCACAGCGGAACCAAAAGTGGCTGTAGGCAAAGTTTATGGAGCATCAGAATGAAGTTCCATAGCCTTTGGTTGTCTCAATCCCTTCATTATCTACGAGATCCAGTTATGTAGGTAAAGTAGCAGCTTTTCTTGGTACTGCAACTAAAAGCAATAAATAAGACTGAGCTGTAATGCTGGATACAGCTGTGATTATATGTTATATAGTCGTGTTACACTCCCCTCACTTCTTGTAATCTACAAGTGTACAAAGATATTATACAGTCACCATGTGACAAGTTGGCCTGTGTAACTTCAAATGCCTGGGCTGAGTTTTAGACCCAGTCGAGCCCTGACTGGAAGTAAATAAACTACAGTCATAACGACTGTAATTATCATGTACATAGATAGACAAATACTCAGTACAAGCAGGCACAAATATATCAGTCACAGGCATATAGGTCAATAATAAACACTAGTGTTGAGCATTCCGATACCGCAAGTATCGGGTATCGGCCGATACTTGCGGTATCGGAATTCCGATACCGAGATCCGATATTTTTGTGATATCGGGTATCGGTATCGGAAGTGTAAAATAAAGAATTAAAATAAAAAATATTGTTATATTCACCTCTCCGGCGGCCCCTGGACATCAGCGGGAGGATCCGGCGTCCGGCACGGCTTCTTTCTTCAAAATGCGCGCCTTCAGGACCTGTGGAATGACGTCCCGGCTTCTGATTGGTCGCGTGCCACCCATGTGACCGCCACGCGACCAATCAGAAGCCGCGACGTCATTCCTCAGCTAAAGTCCTAGAATGAGCGCCTTCTAGGACCTGAGGAATGACGTCGCGGCTTCTGATTGGTCGCGTGGCGGTCACATGGGCGGCACGCGACCAATCAGAAGCCGGGACGTCATTCCACAGGTCCTGAAGGCGCGCATTTTGAAGAAAGAAGCCGTGCCGGACGCCGGATCCTCCCGCTGATGTCCAGGGGCCGCCGGAGAGGTGAATATAACAATATTTTTTATTTTAATTCTTTATTTTACACTTTAATATGGATCCCAGGGCCTGAAGGAGAGTTTCCTCTCCTTCAGACCCTGGGATCCATGAGGATACATTCCGATACTTGATGTCCCATTGACTTGTATTGGTATCGGATATCGGTATCGGCGATATCCGATATTTTTCGGGTATCGGCCGATACTATCCGATACCGATACTTTCAAGTATCGGACGGTATCGCTCAACACTAATAAACACATAGTAAGGTAAAGTGACACGTGGCAGAAACAAATGTGCTGGAAAATCAAGGTCCCCAGTGTCAAACCTTACTCAATACTCCATGTGCAGGGTCTGCACCTGCTAACCTGATGCACATTTAATGTGGACTTCCTCATGGGGTGAATTTTGCAAGTATAAATTTATAATTAAAAATGTACAAATTTGTACTCTATATTTCCTGAATTTTTTACACTACATACAGTGGGGCAAAAAAGTATTTAGTCAGTCAGCAATAGTGCAAGTTCCACCACTTAAAAAGATGAGAGGCGTCTGTAATTTACATCATAGGTAGACCTCAACTATGGGAGACAAACTGCGAAAAAAAAATCCAGAAAATCACATTGTCTGTTTTTTTATCACTTTATTTGCATATTATGGTGGAAAATAAGTATTTGGTCAGAAACAAAATTTCATCTCAATAGTTTGTAATATATCCTTTGTTGGCAATGACAGAGGTCAAACGTTTTCTGTAAGTCTTCACAAGGTTGCCACACACTGTTGTTGGTATGTTGGCCCATTCCTCCATGCAGATGTCCTTTAGAGCAGTGATGTTTTTGGCTTTTCGCTTGGCAACACGGACTTTCAACTCCCTCCAACGGTTTTCTATAGGGTTGAGATCTGGAGACTGGCTAGGCCACTCCAGGACCTTGAAATGCTTCTTACGAAGCCACTCCATCGTTGCCCTGGCAGTGTGCTTTGGATCATTGTCATGTTGAAAGACCCAGCCACGTTTCATCTTCAATGCCATTGCTGATTGAAGGAGGTTTGCACTCAAAATCTCACGATACATGGCCCCATTCATTCTTTCATGTACCCGGATCAGTCGTCCTGGCCCCATTGCAGAGAAACAGCCCCAAAGCATGATGTTTCCACCACCATGCTTTACAGTAGGTATGGTGTTTGATGGATTCAACTCAGTATTCTTTTTCCTCCAAACACGACAAGTTGTGTTTCTACCAAACAGTTCCAGTTTGGTTTCATCAGACCATAGGACATTCTCCCAAAACTCCTCTGGATCATCCAAATGCTCTCTAGCAAACTTCAGACGGGCCCGGACATGTACTGGCTTAAGCAGTGGGACACGTCTGGCACTGCAGGATCTGAGTCCATGGTGGCATAGTGTGTTACTAATGGTAGGCCTTTTTACATTGGTCCCAGCTCTCTGCAGTTCATTCACTAGGTCCCCCCGCGTGGTTCTGGGATTTTTGCTCACCGTTCTTGTGATCATTCTGACCCCACGGGGTGGGATTTTGCGTGGAGCCCCTGATCGAGGGAGATTATCAGTGGTCTTGTATGTCTTCCATTTTCTAATTATTGCTCCCACTGTTGATTTCTTCACTCCAAGCTGGTTGGCTATTGCAGATTCAGTCTTCCCAGCCTGGTGCAGGGCTACAATTTTGTTTCTGGTGTCCTTTGACAGCTCTTTGGTCTTCACCATAGTGGAGTTTGGAGTCAGACTGTTTGAGGTTGTGCACAGGTGTCTTTTTATACTGATAACAAGTTTAAACAGGTGCCATTACTACAGGTAATGAGTGGAGGAAAGAGGAGACTCTTAAAGAAGAAGTTACAGGTCTGTGAGAGCCAGAAATCTTGATTGTTTGTTTCTGACCAAATACTTATTTTCCACCATAATATGCAAAAAAAATGATAAAAAAACAGACAATGTGATTTTCTGGATTTTTTTTTCTCAGTTTGTCTCCCATAGTTGAGGTCTACCTATGATGTAAATTACAGACGCCTCTCATCTTTTTAAGTGGTGGAACTTGCACTATTGCTGACTGACTAAATACTTTTTTGCCCCACTGTATATATATATATATATATATATATATATACACTGTATATATACTAGATGGTGGCCCGATTCTAACGCATCGGGTATTCTAGAATATGCAAGTCCACGTAGTATATTGCCCAGCGACATAGTATATTGCCCAGCCACATAGTATATTGCCCAGTCACGTAGTATATTGCCCAGTCACATAGTATATTGCCTAGCCACATAGTATATTGCCCAGCCACGTAGTATATTGCCCAGTCACGTAGTATATTGCCCAGTCACGTAGTATATTGCCCAGCCACGTAGTATATTGCCCAGTGAGGTAGCATATTGCCCAGCCACATAGTATATAGCAGAGCCACGTAGTATATTGCCCAGCCACATAGTATATAGCAGAGCAACGTAGTACGGTATATTGCCCAGTCATGTAGTATATTGCCCAGTCACGTAGTATATTGCCCAGTCACATAGTATATTGCCCAGCCACGTAGTATATTGCCCAGTGACGTAGTATATTGCCCAGCCACATAGTATATACAGAGCCACATAGTATATTGCCCAGCCACATAGTATATAGCAGAGCCACGTAGTATGGTATATTGCCAAGTCACGTAGTATATTGCCCAGTCACGTAGTATATTGCCCAGCCATGTAGTATATTGCCCAGTGACAAAGTATATTGCCCAGCCACATAGTATACAGCAGAGACACGTAGTATATTGCCAAGCCACATGGTATCTACGGAGTATATTGCCCAGTCACGTTGTATATTGCCCAGTCACGTAGTATATTGTCCAACCACGTAATATATTGCACAGTCACATAGTATATTGCCCAGTGACATAGTATATTGCCCAGCCACGTAGTATATAGCAGAGCCACGTAGTATACTGCCCAGCCACATAGTATCGATGGAGTATATTGTCCAGCCACGTAGCATATTGCCCAGTCACGTAGTATATTGCCCAGTGACATAGTATATTGCCCAGCCACGTAGTATATAGCAGAGCCACATAGTATACTGCCCAGCCACATAGTATCGATGGAGTATATTGCCCAGCCACGTAGTATATTGCCCATTCACGTAGTATATTGCCCAGTCACGTAGTATATTGTCCAGTCACATAGTATATTGTCCAGTCACGTAGTATATTGCCCAAGCACGTAGTTTATTGCCCAGCCACGTAGTATATTGTCCAGTCACGTAGTATCTTGCCCAAGCACGTAGTATATTGCACAGCGACGGAGTATACAGCACAGAGCCACGTAGTATAGAGACTTTAAAAAAAATAAACATATACTCACCTTCCGAAGGCCCGTTGAAGTCCTGCTATACTCACCATCCGCCGCCTTTCCAGCTCCTCGCGTTGCTCCCGGGACCGCTCCTTTGCAAGGATATATTTTTTTTTTAAAACATTAACTGGCTCTTGTCAATTTTTTCATTTTATTCCCCTCTTATCAATAAGTGCCTAACAAAAAACGCTTAGTAAGTAGATACATGTCTAGAAAGCCAAGTGTAGGCTAGTGGTTTGTATAGTTATGAATTTGGACTAGTAAAACTGGTGTGCAAAACTAAACTTGTAGTTACATGTCTGTTTTTAAAAATGTTGCTTTATTTTTGTCATTTTTGTATTTTTCTTAAATAAAGGACATAACAAAAAAATCTCAAATAGCTGGGTACACCTTCAAATATCCAGAAACTGCTAGAGGATGCTGTATTAGTGTGGCATTTATGAATGAAAATTTGGACTTGAAAAACTGCAAAGAAAGCTTGTGACACATACAGAATTTTGTGGGGTGGAGAGTCACAGTTAAATGTCTGGTTTGTAGTCAATTTTCTTTTGATTTTTTTTAAACAAAATTTCACCCTTAAAACCAAAGATTCCTCAAGAAATGCAAAACTCAGAACAGGCTGTGGCTTATAGCAAACACACTTTTTCTGTTTGACATTGAGTTTAGATTTTTTTAAAGTAATTATGTTTGCTGGCTGCTTTCTAATGCAAGAACTGTGAAAAAATGTGCAATTTAAATTCAATGAGACAAACTTTCAGCCCAGCTACGCTGTCACAGATCAATCACACTGTTGCTACCACTATGTTTCAAATCTCACTCTTACTCAATCATTTGTTTCTCTCTGTATTATATGCAGTCTCTTATACTCATGTTCTTTGCTGATGCACAACACATACTGTCTGGAGTATTTGTTCAATATTTTTGGGACTTCAATCCCCTCTGTATTGCTGAGCTTTGAGTTATTTTCTTTCAATGTCTTAATTCACCTTAAATAGCTGCTCCCTGCCTCTGATTTTATAAAAGGCTGTAATAATTGATTGGCTGCAGACTACAGCAAAATGTGCAGATCACCACCCGCTCCCACCCCCCACCCCCCGTGATCCCCCTCTCCCTCAACCTCTTAAAACATCCCATCTAAAAATAAAGAGGCAAAACGTAAAGAATTTAAGGTCGGTCACAGCTTCTATTTTTCATAGAAATACATAACAATAAAGGGAAGTGCTTGAAACTTAACAAAAAACTGTAGCCAAATGCCATGAAGAAACATCTACAGGCAAGTCAGCCTACTTAGTTCCGGTGCTTCCTTTGATGATAACAGCCAAGGAGTATTCTGGGTAGAATTACACAGGACTCCGACCCCCACCCATAAGGCACTAAGCTTGTTCTATCCCATCTTGGAGACCCAACAAGAAAATATCCAATCCAATGTCAGTGAGGTGATCACCGTCTCACCTTAGAAGAGATAAGTTGTCGACTTGACTTGGCGATGCGTCACTACCACACAAAACTTATCCCACTTGGACATACGTGCATTTATAGTGCATCTGATCCAATCCACTGCATTTGTGGCACACAGCCCGGGGAAATATTTCCGACCAAACAAGTAGGAGTTCAGGGAAAAAACTGTGAAACTGTTCCAGGTCTGACCTCATCGTAGTTATAAGCTCACCAACTTTATAGGAACACAAGTCATTTCCACCAGCATGTAGCACTAGTATTACTGGTCCCGAAATATCCCTCCCAATGTCAACCACCTCCTGCAATACTTGAGGCCATTTTAGACCTCTAATACCTCTCCAATTTACATCCATACCCTGAAAACCCAGATTTATTTTGCCTGGGTGGCATTCTGACCTCTGAGCCACCCAGAAAATGTATGAGTGGCCTAGGAGCCACACAGCTGCCCTTAAGGGACCTAAACAACCAAAAAAGAGAAATAAATAAATTACATTAATAAATATGGTCTAATATACCTTGCATTCAAGCAGTATGCCACCTTCCTATCCTTTGAACCTCTGCCTCTGGCAAACCCGCCCATGCGGCCTTAGTAGCGACTCCTATTCAAAAAGAATGCATTCCATATTTCCCCTCTTGCACTCCGGAGCCTGTAGCACTTGCAAGAAATTGACTGTAATTGAAATTTAGTTAAAGGGGACCCATCCGCATGTGCTAAGAAATATTTTCCACTACATCTGTAATCCAAGTATTTTGAACCGTCTTGACAGGGCACACTAGACCTAAAACTTGGTTTAAAAGAATCTAAGTCTACATTCTTTACTGGGTTGTGATGTTTTCCACCCTTTCAGGGTCTGCCTGATTATAAAGGCCTTCATAACATCCGGTCTACCTAATAATTGAAAATAAAAAGCCAAGCCAGATAATCGTTGTTGGGCTGAAAGAAACAAAATATTAGTTTTTAAAAGTAGCATCAAAAATTCAATTGCTACATCAAGTCAAGACTAGCAGCAAGAGTGAACTGGTCCTCCTTTAATCAAATGGCACCACTCTTCCAAAGCCTTACCACATGATTGCCAGGTAGAGGAAAACACTGAGGAATGGACCAATGGCATCAACTGTTGGCCACTATGTCCCATTGGGAAGAGGGGTAAAGCAAACCTTCTAGGTGGGCAATAGGGAGGAGCACTCTGAAAACCTGCCAATTAAAATGAGACAAAGTATCAGCGATTCCAGCGATTAAGTCAGAATACTGACTTAAAATGATGGTGACACTTTCAGAGGTAACATCATCCTGCTGTTACTGAAACGAGTGATATGCCATATATCCCGCAATCCTCTGAACTTGTGGACTCCATTTAATAATACCACTCCGAGGATGGTTGGTGTAAGTGGTGGTGGCGAAACTTTTGCTCTTGCAAGTAAATCCTGCATGTTTAGCCATGGTATGTTTTTTTTTTCTCTTGCACAACTCAATCAATACTATTAATACTTCTTTTTACCATACATTTAAATTACATTGAATCAATCTTAGTCTTTCACTGCTGCTCCTAGCACCTCTACAATCTCTTTCTCCTCCTACCAATTAAATCTCTGTATTATTAAAATACCACTACACTCATCTTCTTCATTGCTGAAGTTGCACAACACTTTACTGTCTGGAGTATTTGTCCATTACTTTAAGGCTTTATCTTACTATCTCTACTGCTGACCTGTGAGCTCAGACACTCTCTCATTTTTCTAAATAACTTAAAGGGAACCTGTCACCCCAAAAATCGCGGGTGAGGTAAGCCCACCGGCATCAGGGGCTTATCTACAGCATTCTGTAATGCTGTAGATAAGTCCCCGATGTTACCTGAAAGAGGAGAAAAAGACGTTAGATTATACTCACCCAGGGGCGGTCCCGCTGCTGGTTCGGTCAGATGGGCGTCTCTGGTCCGCTGCGGCGCCTCCTATCTTCATTCCAAGACGTCCTCTTCTGATCTTCAGCCACGGCTCCAGCGCAGGCTTACTTTGTCTGCCCTGTTGAGGGCAGAACAAAGTACTGCAGTTCGCAGGTGCCGGAAAGGTAAGAGAGGCCCGGTGCCTGATGAAGGAAACCGAAGTTTTTTCCGAAACGCGTTGGTTTGGCTCCCACAGCGCACCGTAGCATCATCCAGGGCACCACGTGACTCCTTAGCACGTGACCCGAACGTCACCGCAGGTCCTGCACAGCATCGTACAGGACTCTACACAGGCCGCGCGAGCGTCCGTCACCGGCCGGGACGGCGCCTGCATTAGCCGCCTGAGGACATCTCAACTACAACGCCCAATTGAGCTAAGTACAACGCTTCTCAACTATAACGCTATAACGCTCAATTGAGCTAAGTGCAATGCTTCCATTTGCTACTACTACCAACAAGTTGCGGACTTCTTTAGAGCTGTTTCACCTAACTTCCTCACTGTGGCTTACCATATGACAGGTACTAGATCTCCACTGGTTATATATCTGAGGCACCGCTTGGAGTTTCATATATACACGCATTTTCTATGTTAGGTTGTGCACTGTCCGGGGTGTCAGTTCACTAGTTCCCCCTCCCCCCTTTATTTTTATATAGCTCTATATGAGCGTATTGCTATTCAGGGACTCAGTAGTCCTGTATAGCTCACATTTCCTTGTTTGCGCTCCACTTTATTTATTTTTAGTGGTTTATTATTTGCTATTTTATGTGTGATTTTATCTACATATTTATTGTGACATCGTTATTGTTCTCCCACTCTAGTCCCTGCACACCGGCTATCTCAGTCTCATTATACATGCCCTAGACGGACTCACTACTGTTTTTTCACCCACAAGGTAATTACCTATCGTGTCTGTGTACTATAGTATCCTATTAGGCTAAGTGCAGGTACAAATACTGTAATTCACAGTTTTTTGTTTCATAGCTTTCCCCCTTCTCCTCGGTGTGGTGAGGAGCAGTACCCACAGCTACCTCCATCCATCTCACAAGCGCCGCTAGTACATATACTATTGTATTTATCCCTTTAAGAGTGGCTGCTGAATTCCCTGCCCAGACTTTTATACAGGCTAAAAAAACTCCAGCCTGAGGTAATGTCAGTCTTCTGTAACTGTTGCAATATTCTGTAATGTGTAAAAGTTTGCAGGTATTTTTTTGGTGAATCAAATAGCAAATTATCCAAATTCGCACAGAACTATGAATGAAATTATAAAATATGACTAGAACTCTATGAAATCATTTTGCTCATCTTATATATATTTATGCTTCATAAACAGAGTGGAAAAAAGAAAGATCATTTGAAATTGATATATTAATTCCATACAGCTTTAAAGTCAAGATATACTATATATATATTTTACATTTTTTTAGTCCCTTTATATACACTAAAGACGATCACTTTTTTATACCCTGCAATACTTAACAATCACATTTCTGGGGTTTAAAGGATATGTTTGGTGTAGGCAACATAATTAGCATATATTCACAAGGTATAAATACACTTTAGCAACATTTATATTTACATAATAAGTAAAAACTATTTAGATTTTTATTTTAATTCTATGCATAATATGTAAATATTATTTTATTCTTCTTTTTTGAGCCTTAGTAACTGTTTGACATACCTAGTGTTAGGTGTTGAGTACCCACCGCTGCAGATGGGGAATCTTGTCCCCTGAGGTCTCCCATTCTTCTCCAGCCGCAGTAGAACCTGCTAAGCAGAGACATTAGTCCCAGCATCTGGCTCATGCTGATGTTGTGTGACTGGTTACTGCTGCCTTTCCAGGTTCTGGCTTTGTGGCCAGTACTAATCAGCAGCAAGCAGGCCTTTCTGGGACTAAGTGCCGCTTTCTCATACTGAGCATGCCCACGGGATGACCTCCCAATGGAGGTCAGGGATCACATGCTCAGGTCCTGTTGCGGTTCCTATTGGACCATCTGGAAGGTCTTGGTCTGCTACTGCTATAAAAGGTTTGCATGGCCGCTCGGCCATGTGCTAGTGTCTACCTACTAACGTGTGTGTGTAGATGAAAATCTGTCGATGGATGAAAGCTCCTTAATCATTCCTATTCCTTGTGTTGATGACTGCTCGCGAATGGTGGAAGCTACCTAGCGCCTGACACTGCTAACCTGCACACTCAGCACACGTTACAGCGTCTCTTCTCAGTGCCCGCCAGAGAGGCGCTGAGCGCTATCAGTGCACTTTCCCAACAACTGATCAGAGTAGGTTGGGAATTCCCGCTTGGGCTCAGCATCTGACTCAGGGCGTCTTCAGGCGCAGGCTCAAAAGCCACTAAGGGTCAGAGCGAGTCTACTCACCAGTTTAGCGGGGGTGATTCATAGGGATCCCACTAGTGTCTTTCAGCTGCACCCTGTGACTGCTAATAGGGCACGGCATATATTGGCAAATCTGTGAAGCAACAGAGTTCACTTTCATTCACACTGGGTGAGGTCTAAACCCACGTGTGAGCAAGCGTCTGTCCACCATTACTCAGCAGCAGGTTCCATCTCTGCACGGTGGACCCTGGACTGCGAACGCACCTCATATTCTCTATTATCATTATTTGGTGCGTTCCGCCAGTCCTAAAACCTAGTGCCGTGCCCCAGGGTCATGGTTGTTTCAGTAATGTCATTTTCCTCTAGGGGAGAGTGGGGTTACGTTTGGAGGCAAAGAAGGACAACTGCATACAGGTATCACAAACATGCAACACATTTCACACTCCAGGCCACCAGGGGGTGCTCTGCTCCTATTTATTAGGTCACTCCCCACACTCTGGTAAAACTGGTGACCTGTAGGGAAAGTTAGAGAGTTGCTAGCTGAGCTGAGCTCAGGTAGTTGGTCCCTGGCAGGGGTGGCATCCAGTCAGAGATCGAGGAAGAAGGACACGGAGCTGTGTATGCCCTGAGATCTGCAGCTTCTAGGAAGAGACACTGAATGAGAACTGTTTTGCAGAGAGGGTGAAAGAAGTCATAGCAAAGAAGTGGATACCAGGAGTGGATCAGCCCTACACAGGCTGCTTCCTTCTGAGGCGCAGGTTCCCAGTAGCTGGAACACTGAGGGAGCAACGATCCTTTATGCCTTGCTCTAGAGACGGGCAGGACAGCTAATTTCACGTTACCTGTCCACCCCTACACCCAGGAGGCAAGGTGGCACACCTTAGAGGCTGGGGCATGATAGAATCCCTGTAAAACGCCTCAAGCCACCGGTCATACTGGTTTGTCCTATCCATCTGGTGGACAGAGAGAGAGAGACATAGCATCTACAACATCTGTGAGGACCTTATGAGAAGCTTAGCAGTAAGGGACTACAACACCACGGCGCTAGAGGAAGGCTACTAATTTCCACCAGGATAAGGGGACTCTGGACTTGCCTCCAAACTGGCCGGACTCTGTCTGCCCTGTGATCTGGTTCTCTGGACAGTGGACACTGAAGTCTTCAGTAAAGGTAAAGAGACTGCAAACTTGTGTCCTCGCTCTTCTTTGCACCTCTCACCATCCACCATCCACACACTGGGAAGCCCTGGCGATACACTTCACATGTGGGAAGGTATACCATCTAGCTGCCATAACATGTCCAAATGTCCAAAGACATACTGATAGGAATTCTGGATTGTGAGCCCAATCGGGGACAGTGATGATAATGTGTGCAAACTGTAAAGCGCTGCGGAATATGTTAGCGCTATATAAAAATAAAGATTATTATTATTATTATTATTATAACATCACCCCAGCGGATACCTTAAAGCAGCGGTCACCCTGATCGAATACCACAGGTGGCATCATGAACATTCCACTTTAAGACCTTTCCCTTTTACACGGACGTCCCAGGGCCATGGACCGGGTCAGCCACCGTGACATCCCCCTGTGAACCGCATGGGGGTGCTCCTCTAGCACACCTTGTTCTTTTTCAGTATCTTGGAATGTTCAGTAATATCTAAAATTCCCTCTCCAGTCACATTTATCTTGTTTAATACTTCTTGATATCTGTATAGACTTTTCAAATAACCACTTTATTTTTTACATTGAGGGCATGTCCTTAGACTCTGACTTTACTTTGTATCATAGTGGAAATAAATACCAATGTACTTAAACAAATGTCAGACTGCAAAAGGATTAATGTTCAAATGACCTGGATATTTATAATGGGCATTAAGAAAACATGAAACTACAAATGCACAATAAAAGTTGGATGGGATCTTGGCTTGTGTGGCCATTTTATTTATTGGTGTGTGTGATGTCATTGAGAACTTATTTTGTGCAGTGATCACTTATAATATATTATACTTATTAATGGCAGAATGAAAAGTTAATTGTAATATCTTAGATACAACAAGTAATAGAGACTCTAGAAAACAGACATAGAGAAAAGAGACCAATGTAACTGATAGGACTGGGTGATTTACCACAGCTCCACTGTGATACAGTCCTCAACATAATATAACACCTTTTCTCATTTAAATTCTACCTCTCTTCTACTGTAATCCATTCATCTGATGAAGGTCAGATGTAAGAGCAAAATGCATGTAATTTACAGTACTAGAATTGCAAATAAGTAAAACACCTCAACATCTTGAAAACTGAGTGCTAAGCTCCTATTTACTATCTTAGGATTAGTTACCAATATCAGATGGGCGGGGAGCCGACAACCAGCATTCTCAAGAAACAGTACCTCCTGACGAAACTGCAGAGGCAGTGAAACACGCGTCGAGGTGCACCACGGGACCACTATCCAGGTTTGCACTATGACTACAAGTACTTCTTAAGATCTCCTGATACTGTTTTTCCTGTATGCTGAACCATTGCCTGGCAGGTATTATACCTGTTAGAACTTTGGGCTATTAATATGAGTATCGTATTTTTCGGACTATAAGACGCACCGGAATATAAGGCGCACCCAGGTTTTAGAGGTGGAAAATAGGGATAAAAATATTTGAAGCAAAAAAAGTGGTAAAATATTTAATAACAAATAACATACTATTATATGTGGTGTTATTATATAATAGTATGTTATTATGTTGGAAGCTGCGGGACCAGTGTGGTGTCTGTACAGTACTATATGAAGGGCTTATATTGAAAGCACCACTCCAGCACTCCAAAATAACACTGGAATGATGCTTTAAAATCCCATGGGAGAACTATAACTCCCAGCATGTCCTGCAGATCCTATGACATGCTGGGAGTTATAGTTCACCAAAGGAGTGACAGAGTGCTTTATTGTGTTTTGTGAAGACTAACCTCTTAATTGTGGCAGCCAGCCAGCCACACTGTGGTGAGGTAAAAGCATCCCATGACTGAACACAGAGCCTTCCCTCTTGTTTCCTTTCCACAGCACAGGTTATGAGGAAGCTGCAGATTCTAGTGGAGAGCCTGAAGGACCTGTGATGATGTCAAGAAGAGGGAGGGCTCTGTGCTGCCATGTGATGCTCCAGCCCGCCCACTTCTGACATCACACAGGTCCTCCTTGTGCACAGGCAGGTATGCAGTGATCTCCTCTCTCCCCCGGGCCCTGCTGCTGCTGCCTCCTCTCTCCCAGACACATGGATCTCCCCAGCTGCTGCAGGAATCAGCGCAGGGGAAGCCATGTGTGCCCCTGCTTAAGTGCAGTATTCATTTGCTGCTCCCTGCTCACTGCTCAGCTGATAGGTGGGCGGGGAGCCGCTAATGAATATTCACTGCACTTAATCATCGGCACCACATGGTTTCCCCAGCACTGATTCCAGGCAGCGGGGACATCCAGAAGTGGGATAACAGTGCGATTCCACTCACTGCTGCCCCCCTCCCTACATGCTACATCCCTACCATAAGACGCACCCACACTTTCCTCCCAAATTTGGAGGAAAAAAGTGCGTCTTACGGTCAGAAAAATACGGTATATCATCAGGCTGAATGACAGCTTGATAGATAAGACTATATGCAATCCAGCAAAATAGGCGTTAACATCATATATATATAGTAGACATACTAATTATTACCTAGCCTAGATAGGGTATATTGTTATGGAGACACTATTTCAGTGTCCCCCCAGCAGGCTTGTGTAACACTCTAACAAGAGTGATAGATACCTAGAGATTTGTGGACCTATCGGTTACTCTTGACGTACAGCCAGTCTTCATTTTTAGGTGATAATGTTTAGTATGTATTTTTACTTTTATTTTCTATATTAATATATTGCATATATATTCAATAATTGCGATTTAAATACATTTGTACTTTTTGAAACATATTGTACCTTCCTGTCCTCTATTGGTCACATGTTTATAAATGAAGAGATCACTATGTGATGATATGTAAGGCATGTCGCTTTTAGGTGTTTTATTCTCAAGAAACAGTTGTTTGCTGCTCTAAAAGTGGTTGGAGTGGATCAAAGCACTCTATCACAGGGACTAGTAGCCACTGATATTCTTACACAAATTGCAAAATAGCTCCTATTTATCGGAACAGCCAGTAGTTGAGAGTAGCCAGTCTGAGAGCAGCTGTTAAAAGTGTGATGGGGCAGTGGTGTGCCGCTCTCTACACTATTCACAACTAGCCACTGTGAGAGTTTCAAACAGTTGATTGTTGAGGGTTTACAGGTGTCACCTGTCACTGATATATTGATGATGTAACCTAAGGATAGGTTAGCAATATTTTTGATGTGAGAAAAGTGAAAGATTTCGGTAAGCCCACCAGCTAAGATGGCATTGATCATCTTGGACACATTATGACATTCTGTAAAACATTACTAGGCAGGCACATAAAACCAATGAGTCAGTTGGTTATGACCGTAAAATTGAATATATAGAATATAAAATTAGACTTTGGTTAAAAAAATTTTTACAGCTAGCAAAAGATTTCTTATAAAACATTTGGAAACATTATACATATTGTTTGGCAAAAATTCATAAATATCTGCATAGCCCTTGGTTGCTCCATTGTGTCTTGACTGAACTCAGAATTCTATTTTTAATAAATTCGGTCAGTTCCTTGACTCTTCTTGGGCCTGATTCATCATTGCATTTTTTTAAGTACATTTTAATCTTGTGCCAAATTCTTTAAATGGTGCATGTGGCTCATGATTTTTTTCTCAAAACAAATAAAAAATGCTTTTATATTTTTCCTTTAACATTTTTGCGACTTTTTAGAGAAAAATCTAGGATATTTTGCCAAAGTAAGAAAAACAATATCTCATCTTGAAAGATAATAAAATCCATTAAGGGGTACGACAGTGAATGACTGCACACAAGAGGATGACTGTAATTATATGGCTATTTCCTGGTCACACAATCAGGTATGTATGTCTGACAGAGTGATAAGGAGTTTAAAAGGAGGAGTCAGATGATGTGGCTTGGATACTAAAAAAATGACAGGATGGGACTACTGGTGTCATTCTGATTGATTCCCAGCTGCTTAATTTGGAAAGCTGGCTGTCAATCAGCATGATGCCAGTAGCCTTGGCATTTCAACAGGAAGAGAAACCACAACTCTGTTGACAGAGAGCAGCTGAATCTCTGGCAGGAGTGGTCAATGATTTGGACCGGGTATAACAGTAAGGTAGTTGCCACTGTTAACAACTACATTCCTGTTAGTACATAAGCACATTTTTTTAAAGTCCTGGATATCTCCTTTAATATTGTATAATAGACTTTACATGATGTACCTAAGTCCCAAAGGTCCAAGGTATTATACATCTCCCATGGTAGGTGAAGGTTGTGTTTCAGATTTTGAGTGAGACCCAAAAATGTCAAGTTACAGCTCAGGCTGTAAAGTTTGTATTATCTGTATGCTGGATAAAGTTATTATTTATGTCTTAAGTATGTCCAAGACTTCTCCCGCGCTGCGCCAATCCTCTGGAATGCTCTACCCCAAGATATTAGGACCATCCACAATTTACATAGTTTTAGGCGCTCGCTCAAAACACATTTGTTCAGAGCGGCCTTTCACATTCAGTAATATAAGTCATTTTATGTTTGTGTGTGTGTAGCCCATTCACTATCTCTATCTATCCCCCACCCTCTGAAGATGGCTGGACTATCATTGTAGATACATCATTGTAAATACACACCTGTACTTTGTATCCCCCACCTCATTGTAGATTGTAAGCTCTCATGAGCAGGGTCGTCTTATTTTGCTTTAATTATTGTATTGTTAACGTTGTTACTCATGGCTGTTGTGTTTGAAACTGTTAAACTGTTAAGCGCCGCGGAATATGTTGGCGCTATATAAATAAAGATTATTATTATTATTATTTATGTCTTAAGTATATTGAAAAATTGTAGAGTATTATATATAAGATTTTGATAATGACCTTTTTTCCTAATATTAATACATTAGTGAGTTTAATTTACTAGCAATAAATACATTATTTATGTAAAGTCACAAAAATGTTTAATCTTACATATCCCCACAAGGATGGAAGATTTTATGTATCTGCACCTGTTCCTATTAATTATGCTTGGAAAAGGAATTTTTCCCACATTAGATTGAAGCCAGCATCATTTGCAAATTAAGATTACTGCTACAAATTTAAAAGGGACCAAAAACACAGACTAATCAAAAGTAGTTTAATCAACACATTGAAATGATCACAATATCAAAAACCTGTGTTTGTGTTAGTGTAATAAAAAAATGTTCTAGCATTTCTCTATAGAAGTATATATATAATAATGTTACCATTATTGTGGCCCATTATTGTGTTCAGCATTCCACAAAATTACACTCTCATTATTTTATTTTCACTTTCTAATTTAAAATTTGCTAAGTCAATAGCACATTACTCTGCATTGCCTGTCCTGACATCTTTCAATGTAACATTATGATATACAGCTTTTAAATATTTACTACAATTTTTTCAAATATGATGAAATAAAAGGCAAGACAACTTGAGGAAATGAAATATAGCTTCTTTAAATTATTATTTTTTTCCCTTTGTGTGCTGGTCCAAATAACCTTGTACTAAATGGAAGAAAAGAACATGGCACTTCCTGGGGCAGAAAGTCACAGATAATAATTGGCTCTCAATTGGAATGTTCTCACAAGAGGTCCAACATCTAGGGAATTAAGAGGAACTTTTATGCTGCATTAACAATCTACTATATAATTGTCTAAGGGTCACTTCCATCTTTCTGTGTGTCCCCGATATTCATTGGTCGTGGCCTCTGTCTGTCATGGAATCCAAATCGCTGATTGGTCGTGGAAAAACGCCCATGACCATTGCCACGACCAATCAGCGACGGGCACAGTCGGGCGGCAACATGGCCGCTCTTTCCTCCCCGCAGTCAGTGCCCGCTCCGTACTCCCCTCCAGTCAGCGCTCACACAGGGTTAATGGCAGCGTTAGCCGACCACGCTATGCCGCGGTGTAACTCACTCCGTTAACGCTGCTATTAACCCTGTGTGACCAACGTTTTACTATTGATGCTGCCTATGCGGCATCAATAGTAAAAAGATCTAATGTTAAAAATAATAAAAAAAAATAAAAAATCGTTATATACTCACCGTTCGTTGGCCCCTCGGATCCACAGCAGGCCTTTCCCGCTCGCGACGCTCCGGTAACCGGTGCATGCTGCGATCTTGCGAGATGATGATGTAGTGGTCTCGCGAGACCGCTACATCATCATCTCGTGAGACTGCAATGCACTCTTGAGACCGGAGCGCGCAACGAGCGTCGGTAACCGCTTCGCTTAGATCCGGGGGCTCCGGAAGGTGAGTATATAACTATTTTTATTTTAATTCTTTTTTTTAACAGGGATATGATGCCCACATTGCTATATACCACGTAGGCTGGGCAATATACCACATGGGCTGTGAAATATACTACATGGGCTGTGCTATATAATATAGTATGTGACTGGGCAATATACTACGTGGCTGGGCAATGTGGCTGGGCAATATACTACGTGACTGAGCAATATACTATGTGGCTGGGCAATATACTACATGGCTGGGCAATATACTACATACTACGTGGCTGGGCAATATAGTATGTGACTGGGCAATATACTATGTGGCCGGGCAATATACTATGTGACTGGGCAATATACTATGTCACTGGGCAATATACTACGTCACTGGGCAATATACTACATAGCTGGGCAATATACTACATGGCTGGGCAATATACTATGTCACTGGGCAATATACTATGTTACTGGGCAATATACTACGAGGCTGGGCAATATACTACGTGGCTGGGCAATATACTACGTGGCTGGGCAATATACTATGTAGCTGGGCAATATACTACGTAACTGGGCAATATACTACGTGGCTGGACAATATACTATGTGGCTGTGCTATATACTACATGGACATGCATATTCTAGAATACCCGATGCGTTAGAATATGGTATGTGACTGGGCAATATACTACGTGGCTGGGCAATGTGGCTGGGCAATATACTATGTGGCTGGGCAATATACTATGTGGCTGGGCAATATACTACATACTACGTGGCCGGGCAATATACTATGTGACTGGGCAATATACTACGTCACTGGGCAATATACTACGTCACTGGGCAATATACTACATGGCTGGACAATATACTACATGGCTGGGCAATATACTACGTCACTGGGCAATATACTACGTTACTGGGCAATATACTACGAGGCTGGGCAATATACTATGTAACTGGGCAATATACTACGTGGCTGGACAATATACTATGTTGCTGTGCTATATACTACATGGACATGCATATTCTAGAATACCCAATGCGGTAGAATCGAGCCACCATCTAGTGCTGAATATTGAGCTAAACCTGTCTTTTTTTCTTATTAGAAAATTAAGAATTTGATTAAAACCACAGAAAACTGAATTTTCTCATTATATCTACATAGACATCCTAAAATTCACCCTTTTATAAGTCTTGTTTAATTTATTTTTACAATCAACGTAACTTCTTTGTTAAATTAAATAACTAGTCGCATTACCTTTAGTAGTTTTTTGTATTAAAGTTACGCAAAACTGTGCAATTGATTTTGTTAACATTTTAGTTCATAAAATGACATGTTTTACATATATATACAAAGTAAAAACAGCTTACCACACCGTGCAATGTGAAGTCCTGGTTTGATATGTTTCTAGAAGGTTCTAGTCCAGCCGGTGATTGTGGCAGCATAGAACAGGAGGATGAAGCTCAGCACCAAATCTCAGTAAATAAAATTCAAAAATTTGTTAAGTGAAAAACATGATTAAAAACAAAATCTGACGTGTTGCTGGCACGTCAGTGCCCATAGTCATAGGATCCTATGACTAAGGGCACTGCCGTCCAAGAAACGCATCAGCTTTTGTTTTTAATCATGTTTTTCACTTAACAAATTTTTGAATTTTATTTACTGGAAGTTTGTGCTGAGCTTTATCCTCCCCTCCTGTTCTTTATTTTACACATATGCTGCTTTCATATCCTGCTATCAGTCTTTCTTTTGAACAGCAAGATGTCTTTGGTGTATGGCACTGCCTTTTAAGCTGTTGTCATTGGTATGTAGCATTTCCTGTTCAGCATTTGTCATTATATGTCATTTCCTGTTCATCAGTTGTCATTATATGTCATTTCCTGTTAAGCAGTTGCCTTTAGTATATGAGATGGCATTTGAAGCAGTTGTCATTAGTGTATGGCATTGCCTTTTAAGCTGTTGTCATTGGTATTTAGCATTTCCTGTTCAGCATTTGTCATTATATTCCATTTCCTGTTCAGCAAGTGTCATTATATGTCATTTCCTGTTCAGCAAGTGTCATTATATGTCATTTCCTGTTCAGCAAGTGTCATTATATGTCATTTCCTGTTCAGCAGTTGCCTTTAGTATATGAGATGGCTTTTGAAGCAGTTGTCATTATTGTATGGCATTGCCTTTAAACTGCAGTCTTCATTATACTAATACCACAGGGATTCTTTGCATACTTTATACTGGTCATTGTTAAATCACTATGGAGAGTGCAGAACCATTATTTATCTCAAGCAGTTTGCTAGCATTGCATCTTGAGTTCTATAATTTGGGTGCTGATGTACTTCCTATATTTACTAGTAAGAGATCTAAATGTATTCACATTTTAGAGGGAATCCAGCAGTGTGTGTACATGTGTATACACCCTGCTGAATACATTATATTCATGAGGTGTTTTTCCATTCCTCATACCTATGATTAAGGACGTTTGTCCAAAACTTGCAAGGCTCCCCCTGTCCCTCCTTCCTCTATTTTTAATTGTTTTTTGTTACACATATTTTTGCTATGTATTTTTAATTACAGTAATAAATGTTTCTATTTCTCAATCTTTTTGGTGCTGGAATTTTTCCTACTTGTTTGGTGCACTGAATGTTCGTTACAATTTGTATAACTGTGCCACTACAATGACCAATGTATATGACTTAGGCCGAGGTCACACTTGCGAGAAACTCGCACGTGTCTCGCGTCTCAATACCCGGCACTAGGGTTGAGCGAAACGGGTCGTTCATTTTCAAAAGTCGCCGACTTTTGGCAAAGTCGGGTTTCATGAAACCCGATCCGACCCCTGTGTGGGGTCGGCCATGCGGTACGCGACTTTCACGCCAAAGTCGCGTTTCAATGACGCGAAAAGCGCCATTTCTCAGCCAATGAAGGTAAACGCAGAGTGTGGGCAGCGTGATGACATAGGTCCTGGTCCCCACCATCTTAGAGAAGGGCATTGCAGTGATTGGCTTGCTGTCTGCGGCGTCACAGGGGCTATAAAGGGGCGTTCCCGCCGACCGCCATGTTACTGCTGCTGATCTGAGCTTAGGGAGAGGTTGCTGCCGCTTCGTCAGAAGCAGGGATAGCGTTAGGCAGGGTCCATTAACCACCAAACCGCTTGTGCTGTAGCGATTTCCACTGCCCAACACCACCTTCGGTGTGCAGGGACAGTGGAAGCTACATTTTTTTTTTTCCCCCTCAGCGCTGTAGCTCATTGGGCTGCCCTAGAAGGCTCCCTGATAGCTGCATTGCTGTGTGTACGCCGCTGTGCAAACCAAATGCTTTTTTCAAAGCACAAATCCTCTTGTTCCTTCCTTTCTGCACAGCTATCTTTTTGGTTTGTACACACTTTTTATTTAATTTGTGCATCAGTCCACTCCTTATTGCTGCCTGCCATACCTGGCTGAGATTACTGCAGGGAGATAGTAATTGAAGGACACTCCCTGTTTTTTTTTTTTTTTTTTGTGGGAGATTAAGATTGACATTTCTGCTAGAGTGCCATCCCTGTCTGTGTCATCTCTCACTCAGTGGGCCATAGAAAGCCTATTTATTTTTTTGCTTGATTTTGGTTCTAAAATCTACCTGAAAAAATCACTACATCAATCAGTGGGAGAAAAATATTGGCCTCAGGGCTTGTGTGCCACTCCTGACTCCTGTGTGCATCATCACTCACTCAGTGGGCCATAGAAAGCCCATTTTTTTTTTTTTTTTGCTTTATTTGGGTTCTAAATTCTACCTGAAAAAATCAATAAATCAATCAGTGGGAGATTAATATTGGCCTTTGGGCTTGTGTGCCAGTCCTAAGCGTGCCATCTCTCTCTCTCAGATAGTGGGCCATAGAAAGCCTATTTATTTTTTTATTTTTTTTATTGGGTTTATACATTTTCCCTGGAAAAAAAAAAAAAAAGTGGGAGATTAATATTGGCCTCTGGGCTTGTGTGCCAGTCCTGAGCGTGCCATCTCTCTCACAAATAGTGGGCCATAGAAAGCCTATTTATTTATTTTTTTTTTGTTTTATAAATTCTCCCTTAAAAAAAAAAGGGAGATTAATATTGGCCTTTGGGCTTGTGTGCCAGTCCTAAGCGTGCCATCTCTCTCTGTCTCTCAGATAGTGGGCCATAGAAAGCCTATTTATTATTTTTTTTATTGGGTTTATAAATTTTCCCTGGAACAAAAAAAAAAAAGTGGGAGATAAATATTGGCCTCTGGGCTTGTGTGCCACTCCTGACTCCTGTGTGCGTCATCTCTCACTCAGTGGGCCATAGAAAGCCTTTTTTTGTTTTATTTGTTTTCTAAATTCTCCCTGAAAAAATCATTTTATTTTCTTTGGTTTCTAAATTCTTCCTGAAAAAATCATTTTATTCTATTTTTTTTTCCTAAAGTCTCCCTGAAAAAAAAAAAAAAAAAAAAAAAAATCAGTGGGAGATTAATATTGCCCTTTCTGCTTGTGTGCCAGTCTTGACTCCTGGGTGTGCCATCTCTCTCTCTCTCTCCAATTGTGGGCCATAGAATGCCTATTATTTTTTTAGCTTGGTTTGGGTTCCAAAATCTACCTGAAAAAATCACTACATCAATCAGTGGGAGATAAATATTGGCCTCTGGGCTTGTGTGCCACTCCTGACTCCTGTGTGCGTCATCTCTCACTCAGTGGGCCATAGAAAGCCTTTTTTTGTTTTATTTGTTTTCTAAATTCTCCCTGAAAAAATCATTTTATTTTATTTGGTTTCTAAATTCTTCCTGAAAAAATCATTTTATTCAATTCTTTTTTTTCCTAAAGTCTCCCTGAAAAAAAAACAAAAAAAAACAAATCAGTGGGAGATTATTATTGCCCTTTCTGCTTGTGTGCCAGTCTTGACTCCTGGGTGTGCCATCTCTCTCTCTCTCTCCAATTGTGGGCCATAGAAAGCCTATTATTTTTTTTAGCTTGATTTGGGTTCCAAAATCTACCTGAAAAAATCACTACATCAATCAGTGGGAGATAAATATTGGCCTCTGGGCTTGTGTGCCACTCCTGACTCCTGTGTGCGTCATCTCTCACTCAGTGGGCCATAGAAAGCCTTTTTTTGTTTTATTTGTTTTCTAAATTCTCCCTGAAAAAATCATTTTATTTTCTTTGGTTTCTAAATTCTTCCTGAAAAAATCATTTTATTCTATTTTTTTTTTCCTAAAGTCTCCCTGAAAGAAAAAAACAAAAAAAACAAATCAGTGGGAGATTAATATTGCCCTTTCTGCTTGTGTGCCAGTCTTGACTCCTGGGTGTGCCATCTCTCTCTCTCTCTCCAATTGTGGGCCATAGAAAGCCTATTATTTTTTTTAGCTTGATTTGGGTTCCAAAATCTACCTGAAAAAATCACTACATCAATCAGTGGGAGATAAATATTGGCCTCTGGGCTTGTGTGCCACTCCTGACTCCTGTGTGCGTCATCTCTCACTCAGTGGGCCATAGAAAGCCTTTTTTTGTTTTATTTGTTTTCTAAATTCTCCCTGAAAAAATCATTTTATTTTATTTGGTTTCTAAATTCTTCCTGAAAAAATCATTTTATTCTATTTTTTTTTTTACTAAAGTCTCCCTGAAAAAAAAAAAAAAAAAAATCAGTGGGAGATTAATATTGCCCTTTCTGCTTGTGTGCCAGTCTTGACTCCTGGGTGTGCCATCTCTCTCTCTCTCTCCAATTGTGGGCCATAGAAAGCCTATTATTTTTTTTAGCTTGATTTGGGTTCCAAAATCTACCTGAAAAAATCACTACATCAATCAGTGGGAGATAAATATTGGCCTCTGGGCTTGTGTGCCACTCCTGACTCCTGTGTGCGTCATCTCTCACTCAGTGGGCCATAGAAAGCCTTTTTTTGTTTTATTTGTTTTCTAAATTCTCCCTGAAAAAATCATTTTATTTTATTTGGTTTCTAAATTCTTCCTGAAAAAATCATTTTATTCTATTTTTTTTTTTCCTAAAGTCTCCCTGAAATAAAAAAAAAAAAAACAAATCAGTGGGAGATTAATGACCTCTTTGCTCGGGCTGAGAGTTTTGGTGGACTGCCCTCCCTTGGCAGGCTTGTTGTTACACCATGTTCTTTCCATTTGATGATAATGGATTGGATGGGAATCATCAAAAATTAGGATTTTTTTAGAACCAAACAATGACTTGTACTTTTTAATAACTTTGTTCCTGACTTATTTGGAGATCTCCTTTGCTTCGTGGTGTTGTTTTGTTAGTGGTTCTTCTTGCTTTATGGTTTTGCAGCCTCAGTGGCTTTTCATAAAAAAGTGTTTATATACTGACAGACCATGTAACCCTTAGATTACAAACAGGTGGACTGCCTTTCTCTAGGCATGTGACTTATGAAGGTAATTGCTTGCAACAGAAATTGTTAGGGACTTCATAGCAAAAGGGGTGAGTGCATATGCACATGCTAATTTGTAGTTACTTAGTCCTATAAATTTAAGTTATGCCTATATTTTTCTCACTTCACTTCACTAACTTAGACTATTTAGTGCCAATGCATCATACATAAATTGGATTACAAAAATATATAAACACAGGTTGTAATGTAACAAAATAGGAAAAAAAATGGGGGGTGAATAATTTTGCAAGCCATTATATATTGTACTATTTCTGGCCTGTGGCCCTGTGTTTTCATATGTTCGGATAATACTGATAGTTTTAATAAAATATATAGTTAAGAAATTTGCAATGGACAGAGTTATGTAAAAGAAATAAAATAACAGTCCTTGAAATCTCGGGTTGTGATTGTGTTAGTGGCGATTCCTACCCGATGGCATGTAAGGTGCAGAATTTTTTTCCCATGCTAACAATAGAGGAATATTTTGCATTGTGCAGACTATGCAAGGAGAAAATAACCCATGGACACCTATGCTCAAATCAACTAGGAACTATGGGCTCTCAATCAGCAAATGAAGCAACATTACTTGCACACTTTTGAAGAGCAAGCTGATAAGGAATATGAGCAAGGCTCAACTGTCCTCCTATCCTTTGTTTGCTCATCTTTCTGGTAGCCATGCCGCATCTTAAAGAAGAACCTGTTCACTGTTATCGTTCTCATCATTTTCCTCAACTAGTGCTTGATGTACTTCTACTACTTATCCTCCTTCTCAATCACAATGTCAGATACTTATCCCAATAACTCCAAGGCATCCAGTTATGTGTAAACTCAACTCCTGCTTTATCAAGTTATTGGAAGTGTACGCTATGAACTCAGTGAACTCAGCTATTTTTTTTAAAAAACTGCCATGCAGTTATCCTTGCTGAAATATATCAGAGATGTCATAATTTCTTATAGAAATGGAAGCTGTTGAGACACGAGGGTTAGGGGGTGATTTCTTTAAGAAGACCGCATGGACCAAGGCTCATCCCATTGAATGCCCATACTCCTTTCCAGTAGGCAGAGAACTACTCAGACAACAATGGTTAAGGGTAAAACAGTGTGGCAATACTTTATTGAAGTGGCCTGTGAGATGGCCACTCGACGACCTAGTAATTGGTGTTCTGGGGGGCCAATATCTCGGCTGACCAGGGTGATGGAAGACCCAGTGTTCTGATATCTCTGGACCTGGATATCACTAACTTTGCTGGAAGTGGTGATGGAGGACAGCTTGTGTAAGGTAGTCAATCTGCCATAGCGTGTGGAAAATTGATCTGCTGCTAGTTTATCCTGGGGATACTGTCCCTCAGACCTTGATGGCTTGCTTTGACAGACATTGACAGGTTGGGTCAGCAAAAGGGCAACAGGCATGAAGATCATGTCCTGTAGACAATCTTTTGGCAAAGTGTCCAAGGTGCCCGCATACATAACAGTGTCATGGGTTTGGTAAATCACCGGTCCTGTTCATAAACCTTTGTCCTGGTGGGTTTTCTGCTGATTAGCAGCATGGTCCTGCTCGAATAGTTGATGGTCACTCAAATCCATGGTGGAGAGGTCTTCTGGGATTGGTGGGCATATTGGGTGTCTAGTGGGGTTGATTGGCTGTAAGCTTGTCTGCCAATCAGGCTGCTTGCTCTGGGCTACGGGGCTTCTGGTTGGCTACCCACTCTTGTATTGCTCGGGTCATTTTCTGCATAAATTGCTTGAGCATGATCATGTCCCAGAGGGCATCAGCGGAGTGGGAAGCCCGACCATCCAGAGGTTGTTGTGTCATCAGTGATAATAGTAATAATAAAGTGCATAGTGCTCCAATCTATTTACCTGGTTGAAGTCAATCTGTGTGAGCTCCACTATCTGTGGTCACCTTTGCGTCCCCTCACCCTGATGCGTGTTTCACCACCAGCTTCTTCCGGGGGCCACTACTAACCTCGGGGGCTTGATGTCACCTGACAATACAAAGGTGACATCACCCCCCCAACTATCACCCCACTTGCCACCACTACAGGGCAAGTGGGAAGAGTGATGCTAAGTGCCAGAATTGGCACATCTTTCTGGGGTGGCTGAGAACTGATGTTTTTATCCCAGGGGCCAGTACCCATGGCCCCTTCCAAGGCTATTAATATCAGGTTGCAGCTGTCTGCATAGCCTTTTGTGGTTAATTATAGGGGGACCCCATGTCATTATTTGTGGGCCCCCATTTTCATAGCCAGTAAAGGCTAAGTATACAGTTGAGAGCTGATATTAATAGCCTGGGAAGCTCCATGGGTATTACCCCCTACCCAGGCTATAAACACCTGGCCCCAGTCGTTGGCGTTCCCTCTTCTGGTTACGAAAATTGCAAAGGAACACAGGCCATTTTTCCCTAAAAATAATATTTTATTAATTAAATACATAAATACATTAAGTGACACACACAGTGTACTAATTGTGTATGTAACATACACCTGTATATCTACGTATTCTATGTATATTTACTGTATGTAATCCACCTCTTCTATCCTGTCGGCTCCTGCAGTGATTTTACAGTACACGGCAGATGAATTGCTGGCTTTTCAACTACCTGCCTATTCATGTAATATATATATATTACATATATATATATATATGTGTGTGTGTGTCACTGACATCTATATATTGTGAGGCAGTGAACGGGGTCATATGCCAGGGTCATGGTACATCCCCCAAGTTGCACAAAGAAGCATATTGAGGCCAAGGGAGTGCATTGCTGTCATAGGCGCAGCTGTGATTGCAATGCAGAATAAAATTGAGTGTTAGTCTTGGAAAAGGCAAGGCAGATTAAAAAAAAAAAAAAACATTCCATGGGCTTTTATTTTTTAAACGGACTACAGGAAGGTAGCGGGGCAGTTTGTTTCCTCCCCCAACCTGGGTTTTCCTGCTGGCCTACGGCCACAGGTTGTTTGTAAAAACCACTGCAGTAGAGGGTTGGGTGTGTCATTGTGAAGTTTGCAAGGTGCAAAGCAGACGGTTCTGCAAAAGCTCAGCCTGTGTGAGTGAACATAGCACCAAGCAGACCAAACTCCTGGCGCCCTGCAGCATTATACTTTGGTGCAGTCACTCTCGGCAACTGGATACATTTACAGACTGTCCTTACCAGCTGCGATCCAGAGGATACTGTTTGCTTTGTTTACAAGTTTTGGACATTAAACCTGTGTTTACTTCGAACTCTCCTGGGTCACTGCCTCTTCACTGCACAGTAAGGACACTGCTGCAGTAAATATCTATTTATTCTATGTGTACATACTGTATCTTTTATATCTATTATATTCTAACATGTCACTTTTTTTAAGAATTTTTCCTTTGAAAACGATGTGTAAATGACTTAAAGAATTGCTCTGTGTAAAAGCTCATGCTATAATCGCATTGCAGTTGGATATCCATTACAGTAAACGGCTGCCCACTCTCCCCAGTCCCACAAGCCCGCTGTCTTGGGGTAATCCTTGACACTGATCTCTCCTTTAAACCACATATCCAAACCCTTTCCACTTCCTGCCGCCTCCAACTCAAAAATATTTCACGGATCCGCACATTCCTAAACCAAGAATCTGCAAAAACCCTAGTCCATGCCCTCATCATCTCCCGCCTTGACTACTGTAACCTCCTGCTCTGTGGCCTCCCCTCTAACACTCTTGCACCCCTCCAATCTATTCTAAACTCTGCTGCCCGACTAATCCACCTGTCCCCCCGCTATTCCCCGGCCTCTCCCCTCTGTCAATCCCTGCACTGGCTCCCCATCACCCAGAGACTCCAGTACAAAAGCCTAACCATGACATATAAAGCCATCCACAACCTGTCTCCTCCATACATCTGTGACCTCGTCTCCCGGTACTTTCCTGCACGCAACCTCCGATCCTCACAAGATCTCCTTCTCTACTCCCCTATTATCTCCTCTTCCCACAATCGCATACAAGATTTCTCTCGTGCATCCCCCCTACTCTGGAATGCTCTACCACAACATATCAGACTCTCGCCTACCATCGAAACCTTCAAAAAGAACCTGAAGACCCACCTCTTCCGACAAGCCTACAACCTGCAGTAACCACCGATTGACCAAACCGCTGCACGGCCAGCTCTACCCTCACCTACTGTATCCTCACCCATCCCTTGTAGATTGTGAGCCCTCGCGGGCAGGGTCCTCTCTCCTCCTGTACCAGTTGTGACTTGTATTTTTTAAGATTATTGTACTTGTTTTATTATGTATACCCCTCCTCACATGTAAAGCGCCATGGAATAAATGGCGCTATAATAATAAATAATAATAATAATAATAGCAATCACACTGCATTCGGATGTAAATTGGATGCTAGGTGTAAAAAATCAGATTGTACTTCATTAAAAACGTATGATACTCGGATGACACTTGCATTACACTCGACCAACTCTCCTACATCAAAATCGGACCGATTTTAAAATTGCTAGGGTGATTCCAGCTTTATTGTTCTCAATATTTTTTCTCATTATTACACATAACCTTATTTATTGACTTCCATGGTTGAATTTCTTTGCCTGTGTGGATTGGATGGGTTGATACTGACATTTGATGAGAATTTCACGTCAATAACACCTTTAAAAATATATGTGATTAGAAAATTAGTGACGTGTCCAAAACTTATTTTGCCTGCTGTGTTATTTACACTGCTCAAAAAAATAAAGGGAATACTTAAACAACAGACTATAACTCCAAGTAAATCAAACTTCAAATTGTACTAAAGCAGGATGGCACCATTGAAGCTCTAAAAAACTATAGGGAGAAAAATACTTTATCTAAAAAACTAATTAAAGCTGCCAAAAAGGAAACAGAGAAGCACATTGCTAAGGAGAGTAAAACTAATCCCAAACTGTTCTTCAACTATATCAATAGTAAAAGAATAAAAACTGAAAATGTAGGCCCCTTAAAAAATAGTGAGGAAAGAATGGTTGTAGATGACGAGGAAAAAGCTAACATATTAAACACCTTCTTCTCCACGGTATTCACGGTGGAAAATGAAATGCTAGGTGAAATCCCAAGAAACAATGAAAACCCTATATTAAGGGTCACCAATCTAACCCAAGAAGAGGTGCGAAACCGGCTAAATAAGATTAAAATAGATAAATCTCCGGGTCCGGATGGCATACACCCACGAGTACTAAGAGAACTAAGTAATGTAATAGATAAACCATTATTTCTTATTTTTAGTGACTCTATAGCGACAGGGTCTGTTCCGCAGGACTGGCGCATAGCAAATGTGGTGCCAATATTCAAAAAGGGCTCTAAAAGTGAACCTGGAAATTATAGGCCAGTAAGTCTAACCTCTATTGTTGGTAAAATATTTGAAGGGTTTCTGAGGGATGTTATTCTGGATTATCTCAATGAGAATAACTGTTTAACTCCATATCAGCATGGGTTTATGAGAAATCGCTCCTGTCAAACCAATCTAATCAGTTTTTATGAAGAGGTAAGCTATAGACTGGACCACGGTGAGTCATTGGACGTGGTATATCTCGATTTTTCCAAAGCGTTTGATACCGTGCCGCACAAGAGGTTGGTACACAAAATGAGAATGCTTGGTCTGGGGGAAAATTTGTGTAAATGGGTTAGTAACTGGCTTAGTGATAGAAAGCAGAGGGTGGTTATAAATGGTATAGTCTCTAACTGGGTCGCTGTGACCAGTGGGGTACCGCAGGGGTCAGTATTGGGACCTGTTCTCTTCAACATATTCATTAATGATCTGGTAGAAGGTTTACACAGTAAAATATCGATATTTGCAGATGATACAAAACTATGTAAAGCAGTTAATACAAGAGAAGATAGTATTCTGCTACAGATGGATCTGGATAAGTTGGAAACTTGGGCTGAAAGGTGGCAGATGAGGTTTAACAATGATAAATGTAAGGTTATACACATGGGAAGAGGGAATCAATATCACCATTACACACTGAACGGGAAACCACTGGGTAAATCTGACAGGGAGAAGGACTTGGGGATCCTAGTTAATGATAAACTTACCTGGAGCAGCCAGTGCCAGGCAGCAGCTGCCAAGGCAAACAGGATCATGGGGTGCATTAAAAGAGGTCTGGATACACATGATGAGAGCATTATACTGCCTCTGTACAAATCCCTAGTTAGACCGCACATGGAGTACTGTGTCCAGTTTTGGGCACCGGTGCTCAGGAAGGATATAATGGAACTAGAGAGAGTACAAAGGAGGGCAACAAAATTAATAAAGGGGATGGGAGAACTACAATACCCAGATAGATTAGCGAAATTAGGATTATTTAGTCTAGAAAAAAGACGACTGAGGGGCGATCTAATAACCATTTATAAGTATATAAGGGGACAATACAAATATCTCGCTGAGGATCTGTTTATACCAAGGAAGGTGACGGGCACAAGGGGGCATTCTTTGCGTCTGGAGGAGAGAAGGTTTTTCCACCAACATAGAAGAGGATTCTTTACTGTTAGGGCAGTGAGAATCTGGAATTGCTTGCCTGAGGAGGTGGTGATGGCGAACTCAGTCGAGGGGTTCAAGAGAGGCCTGGATGTCTTCCTGGAGCAGAACAATATTGTATCATACAATTATTAGGTTCTGTAGAAGGACGTAGATCTGGGGATTTATTATGATGGAATATAGGCTGAACTGGATGGACAAATGTCTTTTTTCGGCCTTACTAACTATGTTACTATGTTACTATGTTATGTACAATGACTGTGAAAATTGTACATTCATACTGAAGGCATCAAAACTATGAATTAACACATGTGGAATTATATACTTAACAAAAAAGTGTGAAACAGCTGAAATTATGTCTTATATTCTAGGTTCTTCAAAGTAGCCACCTTTTGCTTTGATGACTACTTTGCACACTCTTGGCATTCTCTTGATGAGCTTCAAGAGGCAGTCACCGGGAATGGTCTTCCAACAATCTTGAAGGATTTCCCAGAGATGCTTAGCACTTGTTCACCCTTTTGCCTTCACTCTGCGGTCCAGCTCACCCCAAACCATCTCGATTGGGTTCAGGTCTGGTGACTGTGGAGGCCAGGTCATTTGGCTTAGCACCCCATCACTGTCCTTCTTGGTGAAATAGCCTTTACACAGCCTGGAGGTGTGTTTGGGGTCATTGTCCTGTTGAAAAATAAATGATAGTCCAACTAAACGCAAATCGGATGGAATAGCATGCTGCTGCAAGATGCTGTGGTAGCCATGCTGGTACAGTATGCCTTCAATTTTGAATAAATCCCCAACAATGTCACCAGCAAAGCACCCCCACACCATCACACCTCGTCCTCCATGCTTCACGGTGGGAACCAGGCATGTAGAGTCCATCCATTCACCTTTTCTGCATCGCACAAAGACATGGTGGTTGGAACCAAAGATCTCACATTTGGACTCAACAGACCAAAGCACAGATTTCCACTGGTCTAATGTCCGTTCCTTGTGTTCTTTAGCCCAAACAAGTATCTTCTGCTTGTTGCCTGTCCTTAGCAGTGGTTTCCTAGCAGCTATTTTACCATGAAGGCCTGCTGCACAAAGTGTCCTCTTAACAGTTGTTGTAGAGATGTGCCTGCTGCTAGAACTCTGTGTGGCATTGACCTGGTCTCTAATCTGAGCTGCTCTTAACCTGCGATTTCTGAGCCTGGTGACTCGGATAAACTTATTCTCAGAAGCAGAGGTGACTCTTGGTCTTCCTTTCCTGGGGCTGTCCTTATGTGAGCTATTTTCTTTGTAGCGCTTGATGGTTTTTGCCACTGCACTTGGGGACACTTTCAAAGTTTTCCCAACTTTTCGGACTGACTGACCTTAATTTCTTAATGTAATGATGGCCACTTGTTTTTCTTTACTTAGCTGCTTTTTTCTTGCCATAATTCAAATTCTAACAGTCTATTCAGTAGGACTATCAGCTGTGTATCCACCAGACTTCTGCACAACCCAACTGATTGTCCCAACCCCATTTATAAGGCAAGAAATCCCACTTATTAAACCTGACAGGGCACACATGTGAAATGAAAACCATTCCCTGTGACTACCTCTTGAAGCTCACCAAGAGAATGCCAAGAGTGTGCAAAGCAGTCATCAACGCAAAAGGTGGCTACTTTGAAGAACCTAGAATATAAGACATAATTTCAGTTGTTTCATACTTTTTTGTTAAGTATATAATTCCACATGTGTTAATTCATAGTTTTGATGCCTTCAGTGTACAATGTACAATTTTCATAGTCATGAAAATACAGAAAAATCTTTAAATGAGAAGGTGTGTCCAAACTTTTGGTCTGTACTGTATGTAATAAATAAAGATTTACAACTGGAATATTTAATTCAGTGATATATAGGATTTGGGATTTTAGTGTTCCCTTTATTTTTTGAGCAGTGTATATTACACTGTGTATGTGTGTATGTGAATAGACAAATAAACACACACAAATAAATTAATGCACACACTGCCATGATACAACAATTTTTTAATTCCAGACACTCTTTAACCCCTTACCGGCATCGGACGTACTATACCGTCCGATGCCGGCTCCCCTGCTTTGATGCAGGGCTCCGCGGTGAGCCCGCACCAAAGCCGGGACATGTCAGCTGTTTTGAACAGCTGACATGTGCCCGTAATAGGCGCGGGCAGAATCGCGATCTGCCCGCACCTATTAACTAGTTAAATGCCGCTGTCAAACGCAGACAGCGGCATTTAACTACCGCTTCCGGCCGGGCGGCCGGAAATGACGTCATCGCCGACCCCCGTCACATGTCCGGGGGTCGGCGATGCGTCTCCATTGTAGCCATAGAGGTCCTTGAGACCTCTATGGTTGCTGATTGCCCGTCGCTGTGAGCGCCACCCTGTGGTCGGCGCTCACAGCACACGTGCAATTCTGCTACATAGCAGCGATCAGCAGATCGCTGCTATGTAGCAGAGCCGATCGGGTTGTGCCTGCTTCTAGCCTCTCATGGAGGCTATTGAAGCATGGCAAAAGTTAAAAAAAAAAGTTTAAAAAAATGTGAAAAAAATAAAAAAAACATAAAAGTTTAAATCACCCCCCTTTCGCCCCAATCAAAATAAATCAATAAAAAAAATATCAAATCTACGCATATTTGGTATCGCCGCGCTCAGAATTGCCCGATCTATCAAATAAAAAAAAGTATTAACCTGATCGCTAAACAGCGTAGCGGGAAAAAAACTCGAAACGCCAGAATTACGTTTTTTTGGTCGCCGTGACATTGCATTAAAATGCAATAACGGGCGATCAAAAGAACGTATCTGCACCGAAATGCTATCATTAAAAACGTCATCTCGGCACGCAAAAAATAAGCCCTCAACCGACCCCAGATCACGAAAAATGGAGACGCTACGAGTATCGGAAAATGGCGCAATTTTTTTTTTTTTTTTTTTAGCAAAGTTTGGAATTTTTTTTCACCACTTAGATAAAAAATAACCTAGTCATGTTTGGTGTCTATGAACTCGTAATGACCTGGAGAATCATAATGGCAGGTCATTTTTAGCATTTAGTGAACCTAGCAAAAAAGCCAAACAAAAAACCAATGTGGGATTGCACTTTTTTTGCAATTTCACCGCACTTGGAATTTTTTTCCCGTTTTCTAGTACACGACATGCTAAAACCAATGATGTCGTTCAAAAGTACAACTCGTCCCGCAAAAAATAAGCCCTCACATGGCCAAATTGACGGAAAAATAAAAAAGTTATGGCTCTGGGAAGGAGGGGAGCGAAAAACAAACACGGAAAAACGAAAAATCCCCTGGTCATGAAGGGGTTAAAGCTTCTACCTTGGACTAAAGCATTTGAGACCAGTTACATGTTGGGCAGCTTAACATTTCTGTTTGAGACTTTTCCATAGCAACACACATTAGATTTATCTTGCAAACACAGCATTTTTCGACCATAACATAGGTGTTTTATATTTTATTGGAAAGGTGAAAGACTAATCCCGCAGAAGTGTTGCTATACCATGCCAGTGCTTGCTGGTTGTGAAGTAAATAGAAAAAAGGTGAGACCATCCAACCTCTCAAACAGTAACTTTGCTTGCTATAATATAACTGTACAAGAAAATAATATAACTATCTGAGTTTCTATCCAGTTCTTGTAATATAAAAAAAAGTTACGACTTTAAACAATAATGTAGTTTTACTGTTTGGAGAAAAAACTTTTAGTTTTTGAAAGTGAATACAAAAAAGCAAAATGCCAGAACGTCAGTTAAACATCCTACAAAAGTTATGGAAGATGAGAAGAGGAGATATGAAGATTTGTTTGGTGAGACTCTCAAACAAAGCAATCTCTTTAACTTTTCTTGTATCTGCCTGTGACTTTGACAAGGACAGTCACTGTATTCTCCACAATATGAACACCCCATTTGATGCCCCTTCATTTTGCCATTTTGGTTCCCTGTGAGAACAGAATTGGGTTTAATAGAAAAGGGCCAACATCTATACTTAATAGATAACAGGGAAATGTAAAATCTATTTATATACTGTATTTTAAAAACCATTTCTGAGAATAAATATTCAGGTTATAATAAAAAACCTTGTAATTATTGAAAGATGTATTAATTTTTAAAATTCCATGGTACTGTAATACTATATAAAAGCATCCTTTTCTATCTATCACGGGAATAAACATCTACCTGTTTTATGGAATGTGAATGCTGCATCCTGTTGGCTGCAGTGTTCATACTCTCCTTCCCCATCATCCCATAGGATATCGATGCCAGGACAGCAGCGCCAGTTTGAAAGGTTTGTATGACTGTTTTTTTTTTATTTCTTACAATACTATGAGCTAGTTAAAGTCACTTTTAAAGTAGTTGAGAACCTTATGTTATGCTGGGTGATGGAGAAATGACCTACTGCTAGCCAGCAAGAGAAGTGTTTCGGTCACACTTGGCACTAGCCGCCACACTGCCATGCGCCCTTGAGAGCCGGGTATACCCTTCACCTACCTCGTGGTCCTGGCAAGGGGGAACTTTAGCAGAGTACTTCCCGGGTGGCGACAGCACAGCAGCTGGTTACTGGACACACAAACAGAAAACAGGACAAACACACAAGAATCAAAAAAATGCAGTGCAACCAAGGTGAACAATAGTAAACTAACCTCCTCAGAAGCACAGAAACACTGACCTTAACCACCCACTAGAACTGAAAATAATCAGCAACAAAAGGAGGAAATGGCAGGTTTAAATCTGCCTCCCAGCCGTCACCTAACCATGCTGAGGCAATGCCCAATCTCCACCCCATACCACAGAGACACCGGAGGAAGGGAGAGAAAGCTGGAGAAAACCTCCCACTATCTGACTGCCCCAGCAGGTATGGCATCAAACATGAGCTGGCAGCAGCTAACACCAGGTGGTCCAGCGGTCCAGGGTCCCCACACAGTATAATTATTGAGAACTGTGGCATCACACCTCTCAGCAATGCTATGAGTGCATCTCCAAGAATGCAATATCTGGACTAAGCAAGCACCCCCGCATGCTCTATGCCCTGGAGGTGACAGCCCATCCATCATGAACAAAGAGCAGAGCATGACCTGCCAGAGAGCTGAAGCCTGCCCAGGAGTGTAAGGGGTCAATCATTTAAGGAGCTACCATTCCTGACACCCTAAGAGTAGTTCACATTTAAGAGAGAGATGTAAAAATTCAAATGCAGTATAAGCAGATCAAAGGTGGATATCAATACCAAAACCATTAAGAAATGGGACAATTGGGACATGGTGGCTTGTGTGGCCAAAATACTGAATATATAGGTAGCTCTCCTTATGACTATTTCAAGAAGTACCATTTCTCCTTGGGGAGAGTGACATATTAAGCATGTCGAGATGAGGAAACTTAAAGCTGCAATGCTCCCCTGGGAAATATGCAAATTGTCTCTTCAGAGAAGAAGAGGAGGACTAGAACTCTAGTGCCACCTATTGGAAGTAGCAATCCTAACAGTCAATATCAACCCTTTAACAGGACTTGTCACATGACTTAGGATAAAAGCCAAACCAGAATCTTAATTTGCAGACACTATGTTTTGGGGTACTACCCCTAGTCAGTGCAAAGTGGAGATCTGGTTTGGCTGAGTGAGAGGCATCTGACCGGGATCAAAGAAGTACCATTTCTCCTTGCAGAGAGTGACATGTTAAGCATGTCGAGATGAGGAGACTCAAAGCCACAATGCTCCTCTGGGAAATATGCGAATTGTTTCTTCAGATAGGAAGAGGACTAGAACTCTAGTGCCACCTATTGGAAGTAGCAATCCTAACTGTCAATGTCAACCCTTTAACGAGCCTTGTCACATGGGCAAGGAGAAATGGTACCTCTTGGATCCCAGTCAGATGCATCTCACACAAGCACATCAGATCTCACACTTTGCACTGATGAGGGGCAGTACCCGAAACACAGCATCTGCAAATTGAAATTCTGGTTTGGCTTTTATCCTAAATTATGTGACAAGGCTTGTTAAAGGGTCGATATTAACGCATGCGTCTAAGAAAAACGCAGCGTTTTTACGCGTTTACATGCGTTTTTCCCTGCGTTTGCTTTTTTTGTGCGCAAGAAGAGAAATTTCACAAGAGCAAAAACAAGATAACCAGACACCACCAATGGGACTAGAGAGGGCGTATATGATGGGCTCTCTATATATAGACCCTAGGGCTACTGAAATGTTAACAGCTTGCTACTGCATCCTGTGTCATGATGGATCTTCGCATGGAGAGCTTTTATTTCAACCTGGATTTCAGCTTCAAGATGTTTCTTGCCTGTGCTTTTGCTTGGGAGCAAGACCGAAACCGCGAAAGATGGAGAAGGAGACAACGTAGGCGTTTTTGGAGGCACCCCATTATTGAAGTGCGTGAGAGCCGTGGAGCCTATCACACGCTCTATGCTGAGCTGAATGCCAACCCGGAGAAATTCCAGGAGTACACGAGAATGTCGCAAGAATCGTTCCGGGATTTGCTGTCTCGTGTCCAAGGAGCCATACGGCGACAGGACACCCAGCTCCGTAGAGCGATTCCACCCGAGGAATGTCTGCTGGTGACATTAAAATCTAAACCAATGACAGTCCAAATTTTGGTTATTCTGACATGTATTTTTTTTTGTATTTTCCTCTTTTTTTTTTTTAACCACACCATAAAAAGAGTAGATTGTGATGTTGTTTTTTGTTTGTGTTTTTCTTCTAGATTTCTTGCCACAGGGGAGAGTTTATCTTCCCTCCACTTCCAATACCGGCTTGGAATATCCACCCTGTCCGGAATAGTTGTGGACACCTGTCGGCCTTTATGGAATGTACTCCGTGATGAGTTTATACCACTACTCACCATGGACATGTGGTGTGAAATTGCAGAAAAATTCTGGAATGTGTGTGATTTCCCCAACTGTTTAGGAGCGGTGGATGGAAAGCACATCCGCATTATCAAACCGGCCAGAACCGGATCGGAGTTTTTCAACTACAAAAAATATTTTTCTGTAGTGCTCATGGCAATAGCTGATGCGGACTGTCACTTCATCGCCGTGGACATTGGAGCTTTTGGCCGTGGCAACGATTCCCAGACTTTCAAGAGCTCGGATATGGGCCGGCGTGTGTATGGCAACAATTTAAATTTTCCCCCTCCACAGCCTCTCCCCAACACTCAAGGCCCACCGCTGCCATTTGTTATGGTTGGGGATGAGACCTTCCAGATGTGTGAAAATCTACTGAAGCCCTATCCAAGTCGTGACTTGGACCACACTATAAGGATCTTCAACTACAGACTGACCAGGGCCCGAAGAACAGTAGAGTGTACCATTGGCATTCTGGTCGCTAAATGGCGCATTCTTACATCAGCCATAAATCTAAAAGTGGAAACAGTTGACGAGGTGGTCAAAGCCTGTGTGGTTCTCCACAATTACATAATTACTAAGGAGCGACACCACATTGAACTGGATGAACCAGTTGCACACCCACTGCCTGATTTCCAGCATCACCCGCTGCGGTCAACTGCAGTCATTGGTCTCATGCGGGACCAATTTGCTGCCTATTTTAATTCAGATATTGGACGGGTGTCATGGCAGGACAATGTTGTGTAAATGTTCTGTTGTATCTTTATCTGTATCAGTAAGTTTCTACAATGAAAATAATATTTCACATTAATAAACTTTAGTGTTGGTTGTTTTGACCGTGTCTCCTATCTTTTTCCTCTCCAAACCAAGGTTGCTCAAAAACGGGCAGTTAGATCTGTATTTAATATCATTTTTTGTAATCCAAAACCAGGAGTGGGTGATACAGGCAGAGGTGCTAGTTATTATGTTAATATCATAATTGACCTCTAATTGTTCCACTCCTTGTTTTGGTTTACAAATACTGATATAAAACACTGGCCACATACTGCTAGTAATGGCAGCCATGTTGCTTTATTGGTAAGCTTGTTGACGTCATTGCATCATGATTCTCTTCTCATGTATCCATTGGACACAAAATGGAGAGACAATCACTGTCACACTATCTATACTCATGAAGTCAGGTGACAGCAATAATGAATTCATGATAAACATATACAGGCTCATGAATTCACAATTTCTGACACCTGGGCAGGTGAGCATATATATGTAGCGTGTGACAACCATTGTCCCCTCAATTGGTGTGTAATAGATTATGAATAAAGAAGAGAAAATGGTGGTTATACAAGGCAGCTATCTACTCGACAGGTCAGGTGTCATAACTTATGAGTTTTTGGACACCTACCTGTTCAGTAGAGCACTGCACTGTATTTCCACCATTTTCTCTTCATACTGCCACACTAGGCATATACAAAAAGAGATTATGGAGATACATGTTATATTTTTGCGGCCACCTCATATCTGTATACTGAAGACACACATATAGCTGCAGTCTTGTATTTTTAACTACTGGAGATATGTTGTGGCCCAAAAAATAAGTGTGTGGCGACGTTTCTTAGCGCACGGTGTGTGTTGCCGGCGGCGATAGACACAATAAACCAAACATAATTGTGGCAAATCAAACTTGTTTTATTTTGTTAACAAAGTCTAAAACTTATTTTTTGTACCGCGCCGGCTTGGAGTAGAGTGATGTAAACGGGGGGGTGTGAAGAACTGAGGCCTGGCTAACCGTGGACGACGCAGATGTGGCAGGAGAAGGGGCAATGAAACTAGAAGGGTCTGGAAGTTCGAGGATGGGGCTTGACACATGAGAGGCTTGAGACGCACTGGAAGGGTGAGACAAAACTGACAATACAGACACATCGGTAGGTGAAGGGGGAGGAATACTAAGAGTTTTTTTCTGAGTTTTTTTTTGTTTTGCCTGATAGGGGGAAGTTTTGGTGGGCTCATATGCCGTGGCGTGGTGGCGGGAGACCCGTCAGGGTCCGGCTGCTCTGTCTCACAGTCCATTGCGCTTGTCGATCGCTCGGCCATGCCAGAGTCCTGCTGCGTCGTGGTGGGGGGGAACATAAAGCCCTGCCAGGGTCCTGCTGCATCATGGTGGGGCGGTCCTGAAAGCCACACCAGGGTCCTGCTGCATCGTGGTGGGGGTGGTCCTGAAAGCCATGGCAGGGTCCTGCTGCATCGTGGTGGGGGCGGTCCTGAAAGCCACACCAGGGTCCTGCTGCATCATTGTGGGGGCGGTCCTGAAAGCCATGGCAGGGTCCTGCTGCATCGTGGTGGGGCCGGTCATGAAAGCCACGCCAGGGTCCTGCTGCATCATGGTGGGGGCGGTCCTGAAAGCCATGGCAGGGTGCTGCTGCATCGTGGTGGGGCCGGTCCGAAAAGCCACGCCAGGGTCCTGCTGCATCGTGGTGTCAGTGGAGGAGGTCCAAGCCGGAGCAGAGGTAGTCACGGTGGTGGCGGTGGGATGTCCAACTGCACTCGTCAAGGTGTTGGCGCTGTAGTGGAGTCCGCCTATGGAAGGAATTGAGGTGGCCGTGCAGTGGTATGCAGCAGAGGTCGGCATGGAAGTTAATCGTGACAGTGACGACACAGTTGGATATGCCGCCACTGTCTGCTGTAAATAATGACTCAGCTGCATGGCCTGCAGAAAAGCAGCATTGCAGGCCTGCATCACACTGAGCTGGAGATCAGGGCTAAGGTGTTCCGACATGCCCTGCTCAATTTGGTTAAAAAAATGAGGAGCTGGCCTCTGGAGGTCGGCTTTCACTTGATCAAGGCTTTTGGTGACCTCCTGGATACGGCAATTCAAGAGGTTATGAGAAACATCCATTCGGTCACCTAAAGCCTTGATTGCTTCATGTAAAACCGAGCTCAAGTGCAAAAACTTGGGCATGAGTGACCTGTCCGAAGCCCTCTGTCGCTGCTGGGATGAGCCCAAAAAAAGGGTGCAGTGGAAGAGGACTGCGAAAGGGGAAGACCTGATGGGCCAGGTCTCTGGTCTCCAGTTAGTGTGAAAAGCCCACCTGCTGCTGCGCTGCTGGATGGCTGGGACGGGTCCGTGGCTGCCGGATGAAGGACCACTCCAGAACCTGGGCCGACAGCCGTGCTGTGTGTGCTGTGAAAAAAGGAATCAGAAAATTAATACAAAAAAATAACCAGACACTAAATCCTGTGGAATTTTAAAATACAGATTATGTCAATACAATACAACCGAAAGCATGTGAGAAAAACTTACGTTCTCTGGACAAGGACCGGTCTTAAAAATGACAGCACGCGATGATATTTGTACAGTCTGATCCTTGCTCCGGAACCACTGGCAGGACGACTCTCTTGGCGCACGTCCTTGTTGAAGCGGTCCTTCATGGAACGCCAACGTGTTTTTACTTTGTCCACTGTTAAAAAAAAAAACATTATGGTCAGGAAATGGACTTTTTGCCGTGCAAAGACAACTGTTTGTGATGAGAGAAACTCCGGAGAGTTTCTTTCATCACACACAGTCAAGAGAGCACGGCCAAGGTCTCTGCTGCTTCACACTGCAGTGCAATACTTACCAAATGCACTACTGACCCGTGGTGGGGCATTGTCCCAGCCATCGCACAACGTTTGGGCCAGCTCATTCTATAAGCGGCGGAGCATGCTGTTCATTGAATGCAGTGGATCCCGGCTGTCCCACAACGGAACTCGCTCCTGGACCAGGGTTATTAGGAGGTCGCTGTCGATAAGGTCATTGTCCCGTCGTGAAACCTAAAAATTAAAGAAAATCATTAAAGTTTGCTCAATCACACAAGGAAAAGAAAGAGAACAGATGATGAGAAATGGCATGAATACGAAAGTCAACATACAAAAGGATTCCAGAAGAAAAATTTAAAGAAATTAAAGGGTAAAGAAAGGAAGATTCAAGAATATTACAATGAGGATAGTCAGCCTTGTATACATACCCGCTGCCGTCTTCCCACCGGACCTTGACTCCGCTGCTCCTGCCCGGTCTGTGCCTCAGTAGAAGTGCTCTAAAAAAAAGGAAAAATCAAATTGTCACATGTGTCGATGTGACAGTGAATACTTACCAAGCTGAAGAGGCAAATACTCACCTCACTGACCTGCTCCACTTCCGACTGACGTGGCTGTTATTCCTCATCAGATGAAGACTCCGCAGAAGACATTCTGATGCATGTAGAAAGAAAGAAATGGAAGAAATTAGGACATGTAGAGCCAAAAAATTTAAAATAAAGGCACTGGTTAGGATATACTCACATTGATCTGGGTCTTGTCCTCCAAAATGCGGCATGCCAGTGTCTTGTCTTCTTGAGAGTCTGATGAGAAGTGTCCTGAAATTTTCCCCAACCTCCCTTTTATCACCTTGATGGTAGGGGGTGGCTTATCAGTGTCTAGACATGGTTATCTTAATTAAAACGCATGCGTTCAAAAACGCATGCAAACGCATGTACATAAAAACGCATGCGTTTCCATAGACACCAATGTATTTTTTTGACGCAAATCAAACGCAAATGAACGCATGCGTTTTCATGCGTCAAAAGAACACCTCTGAAAATTACTACATGTTGCATTTCTGTGACCAAACGCATGCAGCAAAAAAACGCATGCGTCGTTAAACACGGCCAAACGCGTACAAAAAAAGGCATGCGTTTTTAATATTAAACATAGTAAAAAAATGCATGCGTTTATATGTGGTACAAACGCTGCAGATCAAAACGCAAGTGTGAAACCAGCCTAAGATGACAACTCTCTTATCTAAAACAGATTTTCACAATATACTTGTGCAGTGGCCTTTTTCTTTTTTAAAACAAAACAAAAATACCTCTCTTGAACACAGCGTTACAATCGAACTGTTTTCACTATAATGTATTTCTAGAGCAGCTGTAAAAACATAAGCCAAATATAATAATATAGCAATAAAAGGAATTCATCACTTAACGATTTGAGCACACAGGTACAGCATAGATGTAAATATTAATGTCTATCAGCATCAACCATTCTAAGGCCTTATAATGTCCAAATTAATATGTCCAAATCCTTTATGCAAATCAAGAAAATTCCTGCTTCTCTGTTTCAATAAGCCCTAGGCACTCTTTGTGTCACCATATGGGGCTTCATTATGGCACTGTATTACAGAGATATTCACCTCTAGAACAGTGAGAATATATAAAGGAATAATAGGGACAATGTGAATTATTAATAGGCTGAAAAAAAAGAAAACAATATTTTAAAAAATATTGATGTTCTAAGTTTTATCGTGAAACCTTGAAATGTTTGGCGCCAGTTAGCAATTATAAATAATTATAAGGTGATTAGCATAATAGATAATTTATATATGGAGTACAAAAGAAAGAACATTGTAAAAAAGAGAATGTTTAAAGAAGCACTCCCATGAAAGTTTTCATCCCTTTAGTATGTTGCAGTTATCAAATTATATAGCACTGTGCACTTACAATTGCTCATTTTACCCTTAAGTTCAGTTAATTATTCTCTTTTCCATCAGGACTATGACATCATGTGATTAAAAACAGACTAGCTGACTCTACTAAGCTCTATGTAGAATGAGGAAATCTCTGTTCCCTGCATGAGTCATCCCCCTATTCAACTCCTGATCCAGATTCTCCACTACTCCCCCTGCTAGGGACTTTGCCGTGATGTAGAATTGTAGTTCTAGTTATGACTCGTGCAAGGAAAAGAGACTTCCTGTTTCTACATAGAGTTTAGAAGGATACAGCTGGTCGGTTTTTAATCATGTGATATCACAAACCTAATATAAAAGAGAAGAACTAACTAGGTAGAAGGGTAAAGTGAGCAATTGTGAGCATATAGAGCTACATAATATGCTGACTGCAATATATTAAGAGGATAACAAATTTGATGGGAGTCCTTCTTTAAGATTTTGTAAGTGTACAAATTTTACTTTCTGTAGATGTGCACTTTATACAGATATGTGAATAATTTCATTAATATTTTTAAATCATATGGAATCTGTCAGCAGGTTTTTGCTATATGATCTGACAACAGCATGATGTAAGGACAGAGACCCTGATTTCAATTATGTATAACCTACCGTATTTTTCGGACTAAAAGACGCACTTTTTCCCCCCCCAAAAAAGGGGAAAATGGGGGGTGCGTCTAATAGTCGCAATGCAGGCTTACCTAGGTGGCAGAGGTGCGGTGGCAGAGGTCCGGTGGCAGAGGTGCGGTTGCGGGGGTGTGGCGGCAGAGGAGGCGCAGTAAGCGGGGTCCCTTTCCCCGGTATGGTGATGCAGCAGGCCCGGTATGCAGCAGAGCCGGGTGAATCCTCTTGTTATCGGTGGTGGCGGCCATTTTCCGGAGGCCACGCGTGCGCAGATGGAGCGCTCTGCTTCCCGGGGCTTCAGGAAAATGGCCGCCGCGATCTCCATCTGCGCACGCGCGGCCTCCCGCGGCCATTTTCCTGAAGCCCCGGGAGCAGAGCGCTTCATCTGCACACGCGCGGCCTCAGGAAGATGGCCGCGCCCACCGATAACAAGAGGATTCACCCGGCTCTGCTGCATACCGGGCCTGCTGCATCACCATACCGGGGAAAGGGACCCCGCTTCCTGCGCCTCCTCTGCTGCCACACCCCCGCCACCGCACCTCTGCCACCGGACCTCTGCCACCGCACCTCTGCCACCTAGGTAAGCCTGCATGGTACGCCAGGGACCCCTCTCACGCCATACCTCTCACTGCACCTCCTGATCCCAGCACCTCCTGATCCCAGCACCTCCTGATCCCAGCACCTTCTCATCCCAGCACCTCCTGATCCCAGCACCTCCTGATCCCAGCACCTCCTTATCCCAGCACCTCCTGATCCCAGCACCTTCTCATCCCAGCACCTCCTGATCCCAGCACCTCCTGATCCCAGCACCTCCTGATCCCAGCACCTCCTGATCCCAGCACCTCCTCATCCCAGCACCTCCTCATCCCAGCACCTTCTCATCCCAGCACCTTCTCATCCCAGCACCTTCTCATCCCAGCACCTCCTCATCCCAGCATCACCCCACCTTGCCTCCTGTGACCCTGCTCTGCCACCGCCATAAGATACTGTAAATTCGGACAATAAGACGGACCCCCATGTTATAAAAAATCTTTTTTTCTGCAATTTTCACCCCAAATTTGGGGTGCGTCTTATGGTCCGGTGCGTCTTATAGTCCGAAAAATACGGTAGTTTATTGGGTGCAGCAGCTATGATAGAATTACAGCTTCCTCTGCTGAAGATCTTGTTCATCTTGGAATGCTGATCCATGAATAACCCCGCTCACACCACTAATTTGAAGCTTTCTGTCTACAATTTTATATACCTGAAGAGAGCTGCGATCACAGTCTCAAACATTACTGTTAGTAACACAATACACATTCATGGATTAAAATCCTGCAGGTCACACATGGTCCCCTTGCTCACGCCAGCACATGTCCAGGCCCATTTGAAGTTCACCAATGACCAGAAGAGACATGGGAAAAGTTCATGTGGTCAAATGATACCAAAATATAACTTTTTTGTATCAACTCCACATTCTGAATTTAGGTCAAGAAGAAAGATGAGTACAACCCAAAGAACATCATCCCAACCATCAAGTATAGTGGAGGAAACATCATATTTTAGAACTGCTTTTCTGCAAAGGGGACAGGATGACTGCAACATATTGAAGGGAGGATGGATGGGATCATGTATCAAGATTTTGCCCAACAAACTCCTTCCCTCAGCAAGAGCATTAAAGATGGGTCATGCCTTGGTCTTCCAGCATGACAGTGACCAAAAACACACAGCCAGGGCAACTAAGGAATGGCTCTATAAGAAGCATTTCAAGGTCCTGCAGTGGCAATCAAGTCTCAAGACCTGAACTCAATAGAAAATCTTTGGAGGGAGCTGAAACTCAATGTTTCCTAGTGAGAGCCTCAAAACCTGAGAGATCTGGAAAAGATCTGTATGGAAGAATTGCCCAAAAACCCTGCTGTAGTGTGTGCAATTTTGTTCTAGAACTACAGGAAACATCTGTCCCCTGTAATTGCAAGCAAAGGTTTATGTCCCAAATATTAAGTTCTGCTATTCTATTGTTTCAAATACTTATTTCATGCAATAAAATTCAAAAGAATTATTTAAAAGTCATACAATGTGATTTTCTGGATTGGATTTTTTCTGAGATTCTACCTCCCACAGTCGAAATGTACGTATGATAAAAATTACAGACCTCTCGATACTTTGTTGGTGGGAAAGCTTGAAAAATTGTCAATGTTTCAAAAACTAGTTTTCCCCACTGTTTATACATATATACAGTATATATATATATATATATATATATGTTAGGTGTCCGGCCGCTGCGCAGGGGTAATCTTGAGCCACCTCCACTGCAGTCTCCCATTCTCCTTCAGCCACAGTGGAGCCTGCTCAGCGGAGACGTCGGTCCCAGTGTCTGGCTCAGTCAGATACTGTGCGCTTGGTCACTGCTGATCTTCCAGGTTCAGCCATTGTAACCAGAACTGTTCAGCGGCGAGCAGATGCTCCTGGAACTAAGTCCTGCTTTTCCGCTACTGAGCATGCCCAAGGGACATCCTCTCACTGGAGGACGGGAGTTATATGCTCAGGTCCTGAAGCAGTTCCAATTGGACTACTAGGAAGGTCCTGGAGAGCTTCCTCTATAAAAGGTTCACATGGCCGCACTGCCATGCTCTAGTATCAACCTATGATCATGTGTGTATGAGCTTAGCTACCTCATGGTCTTTGTCAGCATGTGCTCAGGGTTGGCTGTAAGCCGTTAGAATTCCAGCTCCTCCAGAGAGGAGTTTGTGTGTATGAATTCAGGGCTGGCGTATAGCCACTAGAATTCCGGCACCTCCGGAGAGGAGTTGTTTGAGTGCTGTTGCTGACTGTACGACCACTGTACACTACCTGCTCTGTTTTTGAGCTTATTGATCCCCTGTGAGGTTAACAGGGCACAGCGTCTTCTTTAATCCTGGCGACTCTGTGAAGTAACAGAGTTCACTCCTGTGCAGGCCAGGTGATGGAACCCGTGTCTATTCAGGCCTGGTGCCACCATATAGTGCCACCATTTACTAGCAGCAGGTTCCACTCCTGCATGGTGGACCCCGGGCTGCGAACGCACCTATTCTACATCAATAGTTACTCAGTGTGTCACGCCAGCCCTAACATATATATATATATATATATATATATATATATACAGTGGGGCAAAAAAGTATTTAGTCAGTCAGCAATAGTGCAAGTTCCACCACTTAAAAAGATGAGAGGCGTCTGTAATTTACATCATAGGTAGACCTCAACTATGGGAGACAAACTGAGAAAAAAAATTCCAGAAAATCACATTGTCTGTTTTTTTAACATTTTATTTGCATATTATGGTGGAAAATAAGTATTTGGTCAGAAACAAACAATCAAGATTTCTGGCTCTCACAGACCTGTAACTTCTTCTTTAAGAGTCTCCTCTTTCCTCCACTCATTACCTGTAGTAATGGCACCTGTTTAAACTTGTTATCAGTATAAAAAGACACCTGTGCACACCCTCAAACAGTCTGACTCCAAACTCCACTATGGTGAAGACCAAAGAGCTGTCAAAGGACACCAGAAACAAAATTGTAGCCCTGCACCAGGCTGGGAAGACTGAATCTGCAATAGCCAACCAGCTTGGAGTGAAGAAATCAACAGTGGGAGCAATAATTAGAAAATGGAAGACATACAAGACCACTGATAATCTCCCTCGATCTGGGGCTCCATGCAAAATCCTACCCCGTGGGGTCAGAATGATCACAAGAACGGTGAGCAAAAATCCCAGAACCACGCGGGGGGACCTAGTGAATGAACTGCAGAGAGCTGGGACCAATGTAACAAGGCCTACCATAAGTAACACACTACGCCACCATGGATTCAGATCCTGCAGTGCCAGACGTGTCCCACTGCTTAAGCCAGTACATGTCCTGGCCCGTCTGAAGTTTGCTAGAGAGCATTTGGATGATCCAGAGGAGTTTTGGGAGAATGTCCTATGGTCTGATGAAACCAAACTGGAACTGTTTGGTAGAAACACAACTTGTCGTGTTTGGAGGAAAAAGAATACTGAGTTGCATCCATCAAACACCATACCTACTGTAAAGCATGGTGGTGGAAACATCATGCTTTGGGGCTGTTTCTCTGCAAAGGGGCAAGGACGACTGATCCGGGTACATGAAAGAATGAATGGGGCCATGTGTCGTGAGATTTTGAGTGCAAACCTCCTTCCATCAGCAAGGGCATTGAAGGTGAAACGTGGCTGGGTCTTTCAACATGACAATGATCCAAAGCACACCGCCAGGGCAACGAAGGAGTGGCTTCGTAAGAAGCATTTCAAGGTCCTGGAGTGGCCTAGCCAGTCTCCAGATCTCAACCCTATAGAAAACCTTTGGAGGGAGTTGAAAGTCCGTGTTGCCAAGCGAAAAGCCAAAAACATCACTGCTCTAGAGGAGATCTGCATGGAGGAATGGGCCAACATACCAACAACAGTGTGTGGCAACCTTGTGAAGACTTACAGAAAACGTTTGACCTCTGTAATTGCCAACAAAGGATATATTACAACGTATTGAGATGAAATTTTGTTTCTGACCAAATACTTATTTTCCACCATAATATGCAAATAAAATGTTAAAAAAACAGACAATGTGATTTTCTGGAATTTTTTTTCTCAGTTTGTCTCTCATAGTTGAGGTCTACCTATGATGTAAATTACAGACGCCTCTCATCTTTTTAAGTGGTGGAACTCGCACTATTGCTGACTGACTAAATACTTTTTTGCCCCACTGTATATATATATATATATATATATATATATATATATATATACTTCTCAAAAAAATAACGGAAACACCTAAACAACAGAATATAACTCCAAGTAAATCAAGCTTCTGTGAAATCAAACTGTCCACTGAGGAAGCAACACTGTTTGACAATCAATTTCACATGCTGTTATGCAAATGGAATAGACAACAGATAGAAATTATTGGCAATTATCAAGACACACTCAATAAAAGAGTGGTTCTGCAGGTGGGGACCACAGACCACATCACAGTGCCAGTGCTTTCTGGCTGATGTTTTGGTCACTTTTGAAAGTTGGTTGTGCTGTCACACTCGTGGTAGCATGAGATGGACTCTACAACCCACACAAATGGCTCAGGTACTGCAGCTTATCCAGGATGGCACATCAGTGCGAGCTGTGGCAAAAAAGTTTGCTGTGTCTGTCAGCGTAGTGTCCAGAGGCTGGAGGCGCTTCCAGGAGACAGGCCAGTACACTAGGAGATGTGGAGGGGGCCGTAGGAGGGCAACAACCCAGCAGCAGGACCGTGACCTCAGCCTTTGTGCAAGGAGGAACAGGAGGATCACTGCCAGAGCCCTGCAAAATGACCTCCAGCAAGCCAGAAATGTGCTTGTGTCTACACAAACGGTTAGAAAATGTAAAAACCTCAGGGACATATTATATGTCAAAGAAGTGGGGCTTAGAACAAAGCCTAACCACAAGCAGCACAAAGAAAAGCCCACTTCAAAGCTTAGGAATGAAGGAGAAAAAGGAGCAAATAGGCATCTATAGTAGCAAAACCAATAATTTTATTAGCAACAAAAGCAGTATACAACAACATAACCGTTTATAAGATAACACATGATAAAACTAAAGCAAGACAGAAACAGAGGAACCCAAGGAATCCATAATTGCAAATTACCCATATAACCGTTGCAGCATTTTGAATAAAGTGCCAGTGCCTATGTATGCAGTAAGATGGTAAGAACACCACTCCCAGCAATGTAGGATGAAGTAGCCAGAACAAACATAAGGAGGACTTGTTAACTTACCAAAGGCAGAGCAAGAGTGGACCCTGGGCCAAGTGTGGTTAGACCCCGATGCATGTTTCGCATGTGTAATGCATCGCTTTCTCAAGGGGAATATGTGTTATGCAGGAAGCAGGACCTTTTATGGCCATGTGACAGAGCATGTGACGCCTGGGTGGCCAATGGTGATGGGAAAAGCGGCGCATGCGCCCTGCACTACCAAGGTCCCAACAGATACACCGGAGCGTCAGACATTCCTATGCATGCACAGGGAAGGTGGGAAGGAGGAGAAAGCCCCAGGCATGCGAGGAGGGTAAGAAGACGCGCTGATGCATGTCGGAGATCTGGAGCGCTGGGGCGCATGCGCACACCCACACCAACGTCAATGGGGCAGGTAGGCATGACAGAGAATATAACACAGCAATGATACATAGAAACAATCCAACCCCACTGTCACAATATAACTAGGAACGACTATCAGATGCAGGCATATAAGAAAATCATTCAATGTATAATAACATATAAGGTTCCGATAGCATATAACAGTAACGCATTAAGATAATATTGCAATCACAAACTGCGGATATCTGACAGATCGTATATATATCCAGGGGCGAGCATGATGGACACGTAGATTTGTTGGTCAGTTGAAGGGTGAATCAATCAGGTGTGCATATAGGATGTCAAGGCCGAAAGTCCTGCTATAGTACCAAAGCAACAAAATAAAATGAAACCATTGGTCACCAATAAAAAATACATAATAAGAAATAAAAAACAATAAAAAGAAAACCACACCAGGGAAGGGGTAAATGAAGGTCAGCACCAAGGTTTTTTATAGTACACATATATACAATAGACTCAGAAAGTTACAGACAATCGCATATCAGGAGGAGGATTAATCATAAGAAGGATGCAAAAGATAGAGATTCATTCAGACCCCTAGGGGTCAGAATGTCTAGTGTAACGATCAATTTGGCTTCTGTTTGTGCCAGAATTTTTTTGTAATTGCCACCTCTAATTCCTAGATTAATGACATCAATCCCTCTCACCATGAAAGTGGAGGGTTCACTATTGTGAAACTGCCTAAAATAGCATGGGATTGTCTTAAGAAGAGAGGGGTCGGTCACTGTCTTGGCTGCACAAATGTCACGCACATGCTCCCGTACGCGTACTCTCAATTCTCTAGATGTAAGACCTATGTATACCTTGGAGCAACCACAAATAGCATAGCAAATGACATTTGTGCTATTGCACGAAATCCGATGTCTGATGTCGAATTGTTTTTTGCCATCAGAGGAGCAAAATGTGGTACAGCGCGTGACATTTGTGCAGGCAAGACAGTGACCGCACGGTATTGAGCCTGGCACAGGGCCCCTAGAGCCAAAAGGATAAACGGAAGTAGGAATATAGTGGCTATTAACCAACAGATCATTAAGGTTCTTAGACCTCCTGGCGGTCATAAGGGGGTAGTCCCCCAGAGTTGCTCCCAGGGAGGGTTCTGTACTCAGAACAGACCAATGTTTATTGAGGATCTGCCTCATATCCTCCCAACCATGATTACATGTAGAAATAAATCTAATAGGACCCGTATTCTTAGTAGCTGGTCGGGCCCTAGGAGATTTGAGGAGATTGCTGCATGGAGTAGGCCTGGCTCTCTGGTAACTCTGTTTGATACATCAGTTGGAATAGCCGCGTGCACTAAATCTTGCTTTAGGAAACGGTTAGAAACTGACTTCATGAGGATGGTCTAAGTTCCCGATGTCCACAGATGGGGGTTGTGCTCTCAGCCCAACACCATGCAGGTCGCTTGGCAATTGCCACAGAACACAAGGATTGGCAAATTCGCCACTGGCACCCTGTGCTCTTCACAGATGAATGCAGGTTCACACTGAGCACATGAGACAGACGTGAAGAGTCTGGAGACGCTGTGGAGAGTGATCTGCTACCTGCAACATCCTTCAGAATGACCGGTTTGGGAGTTGGTCAGTAATGCTGTGGGGTGGCATTTCTTTGGAGGGTTGCACAACCCTCCATGTGCTCGCCAGAGGTAGCCTGATTGCCATTAGGTGCCGAGATGAGATCCTCAGACCCCTTGTGAGACCATATGCTGGTGCAGTTGGCCCTGGGTTCCACCTAATGCAGGACAATGCCAGGCCTCATGTGGCTGGAGTGTGTCAGCAGTTCCTGCAAGATGAAGGCATTGAAGCTATGGACAGGCCCGCCTGTTCCCCAGACCTGAATCTGATTGAACATATCTGGGACATCATGTCTCGCACCATCCACCAATTTCACATTGCACCACAGTCTGCCCAGGAGTTGGTGGATGCTTTAGTCTAGGTCTGGGAAGAGATACCTCAGGAGACTTTCTGCTGCCTCATCAGGAGCATGCCCAGGTATTGTGGGGAGGTCAGACAGGCACGTGGAGGCCACACACACTAGTGAGCATCATTTCCTTGTCTTGTGGCATTTCCACTGATGTTCGATCAGCCTGCAACTTCATGTTCCACTTTGATTTTGAGCATCATTCCAACTCCAGACCTCCGTAGGATATTAGTTGTGAGTTACATTGATAATTTTTATGTTTCATTGTTCTCAACACATTCCACTATGTAATGAATAAAGATTTACAACTGGAATATTTCATTCAGTGATATCTAGGATGTGGGATTTTAGTGTTCCCCTTATTTTTTTGAGCAGTGTATATATATACAGTATGTATTACCACTTGGCTACTGGTACATTTAATTCTATGCCTGTAACTGAATTTATCAAAAAATGTTTTATATATATATATATATATACAGTGGGGCAAAAAAGTATTTGGTCAGTCAGCAATAGTGCAAGTTCCACCACTTAAAAAGATGAGAGGCGTCTGTAATTTACATCATAGGTAGACCTCAACTATGGTAGACAAACTGAGAAAAAAAAATCCAGAAAATCACATTGTCTGTTTTTTTAACATTTTATTTGCATATTATGGTGGAAAATAAGTATTTGGTCAGAAACAAAATTGCGTCTCAATACTTTGTAATATATCCTTTGTTGGCAATGACAGAGGTCAAACGTTTTCTGTATGTCTTCACAAGGTTGACACACACTGTTGGTATGTTGGCCCATTCCTCCATGCAGATCTCCTCTAGAGCAGTGAAGTTTTTGGCTTTTCGCTTGGCAACACGGACTTTCAACTCCCTCCAAAGGTTTTCTATAGGGTTGAGATCTGGAGACTGGCTAGGCCACTCCAGGACCTTGAAATGCTTCTTACGAAGCCACTCCTTCGTCGCCCTGGCGGTGTGCTTTGGATCATTGTCATGTTGAAAGACCCAGCCACGTTTCATCTTCAATGCCCTTGCTGATGGAAGGAGGTTTGCACTCAAAATCTCACGATACATGGCCCCATTCATTCTTTCATGTACCCGGATCAGTCGTCTTGGCCCCTTTGCAGAGAAACAGCCCCAAAGCATGATGTTTCCACCACCATGATTTACAGTAGGTATGGTGTTTGATGGATGCAACTCAGTATTCTTTTTCCTACAAACACAACAAGTTGTGTTTCTACCAAACAGTTCCAGTTTGGTTTCATCAGACCATAGGACATTCTCCCAAAACTCCTCTGGATCATCCAAATGCTCTCTAGCAAACTTCAGACGGGCCCGGACATGTACTGGCTTAAGCAGTGGGACACGTCTGGCACTGCAGGATCTGAGTCCATGGTGGCGTAGTGTGTTACTTATGGTAGGCCTTGTTACATTGGTCCCAGCTCTCTCCAGTTCATTCACTAGGTCCCCCCGCGTGGTTCTGGGATTTTTGCTCACCGTCCTTGTGATCATTCTGACCCCACGGGGTGGGATTTTGCGTGGAGCCCCAGATCGAGGGAGATTATCAGTGGTCTTGTATGTCTTCCATTTTCTAATTATTGCTCCCACTGTTGATTTCTTCACTCCAAGCTGGTTGGCTATTGCAGATTCAGTCTTCCCAGCCTGGTGCAGGGCTACAATTTTGTTTCTGGTGTCCTTTGACAGCTCTTTGGTCTTCACCATAGTGGAGTTTGGAGTCAGACTGTTTGAGGGTGTGCACAGGTGTCTTTTTATACTGATAACAAGTTTAAACAGGTGCCATTACTACAGGTAATGAGTGGAGGAAAGAGGAGACTCTTAAAGAAGAAGTTACAGGTCTGTGTGAGCCAGAAATCTTGATTGTTGTTTCTGACCAAATACTTATTTTCCACCATAATACGCAAATAAAATGTTAAAAAAACAGACAATGTGATTTTCTGCATTTTTTTTCTCAGTTTGTCTCCCATAGTTGAGGTCTACCTATGATGTAAATTACAGGCGCCTCTCATCTTTTTAAGTGGTGGAACTTGCACTATTGCTGACTGACTAAATACTTTTTTGCCCCACTGTATATACATATATATATTTACATATATATATATATATATATATATACATATATATATGTATATATATATATATATATATATATATATATATATATATATATATATATATATATATACATATGAAACATTTTTTGATAAATTAAGCTACAGGCATAGAATTAAATGTACCAGTAGCCAAGTGCTAATAGACAAGTCATTAAATTTAATCCCATAATGACATATGATGTACAGGGTATTTCATATACTGTCTCCCTGATTTTAATATTGGTTTTCAAGCCGAGCTCTCATGTTTCCTGCAAATGATTACTGCGTTATTCAGCTATCTTTTGCAGAGCTCCATCGGAGCAGTTGACCTATCAAATGCTCTTTTCAATCTATAAGAACAGCATATACAGTGTCAGACTGGGGATGTGTTCTTCTATTCGCCCATTGGTGTACCCGTGATGTGACCGTGGTGAACCAATAGTTGGAGACCCCTGTGACTGTCATAATGGTACTCCAGTGAAAGCCAGCCTGTAGCTGTCATTCATAAGAGTAATGGGGGATTTATGCCAGCTCACCAGTAACCACCGCAGGTGCTTGGAACTCCGTGCAGATAAACGTGGAAGCCATGAGAAAAGTAGACGGTTCCAGCTCCTTAAAATGAATTGTTCTTTATTTGGTCATATTAAAATACACATGGAGTACATGCTCTCTCCAGACAATTGCCAGAACACGAACAGAGGCAATTCGTTTTGACCAGAACGATCATTGTCAGAGCCATCTGACAAAGATCGCTCTGATCGAAATGCGTTAGTAAAAGTTTGCTCTATGAAAATATAAAATAAATTAATCTGATTGCAATATTGTGTAATACGAAAAAATATTAAAATTCCAGAATTGTGTTTTTTGGCGGTCGCATAAACGCAAAAAGAATATTTAGAAGCAATAAAGCCATCACATCTACCCCAAAGTGATATAGGGGTACAAAAAATAAGCCCTCCCACTGCTCCATATCCTAAAAATTGTAAAATGTAATGTCTTCCAAAAATAGGTGTGACAAGCAAATTATTTTTTCTTACACATTTTTCTTTTTCATCTTTTAAAGGGAACCAGTCAACTGAAAAAAATCACTATCAACTGGAAGATATGGTGTAATTCTGCAGGTTAATAGCATTCTGACAATGCCCGGTGCCAGCATTTAGAGCCTTGCTGCCTGAGGAAATTAACTTTATTCCCCCAGCAGCTTTCAGCAGTAAGTCATAGGGGTGGAGCTGGCACATGTTCACTTACCACTCTCTATATAGAGACCAGCAATGGTAACTGCTTCTCCTACACTGACTGACAGCAGGCTCAGAAATTAGAGCAGGATGTCAGTCAGCGCCATAGGCACAATTACAGCCACCTCTCTCTATACACAGAGTGGTGACCGAACCTGTGCCGCCGCCACCCCTAAGACTGAAACTCAAATGCTGCTGGGAGGAATAAAGCTTATTTTTTCTCTGCCTTGGGTCCCTAGCTGCTTAACACCATATCTGCAGGATAATAGTGTTTTTTTCATGTAAAAGGTAAAGTAAAGTAAAGTAAAACAAAAACTATGCATGTTTGCTATCTGCATAACCGTTCTGATCTGGAGAATCATACAGGCAGGTCATTTACAGTATACTGTAAAATGAAAGCTGTTAATAAAAAAAAGCTGGATAGCGCGTTATTTGCTATTTCGTCACAATTGGAATTTTTTTGCCGCTTATCAGTACATTACATTACAAGCCCGTATACAGTTCTGTCGACGAAAAAAGGGAAAAGTTATGGCATTGGATATAATCGAAGGAAAAACAAAAATGTAAAAATGAAAAATCTCCTGGGGTTACATCACAGCTTGTTGGAACAAAATAAAAATCTGTACAGTATACGCAGAATTATCTTTGATTAAAGAGTGAGCAAATAAGTGTGCTTTTTAATTTTTTTGACATGTGAAATCTCTGCTGGTAGTCCAGCTTGACAATCCTTTAGAGGCTTTTCTAGGGGCGTGTTGGGAGTCTATCCCTCAATAGATTTTATAAGGGCTCACTCACTACGATCATACAGTATACATCAGAACAAGTGCTATCCGATGTTTTATTGGGTTGCACTCGAACCAATGTTATTCTCTAGGGCACTGCAGATCTGCATTTTTTTCTCATGCGAATTTTGCAGACTACATTAGTCTGTACTCAGCAGACTCGCACAATGGAGAATAGGCAGACATTAAGTTCTTTGTCTTCTCAAAACCAGTGCTCTGATTTTCTTATGCAAGAGAATCTGATTACACTAAGCTGACACTCTGATCAAACTCAGAGCAGATCTTAAGCAGAGTGTCAGTAACATAATTCATCTGATTCTCTCGCAGAAAGAATATAAGATCATGTTTCCCCAGCCTAAGTTACACAAACAATTTTTCCACCTACATCCCCACATAGCAAAGAAATTTATCTACAAGAATATTTACAGTAAAGAAATATGCATCCTCTCGAAGCTACCAATAGCACTCTATAAACCAATCAATTCTAGTATAAGTCAAGAAATGAGCAGAAAAAAACATTGTTTTGCAAATTTTGTTGTGACCTGGGAAACAATTCAAAGAGCAAGCAAGTATGAGCCTATATTGTATATTAGATGGTAGCCTGATTCTAACGCATCAGGTATTCTAGAATATTTATGTAGTTTAGTTATGAAGATTTTAGAATACATTGAATACACAGGATTCAGCCAGCCATGACCAATTAGCGAAGCGTGGTTCAAATCTATTGCAAAGCCGGACTGCTCCTGTTGCTGATTGTTCGCGGCTCGCCACATAGTATATAGTATATAGTATATAGATGATAATGAGTGCAAAAACTGTAAAGCGCTGCAGAATATGTTAGCGCTATATAAAAATAAAGAATATTATTATTATAGCACAGCCACATAGTATATAGCACAGCCACGTAGTATATAACAGCCCACGTAGTATATTGCACAGCCACGTAGTATATCGCACAGCCACGTAGTATATTGCACAGCCACATAGTATATAGCACAGCCCATGGAGTATATAGCACAGCCCATGGAGTATATAGCATAGCCACGTAGTATATAACAGCCCACGGAGTATATACCACAGCCATGTAATATATAGCACAGCCCACAGAGTATATAGCACAGCCACATAGTAAATAGCACAGCTCACAGAGTGTATAACAGCCCACGTAGTATATTGCACAGCCATGTAGTATATCGCACAGCCACGTAGTATATTGCACAGCCACATAGTATATAGCACAGCCCATGGAGTATATAGCACAGCCCATGGAGTATATAGCATAGCCACGTAGTATATAACAGCCCACAGAGTATATAGCACAGCCACGTAGTATATAGCACAGCCCACAGAGTATATAGCACAGCCACATAGTAAATAGCACAGCTCACAGAGTGTATAACAGCCCACAGAGCATATAACACAGCCATGTAGTATATAACAGCCCACTCACGCAGTATATAACAAAGGCCACGTAGTGTATAACACAGGCCACATAGTGTATAACACAGGCCAAGTAGTGTATAACTCAGGCCAGGTAGTGTATAACACAGCCCACGTAGTGTATATCACAGCCCACGTAGTATATTGCCCAGCCCACGTAGTATATTGCACAGCCCACATAGTATATTGCACAGCCCACATAGTATATTGCACAGCCCCCATAGTATATTGCACAGCCCACATAGTATATTGCACAGCCCACGTAGTATATTGCCCAGCCCACGTAGTATATTTCACAGCCACATAGTATATTGTACAACCCACGTAGTATATTGCACAGCCACGTAGTATATTGCACAGCCACGTAGTATACTGCACAGCCCACGTAGTTTATTGCACAGCCCACGTAGTATATTGCACAGCCCATGTAGTATATTGCACAGCCCACATAGTATATTGCCCAGCCCACGTAGTATATTGCACAGCCCACGTAGAATATTGCACAGCCACGTAGTATATTGCAAAGCCCATGTAGCATATTGCCCAGCCCATGTAGTATATTGCACAGCCCACATAGTATATTGCACAGCCCACGTAGTATATTGCACAGCCACGTAGTATATTGCACAGCCCATGTAGTATATTGCACAGCCCACGTAGTATATTGCAATGTGGGCATCAAATCCCTGTTAAAAAAAGAATTAAAATAAAAAATAGTTATATACTCACCTTCCGTTGGCCCTTGGATCGAAGCGGTTACCGTCGTTTCTCGCACGCTCCGGTCTGAAGAGTGCATTGTGGTCTCGCAAGATGATGACGTAGCGGTCTCGCGAGACCACACGTCATCATCTCGTGAGATTGCAATGCATGGAGCGGTCACCAGAGAGTCGTGAGGAGCGGAAAAGGCCTGTTCTGGATCCGAGGGGCCGATGGACGGTGAGTATATTGATTTTTTTATTATTATTTTTAACATCAGATCTTTTTACTATTGATGCTGCATAGGCAGCATCAATAGTAAAAAGTTGGTCACACAGGGTTAATAGCAAAGTTAATGGAGTGCGTTACACCGCGGCATAACGCGGTCCATTAGCGCTGCCATTAATCTTGTGTGAGCGCTGACTGGAGGGGAGTACGGAGGCGGGTACTGACTGCGGGGAGTAGGGAGCAGCCATTTTGCCGCTGGACTGTGCCCATCGCTGATTGGTATTGGCTGTTTTGCCACAACCAATCAGCGACTTGTTTTTCCATGACAGACAGAGGCCGCGACCAATGGATATCCATGACAATCAGACAGACAGAAAGACAGAAGTGTGTTATGAACGTAATCCAGTGACACTGTGGATCAACAGTGTACCAGCGATCAGAGCACATATAGTGATCTGACAGTAACCCAAAAATATAAGAACGAGCTCTGAGACGTGGAATCTCTGTAGACTGCAATCCCTGAACCTATCCTACACACAACTAAAGATGGCAGTGGATTGCGCCTCAAATACTACCTATGCAACTCGGCACCGCCTGAGAAACTGACTTGCCTGAAGATAGAAACACAAGCCTGACTTGCCTCAGAGAAATACCCCAAAGGAAAGGGCAGCCCCCCACATGTAATGACTGTGAGTGAGATGAAAAGACAAACGTAGGGATGAAATAGATTCAGCAAAGTGAGGCCCGATATTCTAGACAGAGCGAAGATAGTAAAGAGAACTATGCAGTCTACAAAAAACCCTAAAGCAAAACCCACCCAAAGGGGGCAAAAAAGTCACACCGTGCCGAACTAACGGCACGGTGGTACACCCTTTGCCTCTCAGAGCTACCAGCAAAACCAAAAGACAAGCTGGACAGAAAATATAGCAACAAAAGCAAAAATGCACTTATCCAAGCAGAGCAGCAGTCCACAGGAAAGATCCAGAAGCTCAGATCCAAACAGGAACATTGATCAGGAGCAAGGAAAGCAGAATCATGTGGAGTTAAATAACGAAGCAGCTAACGAGCTCCCCGGAACACCTGAGGGAGGGAGCTCAGAAGCTGCAGTACCACTTGTGACCACAGGAGTGAATTCAGCCACAGAATTCACAACAGTACCCCCCCCTTGAGGAGGGGTCACCGAACCCTCACCAGAACCCCCAGGCCGACCAGGATGAGCCACATGAAAGGCACGAACAAGATCGGGAGCATGGACATCGGAGGCAAAAACCCAGGAATTATCTTCCTGAGCATAACCCTTCCATTTAACCAGATACTGGAGTTTCCGTCTAGAAACACGAGAATCCAAAATCTTCTCCACAATATACTCCAATTCCCCCTCCACCAAAACCGGGGCAGGAGGCTCAACAGAAGGAACCATAGGTGCCACGTATTTCCGCAACAATGACCTATGGAATACATTATGTATAGTAAAGGAGTCTGGGAGGGTCAGACGAAAAGACACAGGATTGAGAACCTCAGAAATCCTATACGGACCAATAAAACGAGGTTTAAATTTAGGAGAGGAAACCTTCATAGGAATATGACGAGAAGATAACCAAACCAGATCCCCAACACGAAGTCGGGGACCCACACGGCGTCTGCGATTAGCGAAAAGTTGAGCCTTCTCCTGGGACAAGGTCAAATTGTCCACTACCTGAGTCCAGATCTGCTGTAACCTGTCCACCACAGAATCCACACCAGGACAGTCCGAAGACTCAACCTGTCCTGAAGAGAAACGAGGATGGAACCCAGAATTACAAAAAAATGGAGAAACCAAGGTAGCCGAGCTGGCCCGATTATTAAGGGCGAACTCAGCCAATGGCAAAAAGGACACCCAATCATCCTGGTCTGCAGAAACAAAACATCTCAGATATGTTTCCAAGGTCTGATTGGTTCGTTCGGTCTGACCATTAGTCTGAGGATGGAAAGCCGAGGAAAAAGATAGGTCAATACCCATCCTACCACAAAAGGCTCGCCAAAACCTCGAAACAAACTGGGAACCTCTGTCCGAAACAATATTCTCAGGAATGCCATGTAAACGAACCACATGCTGGAAGAACAAAGGCACCAAATCAGAGGAGGAAGGCAATTTAACCAAGGGCACCAGATGGACCATTTTAGAAAAGCGATCACAGACCACCCAAATGACTGACATCTTTTGAGAAACGGGAAGGTCAGAAATGAAATCCATCGAAATATGTGTCCAAGGCCTCTTTGGGACCGGCAAGGGCAAAAGCAACCCACTGGCACGAGAACAGCAGGGCTTAGCCCTAGCACAAATCCCACAGGACTGCACAAAAGTACGTACATCCCGTGACAGAGATGGCCACCAGAAGGATCTAGCCACTAACTCTCTGGTACCAAAGATTCCAGGATGACCAGCCAACACCGAACAATGAAGCTCAGAGATAACCTTATTAGTCCACCTATCAGGGACGAACAGTTTCTCCGCTGGACAACGATCAGGTTTATTCGCCTGAAATTTTTGCAGTACCCTCCGCAAATCAGGGGAGATAGCAGACACAATAACTCCTTCCTTGAGGATACCTGCCGGCTCAGATAACCCCGGGGAGTCGGGCACAAAACTCCTAGACAGAGCATCCGCCTTCACATTCTTAGAGCCCGGAAGGTACGAAATCACAAAGTCGAAGCGGGCAAAAAATAACGACCAACGGGCCTGTCTAGGATTCAAGCGCTTGGCAGACTCGAGATAAGTTAAGTTCTTATGATCAGTCAATACCACCACGCGATGCTTAGCTCCTTCAAGCCAATGACGCCACTCCTCGAATGCCCACTTCATGGCCAGCAACTCTCGGTTGCCCACATCATAATTACGCTCAGCGGGCGAAAACTTCCTGGAAAAGAAAGCACACGGCCTCATCACAGAGCAACCAGTACCTCTCTGTGACAAGACCGCCCCTGCTCCAATCTCAGAAGCATCAACCTCGACCTGGAACGGAAGAGAAACATCTGGCTGAGACAACACAGGGGCAGAACAAAAACGATGCTTTAACTCTTGAAAAGCTTCCACAGCAGCAGAAGACCAATTAACCAAATCAGCACCCTTCTTGGTCAAATCGGTCAATGGTTTGGCAATGCTAGAAAAATTACCGATGAAGCGACGATAAAAATTAGCAAAGCCCAGGAACTTTTGCAGACTTTTCAGAGATGTCGGCTGAGTCCAATCATGGATGGCTTGGACCTTAACCGGGTCCATCTCGATGGTAGAAGGGGAAAAGATGAACCCCAAGAATGAAACTTTCTGCACACCAAAGAGACACTTTGATCCCTTCACAAACAAGGAATTATCACGCAGGACCTGAAAAACTGTTCTGACCTGCTTTATATGAGACTCCCAATTATCCGAGAAGATCAAAATGTCATCCAAGTAAACAATCAGGAATTTATCCAGATACTCACGCAAGATGTCATGCATAAAAGACTGAAACACAGATGGAGCATTGGCAAGTCCGAACGGCATCACTAGATACTCAAAATGACCCTCGGGCGTATTGAATGCAGTTTTCCATTCATCTCCTTGTCTGATTCTCACCAGATTATACGCACCACGAAGATCTATCTTAGTGAACCAACTAGCCCCCTTAATCCGAGCAAACAAGTCAGATAACAATGGCAAGGGATACTGAAATTTAACAGTGATCTTATTAAGAAGGCGGTAATCAATACACGGTCTCAGCGAACCATCCTTCTTGGCTACAAAGAAGAACCCTGCTCCCATTGGTGATGACGATGGGCGAATATGCCCCTTCTCCAGGGATTCCTTCACATAACTGCGCATAGCGGCGTGTTCAGGCACGGATAAATTAAATAATCGACCTTTAGGGAATTTACTTCCAGGAATCAAATTGATAGCACAATCACAATCCCTATGCGGAGGTAGGGCATCGGACTTGGGCTCTTCAAATACATCCTGATAATCAGACAAGAATTCTGGGACCTCAGAAGGGATGGATGATGAAATTGACACAAATGGAACATCACCATGTACCCCCTGACAACCCCAGCTGGATACCGACATGGAATTCCAATCCAATACTGGATTATGGGTTTGTAGCCATGGCAACCCCAACACGACCACATCATGCAGGTTATGTAGCACCAGAAAGCGAATAACCTCCTGATGAGCAGGAGCCATACACATGGTCAACTGGGCCCAGTACTGAGGTTTATTCTTGGCCAAAGGTGTAGCATCAATTCCTCTCAATGGAATAGGACACCGCAAAGGCTCCAAGAAAAACCCACAACGTTTAGCATAATCCAAATCCATCAGATTCAGGGCAGCGCCTGAATCCACAAATGCCATGACAGAATATGATGACAAAGCGCAAATCAAGGTAACGGACAGAAGGAATTTGGACTGTATAGTACCAATGACGGCAGACCTAGCGAACCGCTTAGTGCGCTTAGGACAATCAGAAATAACATGAGTGGAATCACCACAGTAGAAACACAGCCTATTGAGACGTCTGTGTTCCTGTCGTTCAACTCTGGTCATAGTCCTATCGCACTGCATAGGCTCAGGTTTAGTCTCAGGCAATACCGCCAAATGGTGCACAGATTTACGCTCGCGCAAGCGTCGACCGATCTGAATGGCCAAAGACATAGACTCATTCAAACCAGCCGGCATAGGAAAACCCACCATGACATCCTTAAGAGCCTCAGAGAGACCCTTTCTGAACAAAGCTGCCAGCGCAGACTCATTCCACTGAGTGAGTACTGACCACTTTCTAAATTTCTGGCAATATACTTCTATATCATCCTGACCCTGGCACAAAGCCAGCAAATTTTTCTCAGCCTGATCCACTGAATTAGGCTCATCGTACAGCAATCCGAGCGCCAGAAAAAACGCATCGACGCTACTCAGTGCAGAATCTCCTGGTGCAAGAGAGAATGCCCAGTCCTGCGGGTCGCCGCGCAAAAAAGAAATAATTATCAAAACTTGTTGAACAGGATTACCAGAAGAATGAGGTTTCAAGGCCAAAAATAGCTTACAATTATTTTTGAAGTTCAGAAACTTAGCTCTATTACCAAAAAACAAATCGGGAATCGGAATTCTTGGCTCTAGCATAGATTTCTGATCAATAGTATCTTGAATCTTTTGTACATTTATAACGAGATTATCCACCGAAGAGCACAGACCCTGAACATCCATGTCCACACCAGTGTCCTGAATTACCCAAATGTCTAGGGGAAAGAAAAAAAAAAGGCTGGACACAACAAAAAAAAAAAAAAAGGTCAGAACTACTTTTTTTTTTTTTTCCCTCTATTGAGAATCATTAGTGGGCTCCTGATACTGTTATGAACGCAATCCAGTGACACTGTGGATCAACAGTGTACCAGCGATCAGAGCACATATAGTGATCTGACAGTAACCCAAAAATATAAGAACGAGCTCTGAGACGTGGAATCTCTGTAGACTGCAATCCCTGAACCTATCCTACACACAACTAAAGATGGCAGTGGATTGCGCCTCAAATACTACCTATGCAACTCGGCACCGCCTGAGAAACTGACTTGCCTGAAGATAGAAACACAAGCCTGACTTGCCTCAGAGAAATACCCCAAAGGAAAGGGCAGCCCCCCACATGTAATGACTGTGAGTGAGATGAAAAGACAAACGTAGGGATGAAATAGATTCAGCAAAGTGAGGCCCGATATTCTAGACAGAGCGAAGATAGTAAAGAGAACTATGCAGTCTACAAAAAACCCTAAAGCAAAACCCACCCAAAGGGGGCAAAAAAGTCACACCGTGCCGAACTAACGGCACGGTGGTACACCCTTTGCCTCTCAGAGCTACCAGCAAAACCAAAAGACAAGCTGGACAGAAAATATAGCAACAAAAGCAAAAATGCACTTATCCAAGCAGAGCAGCAGTCCACAGGAAAGATCCAGAAGCTCAGATCCAAACAGGAACATTGATCAGGAGCAAGGAAAGCAGAATCATGTGGAGTTAAATAACGAAGCAGCTAACGAGCTCCCCGGAACACCTGAGGGAGGGAGCTCAGAAGCTGCAGTACCACTTGTGACCACAGGAGTGAATTCAGCCACAGAATTCACAACAGAAGTGACCCTTAGACAATTATATAGTAGATGTCATTGCATATTGATTTGTTAAAAACTGACTTAATTCAGACCTAAGGCATCACAGGAATTAATTTTCCAAAGCAGAAGACTAAAAGAGCACATTGCTGGACAGATATTAAGTGTCTCAATGAATTTCAAGTCAATAAATATATGTCATATCATTCAATTTTGGAACTGGTTATTAAAAAATGGTATTGCTTTCATCAGATATTTTCTGTGTGTACATCTAAACAATATTTATGACTCCATACAATTGTGATATTATAAAATCTGGTAGTGATGATAAAGCTATAGAAACACTTGATGTGAACAAATTGAAATGTTTTGACACAATAAATTGACTTTCTATAACTATTCTTGCTTGTATTTTGGTATAGCATAAGTTATCATGATTCACAGCACACCAGATTGATAACTTTTCACAGATTGTAACGTCACCTAAGAGTAGAGATGAGTGGATCAAATTGAGGAAGATTGAGTTTTAGTCAAATTTACTGAAATTTACGGTTTCATGCTAATTTAAATATTTTGAAATTTGATTGGCGGTTCACAAAAAAAAAGAAACTTACCCAACACCATTTCCACACTGTTGAAGCTTCAGAAAGCAAGCTGATGTCTTTTTGAGTTGCCGGATGGGCTTAACCATAATGCCCAGCAGCTATGACATGTACAGTATATCGGCCATCACAGATCAGCGGTTCGCAGAGGAATGCAGTTTGTATGGGAGAGTCTTTCCTTTTCTAAAGTTACTGGATAAGTCTCTCTCTTCTGTAGGGTGTAAGCTCCTGTGGTCAATGATGTTCTCTCTTCTCTCCTCCACATGTATTTTCTGAGCATTACAAGCTTTAAAGTATTGAGATTCATGCAAATTTATTCACCATATATGAAATGTTTGAAGAAAATTCGGCAAAGATGGCAAATTCGAATTTCAAAAGATCTGTTCATCGTTACTTAAGAAAATGAAGATAATTTAACATTGTACAAGTCATTGAGTCAAGTCCAGTTAAACTTCAAATATTTTGTGCAGTGATATCTCGCTTCTTTATTATCTGAGTCAAATTAACTTTTGGAAGTTTTTTACAGAGCTGGGTTTATATATTACAATTTTATTCCAGCCAAATCAATTTGTATTTCATTAATAAAAATAAATAATTAATGTTCACTTGAGATGAATTTCTGGCATTTATTGTGAAATGTTATTCTTTTGTGTCAGAAAAAAATAATACACTTGAAATAACCATTACAAATGTTAGATATCAATGTGAAAAAAGGCTTTTCCATGATATACACAGTTTGTAACTATTTTTTACCATAATTATGGAATTTAAATTTGGATTTCGGCAAAAATTGCAGTATAAAATTTTACAGCACCAACTAATCTGATGCAAAGTATGCAGTTCTTGCATGCAGAATTTGAAACAAATTTAACTATAAATTTTCCTACATTTCATGGTAAATCTAAACAATTGAAATCTGCATATAAAATTAGTGGATTATGCTTCAGAATTCACATTATGTAAGATTAAGCCAATGTACAGTAGATATATACACCTTAATTTTTTCTTATGGTCAGAGCAAAAAAAATGCCCAGTTTTTAGGGACTGTCCTGGAATTTTTGGACGGTTGGCAAACCTGGCCCTGTTAAACCCAGAGAATATTTGCATATGAATGAAAACATTTATTTTTCAGGAATGTAGCAACAGATAGAAGATATACATTTTGTTAATACATTTACATTTCAGAGACCTACATGCTCATTTGTGTAGTTTAGGGTGGGGGTACATTTTTCTGACAGTTTTTTTTAAATCGTGTTACTTAGAAAAGATTTTTAAAAACTTGTATTTGGAATTAATTTCTGAATCCAATAGGATAAGATCCAATGTTTTTCCTTAGCAGTAAATTTGCCCCAAACTTTCCAGAGTACACAATGAAGCAAATATGGGATGGACATCTAAATAAATATGAATACATTTTTTGTAACTAATGTAATCTATTTTCAGGGGAAAATATAAGTCAGCTTTATAAACACACTGAATATTAATTATTAAAAAATATAGCACTAGAGAAAAAACAGTTTTTTACACTTCTTTCTTACTAGGAGTTGGTTTATAATTAAGATAGTGTGCTGTACTATATGATAGAGTAGAAAATAGCAATTGGATATAAAACATAACTTTTACTCGATAATATAAAACCTATACAATACACAAAGAGGAAAAAAAAATCAAATATGTGCAACGGTGAACCCTATACCAACACAAAAAATGGGAAAGAAAAATAATTTAAAAAGTACTGACGTTGCTGGGATGTCACTGTGACCTATGCAAAAAACTGCTGGCAGCCTAATTTAGCGATATCACGCTATAATACAGTACACATTTGTCACGAAGTACAGAAGGGCCATGCATACAGTATACAATAATACCCTATATAGTCATACGCAAATTCATCCCTATCTGTACCATACCTATTGCCCATATGATCCCATAAAAAATATACCCCTATCACAATACAACCGTTACTGCTTTCCGGGGTTGTAACTAAATTGGGATGTATACTTGCTGATTAAGCGTGACCAGCATATATCAAGAAACCAAAACGCATGTAACCAACAAACATGTGACCAATGTTGGAGGCTACTTATTATGTGTGTACATTTTGCTGTAGTCAGTATATGTAATAGCGTGCTAGAGGCTTAAGCAATAAGAATAAACCACCAAGATGAATCTATACACAATGGGATCATGCTGCCTCATCAAGTATATCATGACCGTCCCTCATATTCATATTGTGTGGAAATAAGCTGTTATATACCAAACATTTTTTAAAACCACTGGCATGTGTGGATTTGTGTCATTTTTACAACCATTTACATGGAAAGATCTCACCCATGTCAATGGATTCCCTAGGAGCTGTGGAGTGACGATCAAGCCTCCGTATAGACTCGGCATCTCCCGATGCGTTTCATCTTAATAGACTCATCAGGGGAGTATTATAGCCTGTATTAGCCACTTACCGGCTTCCCCACCTCTGTGGTTTCTAAAGACTGACTCGGAGGTGCGCTCACGATGCTCGGCCCCCAGCGTGTCTTCCGGTGTCTGGCGCGTGCTTCCGGTGTCATGCAGCACATGCCCGGATTGTGGAACACAAGGACGCCGCTTGGATGGAATGAAAGCGTCCAGCCAAGCGGAGATCCAAGCGCCGTACCGGATAATGAATTCTGCATAATATTCTCCTGAGATTCAACATAGCATAGTACCTAGTATGTGTCAAACTCAATTGAGTATGACAACAATAGGGTGTTGTACCCATTAAAAAGAAACTGTATCTGAATAACCATAACAGACATGTGAAAAGGGCACCGCACATAGACAAGACAGATAACCATGATTCATACTGTCATATCAATCCAGTAGGTATGATTCAGTGTTTCCTCCGCACATTTTCCATGCACCAAAATTGGTATCAGCAGGCTAGACTTGTGAACTGACTTGTAAATACACAACTAGAAATAGAAGAACTAAACAATGAGAGACAGCTTTTCAAGATGTAAAAGGATGGTATTCCAAGATATTAATGATGTAGTACAAAGAGGACAATACGAAAGGGGATACATTAGTACGCGACACCACCCATCAATATATAGGTAAGAGAACCCGAAGAGGAACCGGGACCCTGTTGTACCCTAACAATATACCTACTCTCCTATACCCTACCTATCGTGGAGGTTGGCACCTGTATTCCCAAGTTTTTAACACTAAAGTTCGGATACGGCTTTAAAGAAGGCTACTACTTGCGATATAACGCAATTTTATTTCAAAATACAAAATTAAAAGAATAATATGATTGGATGGTATGATTGCATATACGTTTGTATATTTTAAGATACAAAGTACATATAGTATAAGGATTAAATTCATATAATGACTACGAACATATAGATTAAATACAATATAAGGATTAAATTCATATAATGATTAAGAACATATAAGGATTAAATACATATAATAATTAAGTACATATACTCACATCATCCATCACCAAGGAGCTTTTAAACATCATCCGTCTGGAAAATCAGAGAAGCAACACCAAGACAGAGAACACCTGAAAAATTCACAACCCTGCACGGGCATCCCCACTCATGCAGGTATCACAACACTGTAAGTACATGTGTTAGGAGTCGAGTTTCCTCTGCTACACAGGGGGAATCTCGATCCATGTCTGCTGCGGTCTCCCATTCTGCTTCGGCCGCAGTGGGCTCTGCTCAGCAGAGGCGTCGCTCCCAGCGTCTCGCTGGGACTGATTCTGTGCAAAGGGTTACTGCTGTCTTTTCTGGCTCTCCTGTTGTACCCTGCACTGATCTGCGGCGAGCGGGCTTCCCTGGGACTAAGTCCTTATTTGCACACACTGAGCATGCCCAGGGCAAGATCTCCCGTTGGAGATCGAGGGTCACATGCTCAGGTACTGCAGCACATCCCATTGGTCCTTTTAGCAGGTCCTGAAAGGGCAAAACTTCTGTAGCTGTTTCCTGTGCTGCAACTATATAAACTGCGCATGACCGCACGGCCATGCGCTAGTATTGTCTTGATAATATGTGTGTGTGTTGTGAGTGAAAGTCGCTCTTTAAAATACCCTCCCTATTGGATGACTGTTCGCGGAAGGTGTATATTTGCTATCTAGCGCCCGACTTATCCAACAGCACGTTACACACATAACAGCGTCTAGTTGCTGTGACCGCCTGTACGGCGCCGTGCGCTTCCTCTGCGCTTTCCTTACCCAAGCCTGGGTGGTTAGTGGCATCCGTCAGTGCGGCACTGCATGCACTCTCGTGCCTTTATATACTATTTTTATAGTTTCCTTACACACCCAGTTGCGGTGTTTTGCCAGCAAGTGGTCTAATCGGACTTCAATCCTGTGTTGGGGTTGTGTTCGCTGACTTCTTGCTCGCGTTCTATGTGCGGTACCGCGGTCCTGTGACTCAACAGGATCGCTTCCTTCACGCAGGGTGAAGAAAAACCCGTGCGTGTATACTTATAGTACCACCATATAGTCCGTCTTATTAGCAGCAGGGTTTTTACCTGCACGGTGGAGCTCGGACTGCGAACGCACCTAGTTTCATATCTTCTATACTTGGTGCGTTCCGCCAGTCCTTAACATAATACTAGCGCCAAGGTTTGGCTAGTAATGACGGACGATCAGCGTTTACAGTGGTACATCCAGCAGCTGGAGGGAAGGTTGGCGGCTCTAGAGCGTTCAACCTCAGCTGTGGATGTTACTGCTGTCGCTGTTCAGGCTGCAAGTGTGGCTGCAGCTACCTTGTCCACCGCCGCCCCTGTACCGACGCTATCTCGCCTCCCGCTACCAGAGAAATTTTCTGGTGACAGTAAGTCCTGTAGGGGTTTCGTGAGTCAGTGCTCAATACATCTCGAGCTTCTGGCCTCTCGTTTTCCTACAGAGCAGGCTAAGGTGGGCTTTATCATATCCTTATTGTCGGACAGGGCGTTGCAGTGGGCTACGCCGCTGTGGGAGCGTGGCGATCATGTGGTGCAGAGTGCTCCGTTATTCCTGAGCACTCTGAACAGGTCTTTTTAGGACCTCGTGTCACCCATGATACGGCGCTCCAACTGTTGGCATTGACTCAGGGCTCGTCCATGGTCAGCCTTTTTGCCGTCCACTTCCGCACTCTAGCATCTGAGCTGGAGTGGTCGGATAAAGCCCTTATCCCTATATTTTGGAGGGGGCTGGCTGACCACGTTAAGGACGCTCTGGCCACTAGGGAGATTCCCGCCACACTGGAAGAATTAATAACAGTATCTACTCGTATTGACCTCCGTTTTCATGAGCGGAGGTTAGAGCGAGCCCAGTGTAGGCAGAGGTTTCGGCTGGCTCCCACCTTCGCCAAACCTTTGGAATCTCCAGTCCAGGCTCCTGAGCCCCATGAACCTAAGGTAGTGTCACGAGAGGGATCTAAGTCCCGGACCGCTCGTGCACCCCAGGTTTGCCATGTATGCCAACAGTCAGGACATCTTGCCACCAGATGTCATCAGCGGTCGAGGAAACGTCAGCGTATAGTGGTAGTAGGTGGAGGTGCACTAGACACTGCGACGTTTGCCCCCAAATTGTCCTTTAAGGGACAATTACTTTTGGCTCATCCTCCCACTCGGTAGAGCTCTGCGTGGATTCTGGGGCGGAGGGCAATTTTATGTCTTCTGCTTTCGCCCAACGTCACGCAATACCCCTGGTTATGCTACCTCAACCAGTAACGGTACGAGTGGTGAATGGGTCGACACTCCCCGCACAGATAACACATCAGACCATCCCTTTTACTCTGTCCATGTCACCATCCCATCAGGAGATTATATCTCTGCTCATCATTCCTGAGGGGATTGATGAGGTCCTGTTGGGGATACCTTGGTTACGGTACCACTCTCCTCACATCGAGTGGTCCTCAGGCAGAATTCTGGGATGGGGTGAATCATGTGGGGGTAGGTGTCACTGTGAGTGCGTTCAGGTTGCTACTACTGAGGTACCCGCAGATCTATCCTCTCTCCCCAAGCAATATTGGTCTTACTTAGACGTGTTCTCCAAAAAGGCGGCGGAGACCCTTCCGCCCCATCGCCCCTATGACTGTCCTATCGATCTCTTGCCTGGTGCGGAGCCTCCCCGGGGTCGAGTTTATCCATTATCTCTCCCGGAGACGGTGGCCATGTCTCAGTACATTCAAGAGAATCTGGCAAGAGGGTTTATCAGGAAGTCAGTGTCACCTGCTGGGGCAGGGTTCTTCTTCGTGCAGAAGAAGAATGGGGAACTACGTCCATGCATAGACTACAGGGGTCTTAACGCTATCACCGTTAAGAACAAGTATCCTTTGCCCTTGATATCCGAGCTCTTCGATAGGCTTCGGGGAGCTAGAGTGTTTACTAAATTAGATCTGCGGGGTGCTTATAACCTGATTCGCATCTGTGAGGGGGACGAATGGAAAACGACGCTTAACACCAGAGATGGGCACTATGAGTATCTGGTGATGCCCTTCGGGCTCTGTAATGCCCCAGCCGTTTTCCAAGACTTTGTCAACGACATCTTCCGGGATATGCTTTCCACCTCAGTTGTAGTCTATCTGGATGATATTCTCATCTTTTCTCCAGATATAGACTCCCACCGGAGAGATGTTGGCAGAGTCTTCGACCTCCTACGGGCAAACTCTCTTTATGCTAAGTTGGAGAAGTGTATGTTTGAGCAGGAATCTTTACCGTTCCTGGGCTATATCATCTCCGCCCAGGGATTGGCTATGGATCCTGCCAAACTACAGGCTGTGATGGACTGGCAAGAGCCCCATTCTCTTAAAGCGGTGCAGCGCTTTATGGGGTTCATTAACTATTACCGCCAGTTCATTCCCCACTTCTCAACTCTGGTAGCTCCCTTGGTAGCCCTCACCAAGAAGGGAGCGAATCCCAAATTGTGTTCGGAAGAGGTCTCCAAGGCCTTCACTTCTATTAAGTCCCACTTTGCTAGCGCTCCCATCTTACATCGTCCCGATGTGGATAAGCCATTCTTAATGGAGGTGGATGCCTCATCCGTTGGTGCTGGAGCAGTCCTCTATCAAAAGGATGCTCAAGGTCGGAAGCATCCATGCTTCTTCTTCTCTAAGACCTTCACGCCAGCGGAGAGAAACTACTCCATCAGGGATAGGGAGTTGCTAGCAATGAAATTGGCCTTTTCAGAGTGGAGACACCTTCTGGATGGTGCGCGGTTTCCCTTCCAAGTTTACACGGACCACAAAAATTTGGTCTACTTGCAAACAGCCCAGTGGCTAAATTCTCGCCAAGGCAGATGGTCCTTGTTCTTTTCCCAGTTCCACTTTTCCCTTCATTTTCTCGCCGGGGAGAAGAATATTCGTGCTGACGCTCTCTCTCGCTCCCTTATGTCAACTGAAGAGGAGGAAGAGGAGCCTCGGCTTATTGTCCCTTCTGAGAGCCTGAGAACCGTAGCGCCGGTTTCGCTGGAGTCTGTGCCTCCGGGCAAGACTTTTGTGCCCATTAATTTGCGACCGGAGGTTCTCTCTTGGGCTCATTCGTCCAGGGTGGGTGGACACTTTGGGACAAAAAGGACATCTGAGCTACTGGCGAGGACGTACTGGTGTCCGCATATGGTCTGGGATGTCAGGGATTATATTCTGGCGTGTGTCTCCTGAGCCAAAAAGAAATCTCCGCAGCAATGGCCAGCTGGGTTGCTCTATCCCTTGCCGGTGGCAGATAGGCCCTGGGAGATGGTCGGGATGGACTTGTCGTGGGTTTACCCAAATCTCGCGGCTGTACCATCATTTGGGTCATCACCGATCATTTCTCAAAAATGGTGCATTTGGTGCCGCTACCACGGTTACCTTCTGCACGGGCCTTGGCAGCGTTGTTCATTAAACACATCTTCCGCCTACATAGTATGCCTGACAAAATTGTCAGTGACCGGGGTCCCCAGTTTGCGTCTCGGTTCTGGAGAGAGCTTTGTCGTCTTCTCAGTATTGAGGTGAATCTCTCTTCCGCTTATCATCCCGAGACGAATGGGTTGGTAGAGAGGGCCAACCAGACCTTGGTCACATACCTGCGACATTTTGTTTCAGCCAGGCAGGATGACTGGGCATCCTTGCTATCGTGGGCAGAGTTTGCACTGAACAACGCCATAGCCGACTCCACTGGACAAACCCCATTCCTCCTCAACTATGGTCAGCATCCACGGGTACCTGTGCCTATGCCCGTGTCTTCCGCAGACTCCAGGGTGGCAGACTGGGCTGTGGAGGCACGGGATATTTGGGACCGCACTCAGGATGCCATTCGGGCCTCTAAGGAGAGAATGAGGTCCTCCGCCGATGCTCATCGGCGCCCCGCTCCGACCTTTGCTCCTGGCGACTTGGTGTGGCTCTCCGCCCGTAACATCAGGCTGCGAGTTGAGTCCACTAAGTTTGCTCCTCGCTACTTGGGTCCCTTCAAGGTCCTCGAACAGGTTAATCCTGTGGTCTACCGTCTGGTCCTTCCTCCACGCCTTGGTATCATCGACACCTTTCATGTCTCCCTCCTTAAGCCCGTATACATGTCCCAGTTTTCTGAGTCATCTGCCGAGACATCGGGTTCGTCTACGGACGATTTCGAGGTGAACGCTACCTTGGGGTGCAAGGTGGTACGTGGCAAAAAAATATTTTTGGTGGACTGGAAGGGTTACGGCCCTGAGGATAGGTCCTGGGAGCCTGCTGAGCACATTCGGGCTCCGCAGCTTATTGCTGCCTTCGAACGTAGCGAGGCCCAAGGAGGGGGGGGCCCTAGGAGGGTGGGTAATGTTAGGAGTCGAGTTTCCTCTGCTGCACAGGGGGAATCTCGATCCATGTCTGCTGCGGTCTCCCATTCTGCTTCGGCCGCAGTGGGCTCTGCTCAGCAGAGGCGTCGCTCCCAGCGTCTCGCTGGGACTGATTCTGTGCAAAGGGTTACTGCTGCCTTTTCCGGCTCTCCTGTTGTACCCTGCACTGATCTGCGGTGAGCGGGCTTCCCTGGGACTAAGTCCTTATTTGCACACACTGAGCATGCCCAGGGCAAGATCTCCCGTTGGAGATCGAGGGTCACATGCTCAGGTACTGCAGCACATCCCATTGGTCCTTTTGGCAGGTCCTGAAAGGGTAAAACTTCTGTAGCTGTTTCCTGTGCTGCAACTATATAAACTGCGCATGACCGCACGGCCATGCGCTAGTATTGTCTTGATAATATGTGTGTGTGTTGTGAGTGAAAGTCACTCTTTAAAATACCCTCCCTATTGGATGACTGTTCGCGGAAGGTGTATGTTTGCTATCTAGCGCCTGACTTATCCAACAGCACGTTACACACATAACAGCGTCTAGTTGCTGTGACCGCCTGTACGGCGCCGTGCGCTTCCTCTGCGCTTTCCTTACCCAAGCCTGGGTGGTTAGTGGCATCCGTCAGTGCGGCACTGCATGCACTCTCGTGCCTTTATATACTATTTTTATAGTTTCCTTACACACCCAGTTGCGGTGTTTTGCCAGCAAGTGGTCTAATCGGACTTCAATCCTGTGTTGGGGTTGTGTTCGCTGACTTCTTGCTCGCGTTCTATGTGCGGTACCGCGGTCCTGTGACTCAACAGGATCGCTTCCTTCACGCAGGGTGAAGTTAACCCGTGCGTGTATACTTATAGTACCACCATATAGTCCGTCTTACTAGCAGCAGGGTTTTTACCTGCACGGTGGAGCTCGGACTGCGAACGCACCTAGTTTCATATCTTCTATACTTGGTGCGTTCCGCCAGTCCTTAACAACATGTACATCAGTTTATGCATCTGTCTTAGTCATGTTTCTCTGGTCTTATATAGTGATTTGCAGTATATTTAACCCCTTAGTGACGGAGCCAAATTTTTGAAATCTGACCAGTGTCACTTTATGTGGTAATAACTCTGGAACGCTTCAACAAATTCCAGTGATTTTGAGATTGTTTTTTCGTGACACATTATACTTTATGATAATGGTAAGTTTAGGTCAATATGTTTTGTGTTTATTTATAAAAAATATAAAATATTTGAGAAAAATGTTAAAAAATTAGCAATTTTCAAACTTTGAATGATTATCCCTTTAATCCAGATAGTCATACCACAGCAAATCATTGATAAATAACATTTTCCACATGTTGGCTTTACATCAGCATCATTTGTAAAATGTTATTTTATTTTGTTAGCATTTTAGGAGGATTAAAAATGTAGCAGCAATTTTTAATTTTTTCAAGGAAATTTGCAAAATTTATTTTTTTAGGGACTTATCCATGTTTGAAGTGACTTTAGGGGTCTCATATATTGGGAAACCCCTAAACGTGATAGCATTTTAAAAACAGCACCCCTAAACATATTGAAAACTGCTGTCAGGTAGTTTATTAACCCTTCAGGTGCTTTACAGGAATTAATGCAAAGTGGTATGGCAGAAATGAAAATGTGTATTTTTACCACTTAAATGTCTCTAACTTCTGAACAGATTACTACAACAATCAGACTCTAAGGCCACTATTTGGTCATGAATTGCCATGGCAAACATCAGGGCCACAAAATCAAGATCTGAGGGCACCAATTTGGTTAAATAGGAAGCCCCCACACTCTGTTAACCATTTATAATGATGTAGTCACTATTGACAGCAGCATCTAAGGGGTTAAACAGAGTTGGACGGTGCAAACACTGATCGTGGCTGATGCAGAAAGTTGTCAGTTATAGTGGACAGCCGACAGATACTGGATTGTCTCCTGTATGGGGAGGCTATTCTCTTATATCTCAGGTCAGTTAAAAGACGTATTGGCTGTCATTAAGGGGTTAAAGGTACCGTCACATTTAGCGATGCTGCAGCGATATAGACAACGAGCCGATCGCTGCAGCGTCGCTTTTTAGGTCGCTAGGAGACATCAAACACCGGCAACAGCTGAGCGATGCAGGAGCAATCTAGTGACGTACTTATCGTTCTCGCTGGTTGTTCGCTCCATGAAAAACCATTGCAGGCATCGTTGCTTTTGCTTTCAAACATGATGAATCACGCCGACCTGACGACCAAATAAAGTTCCGGACTTCTAGCTCCGACCAGCGATGACACAGCAGGATCCTGATCGCTGTTGCGTGTCAAACACAACGAGATCGCTATCCAGGATGTTGCAACGTCACGGATCGCTGTCGTTCTCGTTGGAAAATTGCTCAGTGTGAAGGTACCTTAACTTTGGTTTCACCCTGCCCTTTAAGTGGCCAGCTTTCAAGATAGGATGAGACCAAGATATCAGTCATACATTAGACAATGGGCCATAAACCCATAGATACATAAAAGCCCACAAGGGTCAGATAAACCCACCACAGACAGAGGTTAAATAAACCTTGTTTTACAATAACAAACAGAAACATAGAACTGTTTGTGAACTGAAAGGTCTTCAGACAATAAATAAACAGCTCTCAAGATTGTGTCACAATGAGCATTGTCTGTCTGTAAATGTATGACAAGAAATGCTGCTCTGTAATGGTCTGAATGCATTCAGTATATTTCAAAATGGACTCAAAATAGCCATTTTTATATTCACATTATATTAGCCTAGAGAGAACCTACGCAAATGGCACCCCCATGCAAATGGCACCCCCACTCAATGTGGACTGTCCCAAACTAACTGTCCTTGTGGTCCCTATACTCCAAGAGGAAAGTTAATCAGACAGGTGGACCAAAGGAACAATTGCGTCCAGAGGAAATACTCCATGTATATAGACGCGTAAGACAAGCCAGAGTGTTCATGTGCAGTGTGAATGTTAAGATGTAATTTTCTGATAATTCCCTAAACTAGACATAAAGGATTATAAAACTGCCTATCGCGGGGGATGGCACCCTACTGTCCTGCGCAAATGGCGCCCCCACTCCACTACGGCTGTCCCTCCCTTGAAAATCCCTAAGATGTCACATATGAAACATATTATAAGGATAATATGGGTGATAAAGACTGTAGGAGTGCTTATAGGAATGTATAGATAGAAACCTATAGAAAACAGCTATAGGGCTGAAGTTCATTCATCCCTGATGGATAAACTGTCTTTGGGTTGAATATCCATCTGCTTTCTTTTTGTAGTATCTACTTGTCCCAGTCCACTCCTCTTAAGGGTGGGAATATCTTATCAATCCCCACAAAAGCAATTTTCGTTGGTTGTGCACCACCACCGTCAGAGACACTTCATTGTACTATGAGGGACCCTGTGCCGGTGCCGTCACCCAAGATTGGGCCCACCCACCTGTCCAGGAAAAAGGCACTCGCACGGGTGCTTGCGCCAAGTGGTGACCACGGCCCTGTGGGGGGAGTCAGCCCATTTAGGGAGGTATAAAAATGGCCTATGGTGGACATTCAGCAGCTGCAAATGGAGGAATTGGAGAAGTCAGTAAGAGGAGGCAAAGAGCAAGACATTTTTCAGGCAAGCTACATGTCAGCAGGGGAAGGTGGAGCAAAATAATTTGAAATCCATGATTGGTTCATTTTAATGAAGGTTAGATCATCAACATTCTGGGTAGCCAGACATGGCCTTTTTTCGGTCAGTATTAAACCAGCAGCACTGAAGACACTTTCTGATAGCACACTAGCAGCAGAGGAAGCAAGCTCCTGTAATACATATTCTGCCAATTCAGGCCAGGTGTCTATTTTAAATGCCCAGTAATCAAAGGGGAATGACCTGTGAGGGATAACATCGATAAGGGAGGAAAAGTAGTTCATAACCATACTGGACAAATGCTGTCTCCTGTCACTTTGAATTGATGCAACAGTACCTGTCGTGTCAGCGGTTGTTGCAAAATCACTCCACAACCTGGTCCTAAAACCCCTCTGTCCAATGCCACTTCGGATTTGTGCACCTCTAACACCTCTGCCATGTTGCCCCCTACGGCTCATGTGAGAACCATCACCGCTGCTGTGTCCTGGGAATGCCTGAACCAAACGGTCAACAAGAGTTGTTTGTTTGGTAGTCAATATTTGCTCAAGGTTCTCATGTGGCATGATATTTTGTAATTTTCCTTTATATCGTGGATCCAGGAGGCAGGCCAACCAGTAATCATCATCGGTCATCATTTTGATAATGCGGGGTCACTTTTTAGAATACGCAAGGTATACTCAGCCATGTGGGCCAATGTTCCAGGTGTCAATTCACTGCTTGTGCTGGGTTGAGGAGCACTGTCTTGCAAATCAACATCACTTGTGGCCCGCAAAAACCCTGTACCTGACCTTGCAACACCACCAGATTCTATTGCTCCCTGAGAAGCATCCTCCTCCCATACATATTCATCCCCATCATCCTCCTCCTCCTCTTCATCTGCCACCTCATCCAGGATAGTTTCCTGAGCAGACAATGGCTGACTGTCATCAAGGCTTCCCTCCTCCTTGGCTGCAGACGCCAGCTCCTTAGTGTGCGTCAAACTTTGCATTAGCAGATGCATTAGTGGGATGCTCATGCTTATGATGGCGTCGTCCGCACTTACCAGCCATGTGCATTCCTCAAAACACTGAAGGACTTGACAAAGGTTTTGGAGCTTTGGCCACTGCACACCAGACAACTCCATGTCTGCCATCCAACTGCCTGCCCATGTATGTGTATCCTCCCACAAATTAATCACAGCACGCCTCTGTTCGCACAGCCTCTGAACCATGTGCAGTGTGGAGTTCCACCTTGTTGCAATGTCGATTATTAGGTGGTGCTGGGGAAGATTCAGCGATCGCTGATGGTTCAGCATACGGCTGGAGTGTACGGGCGACCGGCGGATGTGCGAACAAAGTCTGCGCACCTTCAGGAGCAGGGCTGGTAACTCCGGTTTACTTTTTGAGTAAGAACTGCACCACCAGGTTCAAGGTGTGAGCCAGGCAAGGTATGTGTTTAAGTTCTGAAAGGGCTATGGCAGCCATAAAATTTCTTCCGTTATTACTGACTACCTTGCCTGCCTCAAGATGTACCCTACCCAGCCATGACTGAGTTTGTTGCTGCAAGTACTCGGCCAGTACCTCCGCGGTGTGTCTGTTGTCGCCCAAACACTTCATTTGTAACACAGCCTGCTGACTCTTACCACTAGCTGTATGATAATGGGACACCTCATTTGCAACACTGGCAGCTGCGGATGAGTGGTCGTGCGACTGCGCTCTGTGGATGAGCTTTTTCTTCTGGAGGAGGAGGAGGAGGAGGAGGGGTGGTGAACGCCTACAGCCAACTGTTTAATAGACCGTGGGCTAGGCAGAACTGTTCCACTATGGCTGTCCCCTGTAGACCCTGCATCAACCACATTAACCCAGTGCGCCGTGATGGACACGTAACGTTCCTGGCCATGCCTACTGGTGCATGTATCTGTTGTGAGGTGCACCTTTCCACTGACTGATTGCCTCAGTGCCTGAACAATGCGTTCTTTGACATGCTGGTGGAGGCTGGGATGGTTTTTCTTGCAAAGAAGTGCCGACTGGGTAGGTCATAGCATGGTACTGCGTAGGCCATCAGGTCTTTGAAAGCTTCGCTTTCAACCAACCGGTAGGGCATCATCTCTAACGAGATTATTATAGCAATGTGGGTGTTCAAACCCTGTGTACGCGGATGAGAGTATGAGTACTTTCTTTTCCTAACGAGAGTCTCTTGTAGAGTGAGCTGGACTGGAGAGGTGCATATGGTGGAACTAGCGGTGGTGGTGGTGGTGGACATGGCGGATTGAGAGAGGGTTGGTGATGGTATTCTTGATGTTGGCCTACATACAGTGTTTCCTACCAATAACTTTGTGATTCCCTGACTGCTTTGGCCTTGCGACGATACCTCCACATTTGCTGCTGGTGGTGTCCTAACCGGTGGGCTTACAGTGAGGGAAGCAATGTAGCATTGCTGACTACCTTCATTCTGAGCAGGTGCGCCAATGGAACGGGATATTTGGTAGTTTGTCCAGGCTTGCAAGTGCATGCTGGTTAAATGTCTAAGCATGCATGTTGTATTTAAATTTTGAAGATTCTTCACTCTGCTGAAGGTCTTTGAGCATTTCTTACAGATAACTTTTGACTGATCATTCGGATCTCGGTTAAAAAATTGCCACACTGCACTCTTCCTACTATGGAATACCTTTTCAGGTATTGCACGCTGTGCTACTTTCACCAGATAGCCACGCTGTCCTAAAACTGTTTTGTTTTTGACAAATGTTTTTGGCCTGATATGGGCCTGCCAGATGACAGCTGTTGCAATGTAGATGGCTGCTGCGGATCATCCTCCTCCGCTTCTGAGCTACTGTCAGTGGCACCCTCTTCCCCCAATGGCTGCCAATCTGGGTCAACAACTGGGTAATCTATCACCTCCTCTTCAATGTCATGTGCACCTTCCTCTGTGTCACCGTGTAAGGTGCTATAGCGTTCGGGATGGGGCACCACAGTCGCATCAGGGTCAGATTGTGGCTCAGTACACTGCGATGGCAATATAGTGATCTGAGTCAATGGAACAGCATCATAATCTAGCTGTGGCTGTGCATCAGTGCACTCCATGTCCTATTCATCTTGTTATGGGCAGTTAACAATTTCCCTTTTTAACCCAGGCACGGTATGTGTAAGGAGCTCCATGGAGTAACCTGTAGTGTTGCCTGCCGCATCCTTCACTTTTGGTTTGGGTGAAGGATACAAGGAAACGTCTTGTTCTGATCGGGAGCATCCACTGATGACTCGCTGCTTTTATATTTGGAACTTTCTGAAGAGCAGGCGAAAGAGCTAGAGGCTGAGTCAGCAAGGAAAGCCAAAACTTTTTCCTGCTGCTCTGTCTTTAAACGCTGTTTTCCTACTCCCAGATAAGGGAGCCTTCGAGGCCTTGTGTAGCCAGACGATGACGCTGGCTCAACACCTCCAGCCTTAGGTGCTATTGTGCTTTTGCCACTACCACCAGATGCACCACTACCACCACCACCATCAGTACCAGCTGGCAATCACCGCCCACGGGCTCTTCCACCAGACTTCCTCATTTTTTGGAAAATCTAACCAAAATAACAACCGTTATATGGTACTGTAAAACAAGGTAGAAGGTGTATATAAACTTGTTGAGAATTTAAATCTCCCTTTTTTTTGGGAGACTGAACTAAAACTCAGGCCCTGTGCATAAAACAACTAAATGTAAGTGGCAGAAAGTGGCTGGCTGATATACGACAAACTAACAGGACTGAAGTATATCCACTTTGTGAGAATTTGAATCTCACTTCTTTGGGGGGAAACTGAACCAAAACTCAGGCCCTGTGCATAAAACATCACAATGTAAGTGGCAGAAAATGGCTGGCTGATATACGACAAACTAAAAGGACTGAAGTATATCCACTTTGTGAGAATTTGAATCTCCCTTTTTTGGGAGACTGAACCAAAACTCAGGCCCAGTGTATATATCAATGCAATCTAAGTGGCAGAAAGTGGCTGGTTGACATACGACAAACTAACAGGACTGAAGTATATCCACTTTGTGAGAATTTGAATCTCCCCTTTATGGGGGGAGACTGAACCAAAACTCAGGCCCAGTGTATAAAACAACACAATGTAAGTGGCAGAAAGTGGCTGGAAGATATATGAAAAAATACAAGGACTGTAGTACAATTTCAATCTCCCTACAATGATCTCAGGGAAAGTATGGCAGCAATAAAAAGGACTGCTGCACACAAAAGTGTGGACAAATAAACAAGATAACTGTGCAGATAGGAGCAACAGGATTTTTGCTTTTAAAAAAGCAGTTGGTTTGCACAGCAGCGTGCAAACAGCAATGCAGCTATCAGGGAGCCTTATAAGGCAGCCTAATAAGCTAAAGAGCTGATGCACAAAAATATAGCCTCCACTGTCCCTGCAAAAAAATGGTGGTGTTGGACAGTTGAAATCGCTACAGCACAAGCAGTTTGGGGGCTAATCTTCCCACCCTAACTATATCCCTTCTTCTGATGAAGCTGCAGCAACCTCTCCCTAGGCTAAGATGGGCAGAAGTAAGATGGCGGTCAGCGTGCACACCCCTTTATAGCCCCTGTGACGCCGCAGAAAGCAAGCCAATCACTGTCATGCCCTTCTCTAAGATGGTGCGGACCGAGACCTATGTCATCATGCTGCCCACACTCTGCATCCTCCCTCATTGGCTGAAAAATGGAGCTGAAAGCGTCATACGAAACGCGACTTTGGCACGAAGATCGCCAACCTCATGGCCGATCCCACACTAGGATCGGGTCGGGTTTCATGAAACCCGACTTTGCCGAAAGTCGGCGATTTTTGAATTTGTCCGATCCATTTCGCTCAACCCTATTGGGGAGTATAGATGTGGAGGCACTATATTCTTCCATCCCACACGATAAAGGATTGACCGCTATCTGGGCACCAGGGGCAGACAATATGAAAGACATAACAAATTCGCATTGGAAGCCCTTGAATTTTGTTTAACCAAAAATGTCTTTCTATTTGACCGGAAATATTACCACCAGCTCAGTGGCACTGCGATGGGCAGCCCCTGTGCGCCTTCGTACGCAAATTTGCGCCTGGGCTGGTGGGAAGAAACAACGGTGTTTGGGGACCTCACCTCTGCTCCTAATGTGAGGATAGTGCTGTGGTTTCGATACATCGATGATGTGTTGGTCATTTGGAGAGGCAGCACCATCGATTTTGGAATCTTTGTAGAAAGGCTCAATGATAACAACTTAGGCCTCCACTTTACATATGAGGCCAGTTCAACGAAACTCACTTTTTTAGACATATGAGAAGAGAGGAATCCCCAAGGGACAATATTTAAGAATTCGAAGGAATTGCTCTAACCAGAGGGTCTTCCAGGAACAAGCCGATGATCTACGCGGCAGGTTCCTCCAGGACATTAAAGAACATGTTTCACCATTCCCACCGATCACCTACAGAAAAGGGAGATCCCTTGGTGACAGGTTGGTTCACAGCCATTATCATCCTCAAGATACGCCTGTATATACAGCAAAACAGTCTAAAGGCTGTTATAAATGTGGCAGCTGTAAAGCCTGTGCCTCTATCACTGCCTCAAAAACTTTCACAAGTAATGTCACTGGTACCACCTACCCCATTCTACATTTCATCAATTGCCATACAACGAGCGTGATCTATAAAGCCACTTGTGAATGTGGGCTAGAGTACGTGGGAAAAACTAAGAGGGAATTTTGCAAGAGGGTTGGGGAACATCTTTGTGACATCGCAAATAAAAGAGAAACCCCTGTAGCAAACCACATAAACCAGTTCCATCAGGGGAACCTCAAGAAAATTGCTTTTGTGGGGATTGATAAGATATTCCCACCCTTAAGAGGGGACTGGGACAAGCAGATACTACAAAAATAAAGCAGATGGATATTCAACCTAAAGACAGTTTATCCATCAGGGATGAATGAACTTCAGCCCTAGAGCTGCTTTCTATAGGTTTCTATCTATACATTTCTATATGCACTCCTACAGTCGTTATCACCCCATATTATCCTTATCATATATTTCATATGTGACATCTTAGGTATTTTCTAGGGAAGGATAGCTGTCGTGGAGTGGGGGCGCCATTTGCGCAGGACAGTAGGGTGCCAACCCCCATGATAGGCAGTTTTGTAATCCTTTATGTCTAGTTTAGGGAATTATCAGTAAATTACATCTTAACATTCACACTGCACATGAACACTCTGGCTTGTCTTACGCGTCTATATACATGGAGTACTTCCTCTGGACGCATTTGTTCCTTTAGTCCACTTGTCTGATTAACTTTCTTTTTGGAGTATAGGGACCACAGGGACAGTTAGTTTGGGACAGTCCACGTTGAGTGGGGGCGCCATTTGCGCAGTTTCTCTCCACGTTGCCAACCTCCACGATAGGTAGGGTATAGGAGAGTAGGTATATCGTTAGGGCACAACAGGGTCCCGATTCCTCTTGGGGTTCTCTTTCCTATATACTGATGGGTGGTGTCGCGTACTAATGTATCCCCTTTCGTATTCTCCTCCTTGTCCTACATCATTAATATCTTGGAATACCATCCTTTTACATCTTGAAAAGCTCTCTCCTATTGTTTATTTCTTCTTTTTCTAGTTGCGTATTTACAAGTCAGTTCACAAGTCTAGCCTGCTGATACCAATTTTGGTGCATGGAAAATGTGCGGAGGAAACACTGAATCATACCTACTGGGTTGATATGACAGTATGAATCATGATTATCTGTCTTGTCTATGTGCTGTGCCCTTTTCACATGTCTGTTATGGTTATTCAGATACAGTTTCTTTTTAATTGGTACAGCACCGTATTGTTGTAATACTCAACTGAGTTTGACACATACTAGGTACTACGCTATGTTGTGTTAGGGGTCGAGTTCCCGCTTCTGCACAGGGGGAATCTCGAGCCACCTCCGCTGCGGTCTCCCATTCTTGTCCAGCCGCAGTGGAGTCTGCTCTGCAAAGACGTCGGTCCCAGCGTCTTGCTCATTCTCACTCTGTTCTGAGAGTTACTGCTGCTTCTCCAGTCTCTGCCATTAAAGTCAGTGCTGGTCAGCAGCGAGCGGACTTCTCTGGGACTAAGTCCTTGTCTGCACGTACTGAGCATGTCCAGGGTAAGATCTCCCGTTGGAGATCGAGGGTCATGTGCTCAGGCTCTGCAGCACATTTCATTGGTCCTTTTGGCAGGTCTTGGAAGGGCAAAAGTACTGTAGCCACTTCCTGTGCTGCTGCTATATAAACTGCGCATGACCGCACGGCCATGCGCTAGTATTGTCTTACTATTGAATACGTGTGTTTGTTGTGAGTGCAAGTCGTTCATTAAATACCCCTACCCTATTGTATGACTGTTCGCGTATGGAGTATGGCTGCTATCTAGCGCCCGACTAATCTCTCAACGTGTCACACACGTATCAGCGTCTATTGCTGTGACCGCCAGTGCGGCGCCACGCGCCAGTAGTGCGCTTCCTGACCCACGTCTGGGTGCTTAGTGTTGCCTGCCAGCACGGCACAGTTCGCACTTCGGTGCTCTAATTATAAGAGTTGCCTAACACACCCTGTTGCGGTGTTGTGTCAGCAAGTGGTCTAATCGGACTTCAATCCTGTGTCTTGGGGTTGATTTCGCTGACTCCTTGCTTGCACTCTTTAGTGCGGTATTGCGGACCTGTGGTTTTACCGAGTTCGCTTCCACCGCCATATTACGCTGCCATTTACTAGCAGCAGGTTTTTACCTGCACGGTGGACCCCGGACTGCGAACGCATGTATTACATCTTTCTTGGTGCGTTCCGCCAGTCCTAACAGAATACTAGCGCCAGGGTCTGGCTAGTAAATGGCAGACGATCAGCGTTTACAGCTGTACATCCAGCAGCTGGAGGGAAGGTTGGCGGCTCTAGAGCGTTCAACCTCAGCTGTGGATGTCACTGCTGTCGCTGTTCAGGCTGCAAGTGTAGCCGCAGCCAGTTTGTCCGCTGCCACCTCTGCCCCGACTTTATCCCGTCTCCCGCTTCCTGACAAGTTTGCTGGTGACAGTAAACAATGTCGCGGATTCGTAAGCCAGTGCTCCATACACCTTGAGCTCCTGGCGGCGCGTTTCCCTACGGAACGGTCGAAAGTGGGATTTATTTTATCTCTCTTGTCGGGCAGGGCGTTGGAGTGGGCAGCGCCACTTTGGGAGCGTGATGACCGTGTGGTACAGAGTGCTCCGCTCTTTCTGGACGCTCTGAAGCAGGTCTTTTTGGGACCCCGTATTACACACGATACCGCGCTCCAGTTATTGACAATCACTCAGGGTTCGTCCGTGGTCAGTCAGTTTGCCATCCAGTTCCGGACTCTAGCCTCGGAGTTAGAGTGGTCGGATAAGGTTCTAATTCCGGTGTTCTGGAGGGGACTGGCAGACCACGTGAAGGATGCCTTAGCCACCAGGGAGATACCCGCCACACTGGAGGAGCTTATTTCTCTAACTACCCGCATCGACCTCTTTTTTCACGAACGAAGGTTAGAGCAGACCCAGTGTAGGCAGAGGTTTAAACTGGCTCCCACCTTCGCCAGACCTCTTGAATTTTCCGTTTTGGCGTCCGACTCCCATGAGCCCATGGAGGTTTCTCGAGCGGGACCTAAGTCTCAGGCCGCTCGAGTACCCATGGTTTGTAAAAATTGTCACCAACGAGGACATTACACTAATAAATGTCCACGGCGGTCGGGAAAACGATCGCGTCTAGTAACCTTAGGGGGAGGTTCACTAGACACAGCGGCTTATTCCTCCAAACTGTCCTTTAAAGGGACAATCCTGTTTGACTCATCCACTCTACCAGTCGAGCTTTGTGTGGATTCAGGAGCAGAGGGAAATTTCATGTCCTCTGCTTTTGCTCTGCGCCACGCTGTACCACTTGTTATGCTCGCCAAACCTGTAACTGTTAGAGTTGTGAATGGGTCGACACTTCCACAACAAATCACACACCAGACTGTTCCATTCTCGTTGTCCATGTCCCCTTCCCACCAGGAGATTATTTCCCTTCTAGTCCTACCCGAGGGAATGGATGAGATTTTACTGGGAATACCCTGGCTCCGTTACCACTCCCCACATATTGAGTGGTCCTCTGGGAGAATATTGGGTTGGAGTAAGTCTTGTATGGGCAGGTGTGTGAGTGAGTGTGCACAGGTCTCTACTACCGAGGTACCCGCAGACCTTTCATCTCTTCCAAGGTACTATTGGTGCTATGCAGATGTATTCTCTAAAAAGGCAGCAGAGACTCTACCGCCTCATCGCCCCTATGACTGTCCTATTGACCTCTTGCCTGGAGCTGAACCTCCTCCGGGAAGGGTGTATCCCCTCTCTCTCCCTGAGACGGAGGCTATGTCTCAATACATCCAGGAGAATTTGACAAGAGGATTCATTAGGAAGTCAGTGTCTCCTGCAGGGGCGGGATTCTTCTTCGTACAGAAGAAGAACGGGGAATTACGTCCTTGCATTGATTACAGGGGTCTCAATGCTATCACCATTAAAAATAAGTACCCGTTGCCCCTGATATCGGAGCTCTTTCACAGGCTAAGGGGAGCAAAGATATTCACCAAACTAGATCTGCGGGGTGCCTACAACTTAATTCGCATCCATGAGGGGGACGAATGGAAAACGGCTTTCAATACCAGGGATGGGCACTATGAGTACCTGGTGATGCCCTTCGGGCTCTGTAATGCCCCAGCCGTTTTTCAGGACTTTGTCAACGATATCTTCCGGGATATGCTTTCCACCTCGGTTGTAGTCTATCTGGATGATATTCTCATCTTCTCTCCAGATATTGACTCCCACCGGAGAGATGTTGGCAGAGTCTTCGTACTCTTACGGGCGAATTCCTTATATGCAAAGTTGGAGAAGTGTGTGTTTGAACAGGAGTCCTTACCTTTCCTGGGCTATATCATCTCGGCCCAGGGATTGGCTATGGATCCTGCCAAACTACAAGCAGTAATGGACTGGCAGGAACCCCATTCTCTTAAAGCGGTGCAGCGCTTTATGGGGTTCATGAATTACTATCGCCAGTTCATTCCCCACTTCTCAACTTTGGTAGCTCCCTTGGTATCCCTCACCAAGAAGGGAGCGAATCCCAAATCGTGGTCCGAAGGGGTCTCCAAGGCCTTCTCTTCTATAAAGTCCCATTTTGCCAGTGCTCCTATCTTACATCGTCCCGATGTGGGTAAGCCATTCCTTTTGGAAGTGGATGCCTCATCCGTTGGTGCTGGAGCAGTCCTCTATCAAAAGGATGCTCAGGGTCGGAAGCACCCATGCTTCTTTTTCTCAAAGACCTTCACACCAGCGGAGAGAAATTACTCCATCGGGGATAGAGAGTTGCTGGCAATGAAGTTGGCCTTTTCGGAGTGGAGACATCTCTTGGAGGGTGCTCGGTTCCCATTCCAAGTTTTCACGGATCACAAGAATTTGGTCTATTTACAAACAGCCCAGCGGCTGAATTCTCGTCAGGCCAGATGGTCCTTGTTTTTCTCCCGGTTCCACTTTACCCTACATTATCTCGCCGGGGAGAAGAACATTCGTGCTGACGCTCTCTCTCGCTCCTTCGTGTCAGCTGAGGAGGAGGAGGACGAGCCTCGGCTCATTGTCCCTTCGGAGAGTCTGAGAACTGTAGCTCCGGTTTCGCTGGAGTCTGTGCCCCCAGGCAAGACTTTTGTTCCCATCAATTTGCATCCGGAGGTTCTCGCTTGGGCTCATTCATCCAGAGTGGGTGGACACTTTGGGGCAAAAAGGACATCTGAGCTACTGGCGAGGACGTACTGGTGGCCACATATGGTTCGTGACGTCGGAGACTACGTTCAGGCATGTGTCTCTTGTGCCAAGAATAGGTCTTCCCGACAACGGCCAGCTGGTTTGTTATACCCTCTGCCGGTGGCAGACAGGCCCTGGGAGATGGTCGGGATGGATTTTGTTGTGGGTCTGCCCAAGTCTCGTGGCTGTACCATTATTTGGGTAATCACCGACCATTTTTCTAAAATGGTGCATTTGGTGCCGCTTCCCCGGTTACCTTCTGCACGGGCCTTGGCAGCGTTGTTTGTCAAACACATCTTTCGTCTTCACGGTATGCCAGACAAAATTGTCAGTGACCGAGGTCCCCAGTTCGCGTCTCGGTTCTGGCGAGAGCTTTGTCGTCTTCTCAGTATCGAGTTGAATCTCTCTTCGGCTTATCATCCCGAGACGAATGGGTTGGTAGAGAGAGCCAACCAGACCTTGGTCACATATCTGCGACATTTGGTTTCGGCTAAGCAGGATGACTGGGCATCTTTGCTACCGTGGGCGGAGTTTGCTCTTAACAATGCCGTCGCTGATTCCACTGGAACAGACTCCATTCCTCCTTAACTATGGTCAGCATCCGCGGGTACCTGTGTGATAGAAATATGTATATCATGTAGATCTCACTTGCATGTATACGCCTTTAAATCATATATATATATATATTCCTTTAAATCACATATACTTACACAAAGCAAATATATATCTATCTACTCAGCTACTTTATAATCAATTGCTCAACTTTACCACATGAGCTAGGCCAGATTGTGCTCGGTACTTTCCGCTATGTCTCAAACACCTTTAAAACGGGAAGTTGGACCAGATGTTCGGGACTGATACCGCTGAGTCTTCTGAAATGGCAGATCAACAAGTGCCAAATGTAACTGAGTCCTGGTCAGATGCCTCAACTTTGCCCTATATACCGAGAGCTACATTTTAGTTGCATAATCAGCAGTCATATGAGCATTAATCACAATATTCCATATATATCAGATAACCAATAACTGAATTGTATGTTAATTAACTAACCGCCCAAACCACTCCTTTCTATATGCTATTATAAAAACTATGTATCAGGAAATAAATGGCCAGTCTTTGATTGAATGTCAAGCTGTCACCACGTGTCAGACTCATTCTTTAAGGGCTCAGAAATAATTGGGAGTGGCCGCAGCACACACGGGTAGATTTATCCAACCCAAATTTCCATATCAAGTGGCGCCCAACGGCTCGGACGAAGATATCACAGGAGGGGATCCGGCTGACCGCACAGACAAGGGTGCGGGCCACGGCCTTGGACCACGGGATGGAGACTGCAGCTCCATCAGAGTAAGGTAAGAAAATTCTATCATCTTACCTGAATGTCCCCTGTGCCCAGTCCGGGTCCGTACCTTTAGCCGGTCAGGTGTGGTCACCACCGCATTCCCAGGTAGTGTAAAAAGTCCGAGCCTGAACCTAAACCCTGGGATATAAGTCGAGGTGTCTGCTGTGTGCCGTGTATATGTTCTGTATTTGTGTAACATCCAGGAGAAGTAAGGAACAGTGACTGTTTGTGGTTGCTTGGTAACAGACCGCAGGAGGTCAAATCGCTCGATAAGTTATTGCAGGATTCCCGTGCATAGGAGGGACAGTTAGTCCCGGGGCAGTTGGTCCCAGGCTCCAGGCACGGGTAGTGATAACTTAGAGGGCTACTGCAGATTCCCGTAGTGCCGACTATCTAGTTAGATAGCTTGGACCGGGGTGGTAGAAATCCCACCTGTTGTGTTTCTCACTCAGGTGGCCCGGGCATAGGTGTGCTCAGTGCGATTGGCAGTAGTCTGTTTCCCAAAGCTTCCTACACGTGTCACAAAATAATAATAAAGAGGGTGTCGAATCTCCTGGATGTCAATGTTCTTTGTCTGTTAATGTCACGTACTGTCGCTTAACTGCGTAGAATCGAAAAAGAAGTGTTTTTTTTCTCTTCTCTCTCCCCGTCTGTTCTCTATTTAGAACTTCCCCTCCTCCATGCAGTTAGGAGAAACATATGCATTGTAAATCACACGGTCACAACCGTTTTTTTTTTTCTTTCTTTCTATTCTTTTTTGTTGCTAAGTTTTCTGTTTTTGCATATATATGACATTTATTTGAAGAGGTGAAACTAAATGATATCTATCATTTTTGCTGTGACATACGTGATTTTTGGTATAACAGCAGCTGCTGGTAAAAAAGGGGAAGTGTGTCTCTGACTGCATTTGAGCGCAGCGTACAAAAAAAAAAAAAAAGGAGGGGGGAGAGAAGAAGCCGTTTTAATTTATTTTATTTTCTGTTTTTTGTTACATTTTTTAAGTTTTTAGACTTTTTATAAGTTTTTCAAAGTTTCTTTTCTTTTCTGTCTCTTCACCTTTTTGTTTAAAAGGGGTTTTTATTTATTTATTTTTCTTCCTTTTCTATGAAGATCCTGAGTTTTGGATCGTGTACCCAGTTTTTTTATGGTTCTTTTATGTTTTGATTTCAACATCTTGCATCAATTTTTTGAAAGCTCCTTTTTTCTTCTACTTTTCGTGTTTTTTATATACTTACCTACTTGAGATTTTTATTGTTGTTTTTTATTTCTCTTTTTGCAATGGGGAATAATTTGGCCAAGCAACAGGAGAGCCTTTTGCTTCCTGATGAGAAAACGGCTCCTCAAATAGTAGCGGAGCATGAAGGTGTCAGATATGTGAAGAATTACAGGCAGCTCATGAAAGTATGTGAAATTCATCAGGGAGGCAGGCTTAGAGCTGCAGAGTGGCATGATGTCTTAAAAAGAAAGAAAGGAAAGCTAGTTGATACTAACTTGCTGCCCACTGCAACAGCATGGTATAAGGTGGCTACAGACTTACAACGTCTAGGGAGCACTGAAAGATATGTGAAAGAGTCAGGAAGTGATTTTTATGTGTACAAAGTAGGGAAAGGTGTTAAACCATCAGCACCTCCCCCATATGGGGATGAAAAATATTGGGTGTGTGCAGTCTGCACCCAGCAGAATCCATTGTACAGGGAGACTTGCTCAGCATGTGGTGCGCCCCGCCCAAACTTGGTACAGGGAGATGGCACTGTTACTCTGACAATGCCGGCACGGGCTGCATCAAAGAAGAAGGAATTCTCTTCTTGTCTTTCTCCTCCATCTTTTTCCTCTCCGTCTTCTGCACTGCCCTCTCCTCCTCCTCTTTCATCTCCACCTCTTTCTCCTCCTCTTTCTCTACCACACCCTCCTTCTTCTTCTTCTTCTTCACCTCCTCCTCCTACACCACACCCTTCTTCTTCTTCTTCTTCACCTCCTCCTCTTTCTCTACCACACCCTCCTTCTTCTTATTCCGCACCTCCTCCTCCTACACCACACCCACCTCCTTCACACTTTTCATCTCCTCCTCTCTCTCTCTCTGAAGCACTCTCCCCCTCCTCTGAATCACCCATCTTTTCCTCACTCAGTTGCTCCCTCCCACCTTTCATCTCCGCTTTCTATGTCACACTCTCCTTCTCCTGATCTGCTGCCTGTCGGGCAGGTGCCGAGTCCAGGCAGTGTGGTGTCTCTGTATCCAGTGCTCACAGCACAAGGCACATTCTATGTTCCCAATACAGCCCAGCCTCTGACAGTCATGGTATCGGGGGAGGAGGGTGGAGATCCCCCAGTAGAAGGCACCCCCCAAGCCGCAGCAGGCTCCCCCCAGGCAAACCCAGCAGCAGGCAGCTCAGGTCCGGGGACAGGGGGGGAGAGACAGGCATCAGATGGTGATCAGTATCCCCGGTCAGAGCAGCCAACATTCACACCACAATGGAACTATAATCCTCCACAGCCTCAGCAGGGTGGGGATACATCCTCTCACAAAAAGACAATATCCAAGACCGCTTATCAGCCACTGCAGGACCCCAGTGCACTCTATCACAACTATTCCTCTGATGAGGATGAAGAGGGGACTTCATACATGCTACCCAGTACTAGAAAGAAAAACCCACGGGCACCTAGGAGACAGGGGCAGATAGAAGCACCACCATTACACTATGTGCACTTCACCCCAAGTCAGGTGACCAGTATCCTCAACAATCTTCCAGATCCAGAGATGCACCCCATGCCATTCTACAGAAGAATGCAGCAGAACCAGCGCACATATGCAGCCACCTGGAATGATCTGTGGGCAGTGATGGAGATAAAGGCAGGTGATGCCTTCTGGCCAATCATGAAAGAACACTTCAAGCTTTCAGCAGACTTAGACGTACATGCCTGGGAGTCAGGGCCGAAGCTGATTGAACAACTCAGAGAGTGGGCCAAAGGCAGGCTGGCCGGACAGGCCCTCAGCTTACATGACATGAGTCAGGAGAAGACAGAGACTGTGGAGAAGTTTCATGGCAGAGTAATGCAGGTTTTCCAGGACCTGGGCTTCACCATTCATGATCAGATACACAGGCAGATGTTGGCACAGGCCTTTGTGCATGGACTCAGAGAACCAATCAAGAAGCCACTGATAGTAGCTAGACCCGAGTACAGGTCAATAGCAATGGACACCCTGCTCACCGTAGCCAAAGGGATCGAGTCCCAACCAGGAGTGCGGAAGACAACACCCCTTATGGCGGCCATAGACTCTGAAGAGCCACCGCAATACCGAGACAGAAGGAACGTCAGATGTTTCAACTGCGGCAAATTGGGTCATTATCAGAGCCGGTGCAGGGCTCCACCACAACCCAAGACCCTGCCCAGAGGAGCAAGCCGAGGAGCAGACAAGGTGGACAGTGAAGCGCCCCATCCATAGGACAGGGGCAAGCCAGGTCCGCAAGACACCACGCTCCTGACATGCAAAACCCCTTCAGCAGGACCAACCCCTCAAATTACCCTGAAAGTGGATGGCGTTGTCAGGTCTTTTCTTGTGGACACTGGTGCAGCCAGAAGTGTGATGAGACATGTGGAACTCCCTGACCCTACCTGCCTATCAGAATCCTCTGTGTCTTGCATAGGCATCGACGGTCAAGTCAGAAATTCTCAGCTTACAAAGCCTCTGAGCGTGTGCACTCAGCCAGGACACTCTATCCTATCCCAGTTTGTGGTGTCAAGAACCTGCCCACTCAACCTACTGGGGGCAGACCTTCTACAGAAACTAAAAGCAACCATAGTGTTCCAGGAAGATGGGACCGTGACCCTTTCTTCACCTCTGACCCAGGAAGAGTCAGTCATGCTGGCAGCCTTACAGGAACCTCAAACAACCCATGAAGGCCTACCCAAGGAGGTACTGGACGTAGTACCAGAAAGTCTATGGTCTAAGGGACCCCAAGATGTGGGAAAACTTCAAGTTGCCCCAGTGCGGGTATCACTCAAGCCAGGTACTCCATATCCTCGTAAGGCCCAGTATCCCTTGTCCATTGCACAGAGTCAAGCCGTCTCAGACCAATTGAAGGTGTTCCTGGAAATAGGGGTCGTTGTCCCCTGCACCTCTCCTTGCAATACCCCGCTTTTCCCTGTCAAGAAAAAGACTGTAAAAGGAGAGCCAGCCAAGTTCAGAATGGTACATGACCTAAGAGCGGTGAATGACGCTACAGTATTTGAAACTCCAATTGTGCCAAATCCACACACCCTGCTCTCAAATGTGCCTTCTACAGCAACAGTCTTCACGGTGATCGACCTGGCAAATGCTTTCTTCAGTGTTCCCCTCCATCCAGACGACCAGTTCCTGTTTGCCTTCACGCATCAGGGGGCACAGTACACATGGGCGGTGATGCCCCAGGGGGCCCAGAACAGCCCCTCGCAATTCACCAAAGCAATGTCCACAGTTCTCGCCAACTGGATCACAGAACATGCAGAAGTGACCCTGCTACAATACGTGGACGATCTACTCCTTTGTGCAGTTGACTTTGACACGTGTAAAGCACATTCCGTGTCTCTCCTACTCTACCTGGTGAAACAACACTGCAAGGTCTCAAAGAACAAAGTCCAGTGGTGTCTGAAGCGAGTTACATTCCTTGGGCACTGCATTGCTCACCAGACTAAACACCTGACAGATGACCGGAAGACCACAGTGGAGAGGATGGCTCCCCCAACATCTCCAAAGGCACTACAAGCTTTTCTTGGTCTAGTATCGTACTGCAGAACCTGGATCCCTGATGCCTCAGTCCTAATGCAACCTCTGTATGACTGCGTTAACGTAACCCCGTTCCTGCTGACAGATGTGGCCTTCATTTCATTCAAGAAGCTAAAAGACTCAGTAGTCTCAGCGCCAGCGCTAGGCCTACCTGACTACGAGAAGCCATTCCGTCTCTACCTGATGGAGAAAGAAGGCCATGCTACTGGAGTCCTGACACAGACTCACGGGGGAAGACAGAGACCTCTAGGCTATTTTTCAGCTCGCCTGGATCCAGTTGCAAGGGGAGCCCCCTCCTGCATGAGAGCAGTATTTGCAGCACACGCCCTCCTGGACAAAACAGCTGACATCATTCTTGGACATCCACTGGAAATCCTGGCTCCACATGACATCTCAGCAATTCTCAATCAAACCCAGCCAAAACATCTCTCCACCGCAAGACATCTTCGTCTACAGTGCTCACTACTACTGCCTGGCAACGTCACCATCTCCAGATGTACAGTCCTCAATCCAGCCACTCTACTCCCACTCCCAAGGGGGGATACAGATATGGACCCTCCAGATCAAAATCTGCATGATACCTTCCACAAGGATCTGGATTTGCTCCGACCGGATGATCATGATTGTTTCAGCATCATGCAACAGGAAACAGCAGGACTACCCAATGTGGCAGAAGAGCCACTGGCCAACCCAGAGTTGATCCTCTATGTAGATGGCTCCAGATTTGCAGATGATGAAGGAAGATTTCACACGGGATGTGCAGTGACCAGCAATCAAGAAATCCTGTGGTCCAGGAGTCTACCACCTAGCCTGTCAGCCCAAGAAGCAGAACTGATAGCGCTGACGAAGGCTTGCCAGATTGCAGAAGGCAAAACTGCGAACATTTACACCGATTCAAGGTATTCGCATGGCATAGCACACGACTTCGGACCCATCTGGGCTGCAAGAGACTTCATCACAGCAAGTGGAACAACCGTAAAGCATCATGGAGCTATTAAAGACCTACTGAGCGCACTCCAACTCCCAAAAATGGTGGCAGTACTGAAGGTCAAAGCACATGGAAAACTGAACACAGTAGAGGCACAGGGCAACAACATGGCGGATATGGCAGCCAAAGAAGCCGCCAAAGGAAGACAGTATGGAGAAATGGGAGAGGTCGTAGAGCCGGACGGCTACTACGTGGCAACTGAGGACAAGACACCAGATGAGATGACGTTTTGGGATCTATTCAAGAAGTTGCAAGAACAAGCCCCAAAGGAGGAGAAGGAGAATTGGATGCGGAAGGGTGCAACACATCAAGAAGGAAGAGTATATTCAATGGACTACAAACCCTGTTTACCCCGAAGCATGTACCCTATGGTGGTCCAGTGGGCACATGGGCCCACGCACAGATCAAAGACACAGATGAATGATCTGATTGGTGCTTACTGGTTCGCTCCAGGGATCTCCACCCTAACAGCCAAGTTCACTAGCAGCTGTCTGACCTGCAGCAAATGCAACCCTGGAAGAATGGAAAAAGTTCCCACACATCATCTTGCCAGACCGCTGTACCCCTTCCAGAGGATCCAGATAGACCACATCCAAATGCCGCCAAGTGGAGGATTCGAATATGCCCTTGTGGTCGTCGACGTGTTTTCAGGATGGCCAGAAGCTTTCCCAGTGAGGAATCAGTCAGCAAAGACTACTGCAAAGAAGCTACTCTCAGAGATCGTGTGCAGATACGGGGTCCCAGAAGTGATAGAGAGTGATCAGGGGCCCGCATTCACAGCAAACCTCACAAGGGAGATCTGGTCAGCAGTAGGGTCAGACTTAGGCCTACACACTCCCTACCACCCCCAGAGTAGCGGGAAAGTAGAAAGACTGAATGGGACACTAAAAAACAGGATGCTAAAAGTTGCCCAAGAGACACGCAAACCATGGCATGAAACACTCCCCATCGCACTGTTTAGTGTCAGGCACACTCCCCGAGGCCCAGAAAAGCTGTCACCTCATGAGATTCTGTTTGGGTCCAGCCCTCGGTTAGGGGTATTCTTCCCCCAGCAGTTGACAATGCAATATGATACTTTGTCTGCTTACGTAATTCAGTTGACCAAAAAACTAGCTGATGTCCATTCTCGAGTTTTCTCTTCATTACCAGATCCAGGATCGGTACCCGGTTCGCACTCCCTGAAACCAGGAGACTGGGTGTTGGTGAAGAAGTTTGTGAGGAGAACGCTCGACCCCAGATTTGACGGTCCCTTCCAAGTGCTGCTGACGACACCAACCTCTGTGAAACTAGAGGGAAGGCCCACTTGGATCCACGCATCACACTGCAAGAAGGCTCCCATACCAGAAGATACGCCTAAGCCAGAATGATCCTGTACATCCTCTGTGTGATACATATTCTGGGGGCAGAAGCTCCACGTGCCCCCCCCCCTGGGAGGGGAGATCACCAAAGATGGGGACTACACCATTTTCTGGTTCGATACATCAGCTCACATAATTACATACCTGTTTGATTACTGCGACGTGGTACACTGCCCATCCACACTGCTGGACAGCTTGGGACGTGGGACTCAATATATTTGTGTTGCAGATGAATATTGGGGGGACAAATGTGAATATTGGGGAGCAGCGGCCTGGAACACTGGTGAGAGTTGGGGATACAAACCCTCATTAGCCCTAAACAAGAGAGATAAAGATGTCAAATCACTAATTGACCGTATGCGCCTTACAAAGCAGGCTTTCAGGAAGGGGTGCATCACCAGAGGAAAATGCAATAGACTCATACTTAGCATTGAAAACCCCTCCCCAGGTGACGCCGGTACTTATATAATGAGCAGCACACCCCCAAGTGGTGAGCGCAAACCCCCCGTACAGTACACAGGAAAATTCAGACTGGCAAATGCAGCTGACAAGCCCAATGTGACTCAGGAGATCCCTAGTAACATAATGGTACTGACAGACCCAACCTATGAGGAGACTTTGGCAGTAGAAACTGGGTTTTCTGAAACCAATTACTGGCTGGAATGGGTAAGATACACAGCCCAACAACATAATGGGAGTGGCTGTTATGCATGTGCCGGAGCCAGACCCCACCTGGGCACATTGCCACTCGACATCCCAGAGTCCCAGCGGGCCTGTTTTTTCAGCATATACACTAACTCATCTCATTCCGCATCCTGTGAAGATTGGAAGTCTAAATACCCACTCATGACTAAAGACACACCCTCAGGGACTGGAATAACAATATACCCTGGTAATTACACCTGTTATACACGCACAGGGACTGGCAGGGATGTAAAAAACTTCACCGAGGGGTTCTGCTCAGAATACAGTACCATCACTGACAACCTAGTTAATCATGTGGTTTCCCTGGGTGACATATACTGGATCTGTGGTGACATGAAAATCCGTAGTAGACTGGAAGGTGTTTGGGTAGGCCAATATGCTCTGGCAAAAGTTCTGATGCCCTTCCACCTTTTTCCCTACACCCATGAGTTCACACCCAGTACTGCAAAGAACAGGACAAAAAGGGCAAGTTCTCCAAAAGGCAGCTTCGACCCACATGTTTATATAGACGCCATAGGTGTACCCAGGGGGGTACCTGAGGAATTCAAGGCCAGAGACCAGGTTAAAGCAGGATTTGAATCATTATTGCCAATAATAACCGTGAACAAAAATGTTGATTGGATAAATTATGTGTATTACAACCAGCAGAGATTTGTTAACTACACCCGAGATGCTCTGAAAGGTCTGGCGGACCAGTTGGGCCCCACTTCCATCATGGCATTCCAGAATAGAATGGCCTTAGATATGATACTAGCTGAAAAAGGGGGTGTTTGTAAGATGATCAAAGACACCTGTTGCACCTACATCCCAGACAATACTGGCCCCAATGGTAAAGTCACAGTGGCAATACAGAAACTCACTGAGCTGTCTGAGGAATTGAAACAGAATTCAGGAGTGAAAGATCCTTGGGACCAGTACTTTGGGTGGATGAGTGGGTGGCAAAGGATGCTAGCACAGATTGGGGCAGCCATACTTGTTATTTTTGTTCTTGTGATAATTTCTGGTTGCTGCGTAATCCCTTGTATCCGCAGGATGATGGAAAAAACAGTAAAGGAAACAACAAACCTGATGCCGCATCTCCTCCTAGATGAACCTATCCGAATTCAGATTCACCCACCTGATGGCTCCTCCAATCATGATGACGATGAATATGTGGAACTGATCGCACAGAGTCGCCAATATGAGACCATTCATGTTCCTACCCCCGTTTAGGGACAGATCTCCTGATCGCTCATTGCGAAAGACTGTACGGTGTAGGGCGTAGACACTAGGTTTGCGTCGGATCGCCGGCAGCACAAAAGAGTTGCAGTGCTTTGGGACAGGAGGCTAGGCTTAGGGCAAGTGATATCTAAGGGGGGCTTGTGATAGAAATATGTATATCATGTAGATCTCACTTGCATGTATACGCCTTTAAATCATATATATATATATATATCCCTTTAAATCACATATACTTACACAAAGCAAATATATATCTATCTACTCAGCTACTTTATAATCAATTGCTCAACTTTACCACATGAGCTAGGCCAGATTGTGCTCGGTACTTTCCGCTATGTCTCAAACACCTTTAAAACGGGAAGTTGGACCAGATGTTCGGGACTGATACCGCTGAGTCTTCTGAAATGGCAGATCAACAAGTGCCAAATGTAACTGAGTCCTGGTCAGATGCCTCAACTTTGCCCTATATACCGAGAGCTACATTTTAGTTGCATAATCAGCAGTCATATGAGCATTAATCACAATATTCCATATATATCAGATAACCAATAACTGAATTGTATGTTAATTAACTAACCGCCCAAACCACTCCTTTCTATATGCTATTATAAAAACTATGTATCAGGAAATAAATGGCCAGTCTTTGATTGAATGTCAAGCTGTCACCACGTGTCAGACTCATTCTTTAAGGGCTCAGAAATAATTGGGAGCGGCCGCAGCACACACGGGTAGATTTATCCAACCCAAATTTCCATATCACCTGTGCCCATGCCCGTGTCTTCCGCCGATTCCAGGGTGGCAGACTGGGCTGTGGAGGCACGGGACATTTGGGTTCACACTCAGGATGCCATTCAGGCTTCCAAGGAGAGAATGAGGTCCTCCGCCGACGCACATCGGCGCCCCGCTCCAACCTTTGCTCCTGGCGACTTAGTGTGGCTCTCCGCCCGTAACATCAGGCTGCGAGTTGAGTCTACCAAGTTTGCTTACAACGAAAGAAAGAAGGCGGCACTCACCCCGAAAATTGCTTGAAGGTGATGTTCTTTATTCAGGACATGAATGAATGAACATACGGCAGAGAGCCGGCTGGTAACAGATCGGGTGCGGAAAGGAGGTGAAGGACGACGGCCGTTTCGCGCAGGCGCGAAACGGCCGTCGTCCTTCACCTCCTTTCCGCACCCGATCTGTTACCAGCCGGCTCTCTGCCGTATGTTCATTCATTCATGTCCTGAATAAAGAACATCACCTTCAAGCAATTTTCGGGGTGAGTGCCGCCTTCTTTCTTTCGTTGTATGTGGATCACCATTATACTATATTCTATGGCAGAGCAACACCCATTCATTGCTGCTAGAAGCTACGCGCCGAATTATGTCCTGAATTGAATCCAGCTTGTGGAACGGAAAAGCCTGATATTCAGCCGTTCTAGTGCCTTCCTGATCTACGTTATTTCTACCAAGTTTGCTCCTCGCTACTTAGGTCCTTTTAAGGTCCTCGAACAGGTTAATCCTGTGGTTTACCGTCTTGCCCTCCCTCCACGCCTAGGTATCACCGACACCTTTCACGTGTCCCTCCTTAAGCCCGTCTACATGTCCCGGTTTTCTGAGTCATCTACTGGGACGTCGGGTTCGTCTACGGACGATTACGAGGTGAACGCTATCTTGGGGTACAAGGTGGTTCGTGGCAAAAAATTTTATTTGGTGGATTGGAGGGGTTACGGTCCTGAGGATAGATCCTGGGAGCCTGCTGAGCACATTCAGGCTCCGCAGCTCATTGCTGCCTTCGAACGTAGCGAGGCTCAAGGAGGGGGGGCCCTAGGAGGGGGGTAATGTTAGGGGTCGAGTTCCCGCTTCTGCACAGGGGGAATCTCGAGCCACCTCCGCTGCGGTCTCCCATTCTTGTCCAGCCGCAGTGGAGTCTGCTCAGCAAAGACGTCGGTCCCAGCGTCTTGCTCATTCTCACTCTGTTCTGAGAGTTACTGCTGCTTCTCCAGTCTCTGCCATTAAAGTCAGTGCTGGTCAGCAGCGAGCGGACTTCTCTGGGACTAAGTCCTTGTCTGCACGTACTGAGCATGTCCAGGGTAAGATCTCCCGTTGGAGATCGAGGGTCATGTGCTCAGGCTCTGCAGCACATTTCATTGGTCCTTTTGGCAGGTCTTGGAAGGGCAAAGGTACTGTAGCCACTTCCTGTGCTGCTGCTATATAAACTGCGCATGACCGCACGGCCATGCGTTAGTATTGTCTTACTATTGAATACGTGTGTTTGCTGTGAGTGCAAGTCGTTCATTAAATACCCCTACCCTATTGTATGACTGTTCGCGTATGGAGTATGGCTGCTATCTAGCGCCCGACTAATCTCTCAACGTGTCACACACGTATCAGCGTCTATTGCTGTGACCGCCAGTGCGGCGCCACGCGCCAGTAGTGCGCTTCCTGACCCACGTCTGGGTGCTTAGTGGTGCCTGCCAGCACGGCACAGTTCGCACTTCGGTGCTCTAATTATAAGAGTTGCCTAACACACCCTGTTGCGGTGTTGTGTCAGCAAGTGGTCTAATCGGACTTCAATCCTTTGTCTTGGGGTTGTGTTCGCTGACTCCTTGCTTGCACTCTTTAGTGCGGTATTGCGGACCTGTGGTTTTACCGGGTTCGCTTCCACCGCCATATTACGCTGCCATTTACTAGCAGCAGGTTTTTACCTGCACGGTGGACCCCGGACTGCGAACGCATCTATTACATCTTTCTTGGTGCGTTCCGCCAGTCCTAACATGTTGAATCTCCGGTGCATATTATGCAGAATTCATTATCCGCTACGGTGCTTGGTTCTCCGCTTGGCTGGATGCTTGCGTTCCATCCAAGCGGCGTCCTTGCGTTCCACAATCCGGGCATGCGCTGCATGACACCGGAAGTACGCGCCAGACACAGGAAGCGCGTCACACGCTGGGGGCAGAGCCTCATGAGCACACGAGTCAGTCTTTAGAAATCGCAGAGGTGGGGAAGCCGGTAAGTGGCTAATACAGGCTATAATACTCCCTTGATGAGTCTATTAGGATGAAATCGTTGGGAGATGCCGGTCTCTATATGGATGCTTGATCGTCACTCCACAGCTCTTGGGGAATCCATTGACATGAGTGAGATCTTTCCATGTAAATGGTTATAAAAATGACACAAATCCACACATGCCAGTGGTTTTAAAAAATGTTTGGTATATAACAGCTTATTTCCACGCAATATGGCCATAAGGGACGCTCATGATATACTTGATGAGGCAGCATGATCCCATTGTGTATAGATTCATCTTGGTGGTTTATTCTTATTTCTTAAGCCTCTAGCACGCTTTTACATATACTGACTGCAGCAAAATGTACACACATAATAAGTAGCCTCCAACATTGGTCACATGTTTGTTGGTTACATGCGTTTTGGTTTCTTGATATATGCCGGTCACGCTTAATCAGCAAGTATACATCCCAATTTAGTTACAGCCCCGAAAAGCAAGAACGGTTGTATTGTGATAGGGGTATATTTTTTATGGGATCATATGGGCAATAGGTATGGTACAGATAGGGATAAATTTGCGTATGACTATATAGGGTATTATTGTATACTATTTGCATGGCCCTTCTGTACTATGTGACAAATGTGTACTGTATTATGGCGTGATATCACTAAATTAGGCTGCCAGCTGTTTTTTGCATAGGTCACAGACAGTGACATCCCAGCAACGTCAGTACTTTTTAAATTGTTTTTCTTTCCCATTTTTTGTGTTGGTATAGGGTTCACCATGGCAAGTAGGTGTTTTTTTTTCCTTTTTTTGTATTGTATAGGTTTTATATTATCGAGTAAAAGTTAAGTTTTTTATCCAATTGCTATTTTCTACTTGATTCTGGTTGGATTTTCTACCCTGCTATAGTATACTGTACTATATGATATAGATTTGATCGAGACTAATTTCTTATGTCATGTTCCATCAAACACTGTATTATTGAATTCCTATAAAGAGGTGTTTTACCAAATATAAATAATAAACTAAAACTAATATACTGTATTTAATCAATATATTGTTTACTAATTTTATAACAAATGTACAACAACTAAAATCAATTTGAGGAGGAAGGAGGATGATGTAAGACTCAAACATCAAGTCATATAAATGGAAGATATAGCCCGAAGATTGCATGGTAAGATACGTTGAAATCATAAGCACTGACCACTCATGATGATTACAAATATAAGCATTGCTGTGGAATTATTCTCCCAAGAAAACACGGCATCAATCTTAAGTACTATACAATGGGAAATAAAATGTCCATGGCTCTTGAGCTACTTAAGTTGCAGGAGTCTTTTTTCTAATTGATTGTGTAAGACGGTGTGCATTCAGGAGTAAAAAGAAATGGAAATTTCTGGTTGACCGCGCTTCAGCTGGAATAGTAGTCTATTCATGCTCTGCTAGTATTTAATAGTAGCTTAGATGATTCGAGTTCATACCAAACTCTTTTTCAAAAATCCGAAACTTATATTTGAAAAACAGTTTGAAATGAACTTGAAATGTGTAATAAAGCTACTATGTAATATAACCCCAGTGAGGAATGACTACTTTTTCAGCAACAGCGCAGTCAACCAGAAACGTTCATAAACTTTACTCCTCAATAAATATGCAGATGAAGACTTGCTTCTATCAGTGGGTGTGACTGCAGCAACTGTGTACTCTAAGGGCATATAATGGGGTTGTGACATTAACAACCTGGTCTCCTCTCCATAACTTCCTCTACCCTATACTGTATCACACTAAGTGCATTTGTCTCTCTTTCATCTTCTAATATGATGCGTAGACATATTTACAATTAGACTAAATTAGAGAATAATTAATAGCACGAGGCAAAAAGGCAGGCACTGCATGAGAAGTACAAAGCTTTAGACCTTTAAAACGTAATGTCACAAAGATTAAGGATTATAAAATGATTTTATCTGATTATGCCTAAAAGGTTAGTCAAAAGATTTCATAAAAGTATTTGACCTTTCCTAGAATTCAGATCACTTCTTAGACAATTGCCAGAATGCAAAAAAAAAAATGAAATTGAATTATTGATTCACCTCTGAATGACAAAGCAATAAAGCACTTCCAATTTTATTACCATCTGGCTGTAACCAGCTGCTGGATACACAGTTTACACATTTAAACTGTTCAATAAATAAAAATGGACCTTCTACTTATTTATCTGCCACCACCACACATTGAAACCTTGGCTAAACTCCAATAATAAAAACAAAAGCATTTTTTATTAATTAGATGTTAGACATTTTGAAAAAGTTTTGGAATATGAAGAACCGAAAACTTGTTTGAATAATTCCAAATAACAAGAGTTTTCCAGCCACAATCAAAAAATTATTGATAAAAGATTGATTTAACCTTGGATTGTATATATTCAAATAGTCTACTTTCCAATTATGAAAAGAATACAATAATATGAGCAAAGTTACAAAAAATTATACGGATACCTTCTCAGAAATGTTATTTGCTTTCTCTTTAAAAAAAACATTGCACTATTTGGGTCTTCCAGGCTCTTTGCTTATCTGCTAATTTCTAGCTGTAGAAAAAGTTAATTGAAAATCCATCAGAATGTTCTTCCTGACTGGAGGTTTGTACCTCTTTTCTGAATTCTTTTTATGACCACAGAGCTAAACTTTGACGTGGCCATAAATAGAGATGAACGGATCAGGTAAAAATTCGAACCTGTTCACATGTGTTTTACGAGGAAATTTGGTTAGCAGAAAAGATGTTCCCTGCCATTTTAATGTCCATTACTATGCTCTATGTATCATTTCAAGATATATTTTATGAATATTATAGGTCAGCAGGAAAGAGGATAAACTACAGTGAAATTGTATGAGTAAAATTAAAAACAGCACCTTGTTTGCATCTTCATGTTTAACTGAAAAGGGATGTTAAAGAAGTTATTAGAGACTATTTTATTATTTGCTAAGTCATGGAAGGCTCCTGTCGGTGATTCTGCAGCATCCAATGATGTCACTTTGACAGAGCCACCCTGCTTTGTTGACAGGGAGTGACTGCTAATGTCATGCTGATTGAAAGCTATCACTACCTAACTGCGGGGAGCCAGATTCCAATTAGCATGTCGTCAGCAGTTATGCCCCATTAACAGAACATCCCTGAAAAGGTGCATCTGCTCTGTTGATGTGAGGTTAAATGAAGCAGCAGAATTTCAGGCATGAGCGGGCAGAACAGAGTAAACTTCTTGCAATAATAAAAAGTAACATAAAATTAATCAGCATTATTTTATTGTGTACTAACCACAAGATGCAGTAACATAGTAACATAGTAACATAGTTAGTAAGGCCGAAAAAAGACATTTGTCCATCCAGTTCAGCCTATATTCCATCATAATAAATACCCAGATCTACGTCCTTCTACAGAACCTAATAATTGTATGATACAATATTGTTCTGCTCCAGGAAGACATCCAGGCCTCTCTTGAACCCCTCGACTGAGTTCGCCATCACCACCTCCTCAGGCAAGCAATTCCCAGCGCCCCGACGCGCGTTTCGCCCTGGCTTCTCCGGAAGAAGCCAGGGCGAAACGCGCGTCGGGGCACTGGGAATGTGACGTGGGAGGACGTACTTCATAGAGACCTACATTGGTAATTATTTAGACCCTCTCTCCCTATTTGCCTTATACTTGCACGGGTTTCAGAATAGGCTTATAGAGATATGGGGAGATGAGAGTGTCAGTAGGACTGCCTTTATTTATGAGATCTTGATGTTTCAGAAAGGATGCTTTTTGCACCTATACTTTTATATGTAACTAGCTGAAGAGCCCGGCGTTGCCTGGGCATAGTAAATATCTGTGGTTAGTTATAGCACGTGACTTCTCTTATTTTCCCATCACGCCTCTCATTTTCCCAATCACATCTTTCAATTTCCCCCTCACATCTCTCATTTTCTCCCTCACACCTCTCATTTTCTCCCTCACTCCTCTCATTCCCCCCTAACACGTCACTTCGACCTCACATCTGTCATTTTCCGATCACTACACTATTTTCCCTCACTCCTCTCATTTTGCACTCACACCTTTTCATTTTCACCTCACACCTCTCATTTTCACCTCAGTATATACATGTTTGTCATCTCCCTTATATATAGTATACACCTGTATGTCATCTCCCCTGTATATAGTATACACCTGCTGTGTGTCATCTCCCTTGTATATAGTATATACCTGTATGTCATCTCCTCCTATATATAGTATATACCTGTATGTCATCTCCTTCTATATATAGTATATACCTGAATGTCATCTCCTCCTGTATATACAGGCTGGAGCGCGGTAATTTGCTTTTTTGCACTGCATGCTGTGGCGGCACTGTCGGTCGAAGAGAGGGGAGAGTGGGTGTGGCTTACAGTGGCTGATGGGAGATTTGTATTCCTCTGCCTTTCAGTTGCCATCATGCAGTGGACACGTGAGGAGAGGTCATTTTGTGTTGAAGCGTATTTTTCAAATGCCCACTCGATCATTGCAGTGCAGCGTGCTTTTCGTTTACAATTCGCTGTTCCTCCACGCGGACGTGTTCCTGGACGGCAATCAATTGTAAATTGGGTGAATGCATTCAGAACAGCAGGGAATGTGTCATGTGTACGAAGGGGACCTCAGAGGAGGATTACAACACCACAAAACATCGAGAGAGTTAGAGCAGCAGTACTGCAATCTCCGAAACGCTCTGCTCGGAAGCAATCATTTGCTCTTGGCATTTCAAGACGTTCTCTCCACCGGATTCTTCATGATGAACTGAGTTTTCACCCGTATAAAATGTGCGTGGTCCAACATTTGTCAGCATGGGACTATTTGACACGGCGGACCTCTTGTGAAGACATGTTAGCAACGATACCCCGTGACGCAATTGTGTTTTTTTCTGATGAGGCACATTTTCACCTCAGTGGGTGTGTAAACAAACAAAATATGCGTTACTGGAGTGAAACAAACCCCAGAGAAGTTCACGAGAGACCTCTGCATTCCGACCGCGTCACTGTGTGGTGCGCCATATCACGAGTAGGCATCATTGGTCCTTACTTTTTTCAGGATAATGGTCGTGCCATAACGGTGAACTCCGAACGGTACTTGTCTATGATACAGGATTATTTTCAGCCGGCTCTTGAGGCAATGGAACTAGAGGATACATGGTTCCAACAGGATGGTGCCACTGCACACACAGCGAGGGTTACCTTGAATTGTTTGAGGCAAATGTTTCCTGGACGGCTTATCTCTTTGAGGGGAGATGTGAACTGGCCAGCACGCTCACCAGATTTAGCCCCATGCGATTTTTTCCTTTGGGGTTACCTGAAGTCTAAGGTGTATATCAACCGTCCCAACACCTTGGAAGACCTAAGGAACAATATTGAAGCTGAAATTGGCAGAATACCAGTGGACATGCTTGTTAGAGTTCATGAAAACTTCAGAAAACGTATGCAGCAGTGTGTGGATAGCGAAGGTCGACATTTGCCAGATACACTATTTAAAACCATGTAATTTAAAAATTCCATTACTGTTCAGTATAATTAAAATATAAAATAAATTTTTCTAATGATCATAATTTTTTTATTTCATTCCCAATTCAGCAAATTACCGCGCTCCACCCTGTAGTATATACCTGTGTGTCATCTCCCCTGCATATAGTATATATCTGTGTGTCATCTCCTCCTGTATATAGTATATACCTGTATGTCATCTTCTATATATAGCATATACCTGTATGTCATCTCCTCCTGTATATAGTATATACCTGTAGGTAATCTGCTCCTGTATATAGTATATACCTGTGTGTCATCTCCTCCTGTATATAGTATATACCTGTATGTCATCTCCTCCTGTATATAGTATGTACCTGTATGTCATCTCCTCCTCTATATAGTATATACCTGTGTGTCATCTCTCCTGTATATAGTATATATCTGTGTGTCATCTCCCCTGTATATAGTATATACCTGTGTGATCTCCTGTATTAGACCTCGTTAACACGTTATTTGCTCAGTATTTTTACCTCAGTATTTGTAAGATAAATTGGCAGCCTGATAAATCCCCAGCCAACAGGAAGCCCTCCCCCTGGCAGTATATATTAGCTCACACATACACATAATAGACAGGTCATGTGACTGACAGCTGCCGTATTTCCTATATGGTACATTTGTTGCTCTTGTAGTTTGTCTGCTTATTAATCAGATTTTTATTTTTGAAGGCTAATACCAGACTTGTGTGTGTTTTAGGGCGAGTTTCGTTTGTCAAGTTGTGTGTGTTGAGTTGTGTGTGGCGACATGCATGTAGCGACTTTTGTGAGCTGAGTTTTGTGTGGCAACATGCGTGTAGCAACTTTTTGTGTGTCGAGTTGCATGTGACAGGTTAGTGTAGCAAGTTGTGTGCAGCAAGTTTTGCGCATGGCGAGTTTTGCGCGTGGTGAGTTTTATATCTGGTGCCTTTTGAGTATGTGCAAGTTTTGTGTGAGGCAACTTTTGCATGTGTTGCAAATTTTGTGCATGTGGCAATTTTTCCGCGTGTGCAAGTTTTGCATGTGGTGAGTTTTCCATGAGGTGAGTTTTGCACTTGTGGCGAGTTTTGCGTGAGCCTAGTTTTTGCATGTGGCGAGTTTTGCGCGTGGCGAGTTTTGAGCGGCGACTTTTGTGTTTCGACTTTTATGTGGTGAGGTTGGTGTATGTGTGGTGAAATGTGTGCTGAGAGTGGTCTATGTGTTCAAGCACGTGGTAGTGTGTGGCGCATTTTGTGTGTGTGTTCATATCCCCGTGTGTGGTGAGTATCCCATGTCGGGGCCCCACCATAGCAACTGATCGGTATATACTCTTTTGCGCCATTGCTCTCATTCTTTAAGTCCCCCTTGTTCACATCTGGCAGCTGTCAATTTGCCTCCAACACTTTTCCTTTCACTTTTCCCCATTATGTAGATAGGGGAAAAATAGTTTGGTGAATTGGAAAGCGCGGGGTTAAAATTTCACCTCACAACATAGCCTATGACGCTCTCAGGGTCCAGACGTGTGACTGTGCAAAATTTTGTTTCTGTAGCTGCGACGCCTCCAACACTTTTCCTTTCACTTTTTTCCCCATTATGTAGATAGGGGCAAAATTGTTTGGTGAATTGGAAAGCGCGGGGTTAAAATTTCACCTCACAACGTAGCCTATGACGCTCTCAGAGTTCAGACGTGTGACTGTACAAAATTTTGTTTCTGTAGCTGCGACGCCTCCAACACTTTTCCTTTCACTTTTTTCCCCATTATGTAGATAGGGGCAAAATTGTTTGGTGAATTGGAACGCGCGGGGTTAAAATTTCGCATCACAACATAGCCTATGATGCTCTCGGGGTCCAGACGTGTGACTGTGCAAAATTTTGTGGCTGTAGCTGCGACGGTGCAGATGCCAATCCCGGACATACACACATACACACACACACACACATTCAGCTTTATATAGTAGATATAGGTGGTCTGTTATTATTATTATTTTTTTGTATGTTATCTTCGTTATGTGTTCCTCGCCGCCTTCCCATGGGGTATTACCAGGATGATGTCTTGTAGCTTTTTTAGGTGTTTGTGTATTAGTTGTATATATCATTTTTTTCTGTAATAAATATTTTATTTTATCTTTATTTATGGTTGGCTTCTTTTTAGATGTCAGGGATTTACTGCATCTTGTGGTTAGTACATATGTTTTGTAGAAGTACCATTTGTTACTCGGTTGGACTTTTTTTGGTATGATTATTTTATTGTTAAAGACACCATATGATAGACAGGAAAAAAAACATACAGGACAGAATTAAAAGTACCAATGAATGAATTGAGAGGAAAAGAGACAGCAGCAGTATGAAATGGTTTATGTAACGTGCTGGTTAAAATAAAACAAGTATATAAAGTGCAAATGCACAAAAAGTGATTAATGCAATAGAATTATTAATCACGAGAATAATATACCAATATATTTAAGTAGTGATAAGAAAGAGTAAAATCCCTGAGCACATAAAGCAGGGAAATTAATGACCCAGGTTCATGCTGGTGATGTGTCCATGCCACTCCACATTTCATAGAATGGGGGGAGATGACGTTAATAAAGGTAGTAAAGTGATTTGCACGCCAATCGAAAGTAACTCACCCAGGTGTAAGTTATAAGGTGCATGTAACAGCTTGGCAGCAATGCCACATATCCATCGCTCAGATCACGGTGACCTCACAAAAGGGCACAGTGACGCAGTTCATGACATAGCAGGCTGTGTGAGCGAGAGACGAGGTGCACATGCCAGAAAAGACGTAATACGCTCAGCACCAATGTTGCCATCTTGGATCAGGTCGAAGAGAAGGGCAGAATGCAAAATTACAATTTGTAATGTGGGCAATGTATAGGGCAGGCACATAGCAATGCGATATTGATCTATCAGCAACACGCAAAGGAAGAGGGCCATGGCCTTTGTGGGAAAAACAACTATAGATAGATGTATAAGTACATATAACATATATGTAATTAAACCCAATATATTAAAAACATATAGGAATATATATATATATATATATATATATATATATATATACAGCTCTGGCAAAAATTAAGAGACCACCCTGTCATGGGCAACCCAATCTCCAGTCACAAGTCATCAAACTAAGAAGAACTGCTTACATTTTTGCACTAGAAGCTATGTAAAATACTGGTGGAAAGCATGCCAAGACGCATGAAAGCTGTGATTAAAAATCATGGTTATTCCACAAAATATTGATTTCAGAACTCTTCCTGAGTTAAAACTTTAGTATTGTTGTTGTATCTAAATGATTATGAACTTGTTTTCTTTGCATTCTGCTAATAACCAAGAAAAATTATCTTTCACAATTGGTGCAGAATCCAACCAGAGGAGCAGCACTTTTAGACCTAATACTATCTAATAGACCTGACAGAATAACAAATCTGCAGGTGGTTGGGCATTTAGGAAATAGCGACCACAATATTGTGCAGTTTCACCTGTCTTTCACTAGGGGGACTTGTCAGGGAGTCACAAAAACATTGAACTTTAGGAAGGCAAAGTTTGAACAGCTTAGAGATGCCCTTAATCTGGTAGACTGGGACAATATCCTCAGAAATGAGAATACAGATAATAAATGGGAAATGTTTAAGAACATCCTAAATAGGCAGTGTAAGCGGTTTATACCTTGTGGGAATAAAAGGACTAGAAATAGGAAAAACCCAATGTGGCTAAACAAAGAAGTAAGACAGGCAATTAACAGTAAAAAGAAAGCATTTGCACTACTAAAGCAGGATGGCACCATTGAAGCTCTAAAAAACTATAGGGAGAAAAATACTTTATCTAAAAAACTAATTAAAGCTGCCAAAAAGGAAACAGAGAAGCACATTGCTAAGGAGAGTAAAACTAATCCCAAACTGTTCTTCAACTATATCAATAGTAAAAGAATAAAAACTGAAAATGTAGGCCCCTTAAAAAATAGTGAGGAAAGAATGGTTGTAGATGACGAGGAAAAAGCTAACATATTAAACACCTTCTTCGCCACGGTATTCACGGTGGAAAATGAAATGCTAGATGAAATCCCAAGAAACAATGAAAACCCTATATTAAGGGTCACCAATCTAACCCAAGAAGAGGTGCGAAACCGGCTAAATAAGATTAAAATAGATAAATCTCCGGGTCCGGATGGCATACACCCACGAGTACTAAGAGAACTAAGTAATGTAATAGATAAACCATTATTTCTTATTTTTAGTGACTCTATAGCGACAGGGTCTGTTCCGCAGGACTGGCGCATAGCAAATGTGGTGCCAATATTCAAAAAGGGCTCTAAAAGTGAACCTGGAAATTATAGGCCAGTAAGTCTAACCTCTATTGTTGGTAAAATATTTGAAGGGTTTCTGAGGGATGTTATTCTGGATTATCTCAATGAGAATAACTGTTTAACTCCATATCAGCATGGGTTTATGAGAAATCGCTCCTGTCAAACCAATCTAATCAGTTTTTATGAAGAGGTAAGCTATAGACTGGACCACGGTGAGTCATTGGACGTGGTATATCTCGATTTTTCCAAAGCGTTTGATACCGTGCCGCACAAGAGGTTGGTACACAAAATGAGAATGCTTGGTCTGGGGGAAAATGTGTGTAAATGGGTTAGTAACTGGCTTAGTGATAGAAAGCAGAGGGTGGTTATAAATGGTATAGTCTCTAACTGGGTCGCTGTGACCAGTGGGGTACCGCAGGGGTCAGTATTGGGACCTGTTCTCTTCAACATATTCATTAATGATCTGGTAGAAGGTTTACACAGTAAAATATCGATATTTGCAGATGATACAAAACTATGTAAAGCAGTTAATACAAGAGAAGATAGTATTCTGCTACAGATGGATCTGGATAAGTTGGAAACTTGGGCTGAAAGGTGGCAGATGAGGTTTAACAATGATAAATGTAAGGTTATACACATGGGAAGAGGGAATCAATATCACCATTACACACTGAACGGGAATCCACTGGGTAAATCTGACAGGGAGAAGGACTTGGGGATCCTAGTTAATGATAAACTTACCTGGAGCAGCCAGTGCCAGGCAGCAGCTGCCAAGGCAAACAGGATCATGGGGTGCATTAAAAGAGGTCTGGATACACATGATGAGAGCATTATACTGCCTCTGTACAAATCCCTAGTTAGACCGCACATGGAGTACTGTGTCCAGTTTTGGGCACCGGTGCTCAGGAAGGATATAATGGAACTAGAGAGAGTACAAAGGAGGGCAACAAAATTAATAAAGGGGATGGGAGAACTACAATACCCAGATAGATTAGCGAAATTAGGATTATTTAGTCTAGAAAAAAGACGACTGAGGGGCAATCTAATAACCATGTATAAGTATATAAGGGGACAATACAAATATCTCGCTGAGGATCTGTTTATACCAAGGAAGGTGACGGGCACAAGGGGGCATTCTTTGCGTCTGGAGGAGAGAAGGTTTTTCCACCAACATAGAAGAGGATTCTTTACTGTTAGGGCAGTGAGAATCTGGAATTGCTTGCCTGAGGAGGTGGTGATGGCGAACTCAGTCGAGGGGTTCAAGAGAGGCCTGGATGTCTTCCTGGAGCAGAACAATATTGTATCATACAATTATTAGGTTCTGTAGGAGGACGTAGATCTGGGTATTTATTATGATGGAATATAGGCTGAACTGGATGGACAAATGTCTTTTTTCGGCCTTACTAACTATGTTACTATGTTACTATGTATTATTTGAGGTCTGAAAGCACAGGGTTTTTTTCTATAAAAAAAATCAGACAAACTGAACATTTTGCATTGGTCTCTTAATTTTTGCCAGAGCTGTATATATAATGAAAAAGTGAAGAGTAAAAAGTGAAAACAAAAAAATGTGTGAAAGGAATGTATGGTGGAAAAATATATATTGTATAATTAAAAACTATGTTTTTATAACGTTGGGAAATATAAATGGACATGTAAAGATATGTCCTAAATATATATATTTATAGCTAAACACATGAAACACAATGGATAAAGCAGTGAACATCTAGGGAAACTCAAAATGAGCCCTAACAAAATTACATCTGAAAAAAAGACATGAAAAACATAATAAAGTCAAAAAAATGAAAAAGTAACATCTTGCAAATTCAAAAAATAATTGATTATCAGTTTCATGGATGCAATGTAAGCTCAAAGGGTGTGTAGTTATCAGCTTGATGGACATGATACATCAGATGATAGAGAGGACAACATTGAAAAGAGTAAAATGTCCACCAAACTGGAGTCCAAAATAACAGCACAAAAGATCCAGTACTTATATAGGTATTTCAGAGCGTAAGAGGACTACAACTCTATAGCACCACCTGTTGGAAGCGGCGATCCTACATGTGACTTTTAGGATCGCTGCTTCCAACTGGTGATGCTATAGAGTTCTAGTCCTCTTCTCCGAAGTGGCAATTAGTAAATTTAATTTTCCATACCAGCACTGGATAGCGAACAAGCCTCCTTAGGCCTCTTTCGCACTTCAGTCTTCTGGCGTCAGTCAAAATCCGTCGTCGCTACGGATCCGTCAAAAATAGTGATAAACCGGATCCGTTGCATCATTTTTTTCATTCGTTTCTTCGGTTTTTTTTTTACGGATCTGTTTTTTCATATCTCCAAATGGGAGGTTCCCAGATGTGATTGGCTACTGGAAAATCATGGAAACCTGTATATTGAGTGTTTTAACACCCCATCTCTCAGAGGTTGTAGAGCAAGTGGCAGAAATTGAAGGAGTTCTAGCAAATATTGTGACCATCTATTCGGATTTTGCTGGCAAGCTTCTTGCTTGTACGCTTCTTGCTGGCACATTGAGGAATGAAGCCACATGGCAGGTTTGATTTGGGGCTGTCTGGCCAGTTGGATCTTCATTTTATTCAGCATGCCTCTCTTGTATATTATACCACTATGATATATTTTTTGCACTTCAGGCTTATCTACGTGAATTTATTTTTTCTATATATGTTTCGGTCAGTGGTTGATTTTGGCTGATGTTTGTTTACACTAAGCACTATGTTGCACTTTATTTGACAATTTCTTATCGTATGTGTTAGGAGTCGAGTTTCCTCTGCTGCACAGGGGGAATCTCGATCCGTCTCCGCTGCGGTCTCCCATTCTCCTTCAGCCACAGTGGAGTCTGCTCAGCAGGGACGTCGATCCCAGCGTCTCACTCAGTCTGACTCTGTGCGAAGAGTTGCTGCTGCTTCTCCAGTCTCTGCCATTAAAGTCAGTGCTGGTCAGCAGCGAGCGGACTTCTCTGGGACTAAGTCCTTGTCTGCACGTACTGAGCATGCCCAGGGTAAGATCTCCCGTTGGAGATCGAGGGTCATGTGCTCAGGCTCTGCAGCACATTCCATTGGTCCTCTTGGCAGGTCTTGGAAGGGCAAAAGTGCTGTAGCCACTTCCTGTGCTGCAACTATATAAACTGCGCATGACCGCACGGCCATGCGCTAGTATTGTCTCATAATGTTATATGTGTGTGTGTAGATGAATGTATGTCGATGGATGAAAGCTCCTAAATATCCCTCCCTAGAGTTGTTGTCTGCTCGCGGATGTTGGTAGCTATCTAGCGCCCGACTAATCATCTGCACGATACACACATTACAGCGTCCTCTTGCTGTGTCCGCCTGTACGGCGCCGTGCGCTTGCCTTGCGCTTTCCATACCCAAGCCAGTGTGGTTGGTGGCGTCCGTCAGTGCGGCATTTCTCGCACTCCTGTGCATTTATATATTTATACTCAGTTTCCTTACACACCCAGTTGTGGTGTAGTGCCAGCGAGGGTCTAATCGGACTTCAATCCCAGTTGGGGTTAAGTACGCTGACTACTCGCTCGCGCTTTAGGTGCGGTACCGCGATCCTGTGACTCAACAGGATTGCTCCCTTCACGCTGGGTGAGGTTGAACCCACGTGTATATACCTTAGTGTACCGCCATATAGTCTGTATTTACTAGCAGCAGGTTTTCACCTGCACGGTGGACCCCGGACTGCGAACGCATCTATATCACCTTTCTTGGTGCGTTCCGCCAGTCCTAACAGTATGTTGTTTAAATTTTGTACGCACATTATTCACTTTATTTATTATTTTGCTACTTTGCACAGTGAGGTGCATGGCTGTATAACTTAGTATATAGCTATTTTATATTGATTTTTTTCTGAGGTTGCTGCAAATGATTATAACTATATGATTTATGTTTTTTTTCGTAGTCTTGTCCTTGCGCACTTTTGTAATTTTATTCTTAATGTTGTGTAACCCTCTGCCACATCTATTAAATAAAGGCATATTTTTTAATCCTATCTTGCCTGTACGCTTTTTGGTGGTATTCATGTTCTGTATTTGCCTTGGTTAAACCCGTATTTGTATATTGGATTCCACTAGTCTTTCACAGCACACTTTCACATCCCCCTGTTTTATTTAAATATATGAAATAATTTAAAGATATACATATACGACATTTTTTGGATAGTTTTGGGTGTTCTGTGTGTTTCTAACTTAAAAATGCAACAGTGTTTTTGATGCCTTTTTTAGGCTACACAAAAATCCTACATGTAAAAAATGTACAAAAACATTCACAGTGCAACGGTGTTTTTATTTTAAATGCAAGAATTTTCCTGAAATCACATCCACTTTGCTTGAGTTATTAAATGAGCCAGATTTTATGCACAAAGAAATGCAGTTGGGGAAAAAGCAGCAATTGCACTAAATGAGAACCGGGCTTTATTAAGGTAGAGTGTGATGAGAAAGATCTTGGGAACACAGTTAAGTACTTTCTATATCATGCTTTCGCTCATATAAATGAGAATATCCTCTAAGTTTGTGCATCATCCCATGATCGAAAACAAATTTCTCCTCTATGTCAAGCTGTGACAAATATGAAAGAAAAAAACAAAACATAACTTTTTAAATATATAATAAAAAATAAAATAACAAGTCACAAAAAAACACAACACAAATGAAGGTGGGAGGATGAACAATTTTTTTCCCTCTACACATTGGTTTAAGGGAGGTTAAAAAGTACAGATGCATATCGAAACTTCTATGCGTCTATCCCAAACCAAGCACAGCAGACGATAGGCTGGGTTCATATGTTTTTTATTTTTTATTTTCAAAATGCATTGCTCGCACTCCTGTGCATTTATATATTTATACTCAGTTTCCTTACACACCCAGTTGTGGTGTAGTGCCAGCGAGGGTCTAATCGGACTTCAATCCCAGTTGGGGTTAAGTACGCTGACTACTCGCTCGCGCTTTAGGTGCGGTACCGCGATCCTGTGACTCAACAGGATTGCTCCCTTCACGCTGGGTGAGGTTGAACCCACGTGTATATACTTTAGTGTACAGCCATATAGTCTGTATTTACTAGCAGCAGGTTTTCACCTGCACGGTGGACCCCGGACTGCGAACGCATCTATATCACCTTTCTTGGTGCGTTCCACCAGTCCTAACAGAATACTAGCGCCAGGGTCTGGCTAGTAAATGATGGACGATCAGCGTTCACAGCGGTACATCCAGCAGCTGGAGGGAAGGTTGGCGGCTCTTGAGCATTCAACCTCAGCTGTGATGTCACTGCTGTCACTGTTCAGGCTGCTAGTGTTGCTGCAGCTACCTTGTCCACTGCCACTCCTGTCCCGACTCTAACTCGCCTCCCGCTTCCAGAGAAATTCTCTGGTGACAGTAAGTCTTGTAGGGGTTTCGTGAGTCAGTGCTCTATCCATCTCGAGCTTCTGGCCTCTCGTTTCCCTACAGAGCGGGCTAAGGTGGGATTTATAGTGTCTCTTCTGTCGGACAGAGCGTTGCAGTGGGCTACGCCGCTATGGGAGCGTAGCGATCATGTGGTGCAGAGTGCTCCGTTGTTTCTGAGCACTCTGAAACAGGTCTTTTTAGGACCTCGTGTCACCCATGATACGGCGCTTCAATTGTTGGCATTGACTCAGGGCTCGTCCTTGGTCAGTCATTTTGCCGTCCACTTCCGCACCTTAGCATCTGAGCTGGAGTGGTCGGATAAAGCCCTCATTCCAATATTTTGGAGGGGGCTGGCTGACCACGTTAAGGACGCCCTGGCCACTAGGGAGATTCCCGCCACACTGGAGGAATTAATTACTCTATCCACTCGTATTGATCTCCGTTTTCACGAGCGGAGGTTAGAGCGAGCCCAGTGTAGGCAGAGGTTTCGGCTGGCTCCCACCTTCGCCAAACCTTTGGAATCTCCAGACCAGGCTCCTGAGCCCCATGAGCCTGTGGAAGAGTCTCGAGCAGGATCTAAGTCACTCCAGATTTGTCATCTTTGCCAACAGTCTGGACATCTTGCCTCCAGATGTCTCCAGCGGTCGAGGAAACGTCAGCGTCTAGTGGTAGTTGGTGGAGGTGCACTAGACACGGCGACGTTTGCCTCCAAATTGTCCTTTAAGGGGACAATAACATTGGGCTCATCCTCTCACTCGGTGGAACTCTGCGTGGATTCTGGGGCGGAGGGCAATTTTATGTCTTCAGCCTTCGCCCAACGTCACGCAATTCCTCTGGTCATGCTATCTCAACCAGTAACGGTACGAGTGGTGAATGGGTCGACACTGCCCACACAGATTACACATCAAACTATCCCTTTTACTCTGTCCATGTCACCATCTCATCAGGAGATTATATCTCTACTCATCATTCCTGAGGGAATTGATGAGGTTCTCTTGGGGATACCTTGGTTACGGTACCACTCTCCTCACATCGAGTTGTCCTCAGGCAGAATTCTGGGATGGGGTGAATCTTGTGGGAACAGGTGTCATCGAGAGTGCGTTCAGGTTACTACTACAGAGGTACCCGCAGATCTCTCCTCTCTCCCCAAGCAATATTGGTCTTATGCAGACGTATTCTCCAAAAAGGCAGCGGAGACTCTTCCGCCCCATTGCCCCTATGACTGTCCTATTGATCTCTTGCCTGGTGCTGAGCCTCCCCGGGGTCGAGTCTATCCATTATCTCTCCCGGAAACGGAGGCAATGTCTCAGTACATACAAGAGAATCTGGCAAGAGGGTTCATCAGGAAGTCAGTGTCACCTGTTGGGGCAGGGTTCTTTTTTGTGCAGAAGAAGAATGGAGAACTACGTCCATGCATAGACTACAGGGGTCTTAATGCTATCACAGTTAAGAACAAGTACCCTTTGCCGTTGATATCTGAGCATTTCGATAGGCTTCGGGGAGCTAGAGTGTTTACTAAACTAGATCTGCGGGGTGCTTATAACCTGATTCGCATCCGTGAGGGGGACGAGTGGAAAACGGCATTTAACACCAGAGATGGGCACTATGAGTATCTGGTGATGCCCTTCGGGCTCTGTAATGCACCTGCCGTTTTCCAAGACTTTGTGAACGACATCTTCCGGGATATGCTTTCCACCTCGGTTGTAGTCTATCTGGATGATATTCTCATCTTTTCTCCAGATATTGACTCCCACCGGAGAGATGTTGGCAGAGTCTTCGACCTCCTACGGGCAAACTCTCTTTATGCAAAGTTGGAGAAGTGTGTGTTTGAGCAGGAGTCCTTACCTTTCCTGGGCTATATCATCTCCGCCCAGGGATTGGCTATGGATCCTGCCAAACTACAGGCTGTGATGGACTGGCAAGAGCCCCATTCTCTTAAAGCGGTGCAGCGCTTTATGGGGTTCATAAACTATTACCGCCAGTTCATTCCCCACTTCTCAACTCTGGTAGCTCCCTTGGTAGCCCTCACCAAGAAGGGAGCGAATCCCAAATTGTGGTCGGAAGAGGTCTCCAAGGCCTTCACTTCTATTAAGTCCCACTTTGCTAGCGCTTCCATCTTACATCGTCCCGATGTGGATAAGCCATTCCTACTGGAGGTGGATGCCTCGTCCATTGGTGCTCGAGCAGTCCTCTACCAAAAGGATGCTCAAGGTCGGAAGCATCCATGCTTCTTCTTCTCCAAGACTTTCACGCCAGCGGAAAGGAACTACTCCATCGGGGACAGGGAGTTGCTATCAATGAAGTTGGCCTTTTCGGAGTGGAGACACCTTCTGGAAGGTGCGCAGTTTCCCTTCCAAGTTTACACAGACCACAAAAATTTGGTCTATTTGCAGACAGCCCAGCGGCTAAATTCTCGCCAGGCCAGATGGTCCCTGTTCTTCTCCCGCTTCCACTTTTCCCTTCATTATCTCGCCGGGGAGAAGAATATCCGTGCTGACGCTCTCTCTCGCTCCCTTATGTCAACTGAGGAGGAGGAAGAGGAGCCTCGGCTTATTGTCCCTTCCGAGAGCCTAAGAACCGTGGCGCCGGTTTCGCTAGAGTCTGTGCCTCCGGGCAAGACTTTTGTGCCCATTAATTTGCGACTGGAGGTTCTCTCTTGGGCTCATTCGTCCAGGGTGGGTGGACACTTTGGGACAAAGAGGACATCTGAGCTACTGGCGAGGACGTACTGATGGCCGCATATGGTCCGGGATGTCAGGGATTATGTTCTGGCGTGTGTCTCCTGCGCCAAAAATAAATCTCCGTGTCAAAGGCCAGCTGGTTTGCTCTATCCCTTGCCGGTGGCAGATAGGCCCTGGGAGATGGTCGGGATGGACTTTGTTGTGTGTTTGCCCAAGTCTCGCGGCTGTACCATCATCTGGGTCATCACCGATCATTTCTCAAAAATGGTGCATTTGGTGCCGCTGCCGCAGTTACCTTCTGCATGGGCCTTGGCAGCGTTGTTCATTAGACATATCTTCCGCCTGCATGGTATGCCAGACAAAATTGTCAGTGACCGGGGTCCCCAGTTTGCGTCTCGGTTCTGGAGAGAGCTCTGTCGTCTTCTCAGTATTGAGTTGAATCTCTCTTCCGCTTATCATCCCGAGACGAATGGGTTGGTAGAGAGGGCCAACCAGACCTTGGTCACATACCTGCGACATTTTGTTTCAGCCAGGCAGGATGACTGGGCATCCTTGCTATCGTGGGCAGAGTTTGCACTGAACAACGCCGTAGCCGACTCCACTGGACAAACCCCATTCCTCCTCAACTATGGTCAGCATCCACGGGTACCTGTGCCTATGCCCGTGTCTTCCACCGACTCCAGGGTGGCAGACTGAGCTGTGGAGGCACGGGATATTTGGGATCGCACTCAGGATGCCATTCGGGCCTCTAAGGAGAGAATGAGATCCTCCGCCGATGCTCATCGGCGCCCCGCTCCGACCTTTGCTCCTGGCGACTTGGTGTGGCTCTCCGCCCATAACACCAGGCTGCGAGTTGAGTCCACTAAATTTGCTCCTCGCTACTTGGGCCCATTCAAGGTCCTCGAGCAGGTTAATCCTGTGGTCTATCGTTTGGCCCTTCCGCCACGCCTGGGTATCACCGACACCTTTCATGTGTCCCTCTTGAAACCCGTGTATATGTCCCGGTTTTCCGAGTCATCTGCTGGGACATCGGGTTCGTCTACGGACGATTATGAGGTGAATGCTATTTTGGGGTGCAAGGTGGTGCGTGGTAAAAAAATTTATTTGGTGGACTGGAAGGGTTATGGCCCCGAGGACAGGTCCTGGGAGCCTGTTGAGCACATTCGGGCTCCACAGCTCATTGCTGCCTTCGAACGTAGCGAGGCCCAAGGAGGGGGGGGCCCTAGGAGGGGGGGTAATGTTAGGAGTCGAGTTTCCTCTGCTGCACAGGGGGAATCTCGATCCGTCTCCGCTGCAGTCTCCCATTCTCCTTCAGCCGCAGTGGAGTCTGCTCAACAGGGACGTCGATCCCAGCGTCTCGCTCAGTCTGACTCTGTGCGAAGAGTTGCTGCTGCTTCTCCAGTCTCTGCCATTAAAGTCAGTGCTGGTCAGCAGTGAGCGGACTTCTCTGGGACTAAGTCCTTGTCTGCACGTACTGAGCATGCCCAGGGTAAGATCTCCCGTTGGAGATCGAGGGTCAGGTGCTCAGGCTCTGCAGCACATTCCATTGGTCCTCTTGGCAGGTCTTGGAAGGGCAAAAGTGCTGTAGCCACTTCCTGTGCTGCAACTATATAAACTGCGCATGACCGCACGGCCATGCGCTAGTATTGTCTCATAATGTTATATGTGTGTGTGTAGATGAATGTATGTCGATGGATGAAAGCTCCTAAATATCCCTCCCTAGAGTTGTTGTCTGCTCGCGGATGTTGGTAGCTATCTAGCGCCCGACTAATCATCTGCACGATACACACATTACAGCGTCCTCTTGCTGTGTCCGCCTGTACGGCGCCGTGCGCTTGCCTTGCGCTTTCCATACCCAAGCCAGTGTGGTTGGTGGCGTCCGTCAGTGCGGCATTGCTCGCACTCCTGTGCATTTATATATTTATACTCAGTTTCCTTACACACCCAGTTGTGGTGTAGTGCCAGCGAGGGTCTAATCGGACTTCAATCCCAGTTGGCGTTAAGTACGCTGACTACTCGCTCGCGCTTTAGGTGCGGTACCGCGATCCTGTGACTCAACAGGATTGCTCCCTTCACGCTGGGTGAGGTTGAACCCACGTGTATATACTTTAGTGTACCGCCATATAGTCTGTATTTACTAGCAGCAGGTTTTCACCTGCACGGTGGACCCCGGACTGCGAACGCATCTATATCACCTTTCTTGGTGCGTTCCGCCAGTCCTAACAGTATGTTGTTTAAATTTTGTACGCACATTATTCACTTTATTTATTATTTTGCTATCTTGCCTGTACGCTTTTTGGTGGTATTCATGTTCTGTATTGGCCTTGGTTAAACCCGTATTTGTATATTGGATTCCACTAGTCTTTCACAGCACACTTTCACATCCCCCTGTTTTATTTAAATATATGAAATAATTTAAAGATATACATATACGACATTTTTTGGATAGTTTTGGGTGTTCTGTGTGTTTCTAACTTAAAAATGCAACAGTGTTTTTGATGCCTTTTTTAGGCTACACAAAAATCCTACATGTAAAAAATGTACAAAAACATTCACAGTGCAACGGTGTTTTTATTTTAAATGCAAGAATTTTCCTGAAATCACATCCACTTTGCTTGAGTTATTAAATGAGCCAGATTTTATGCACAAAGAAATGCAGTTGGGGAAAAAGCAGCAATTGCACTAAATGAGAACCGGGCTTTATTAAGGTAGAGTGTGATGAGAAAGATCTTGGGAACACAGTTAAGTACTTTCTATATCATGCTTTCGCTCATATAAATGAGAATATCCTCTAAGTTTGTGCATCATCCCATGATCGAAAACAAATTTCTCCTCTATGTCAAGCTGTGACAAATATGAAAGAAAAAAACAAAACATAACTTTTTAAATATATAATAAAAAATAAAATAACAAGTCACAAAAAAACACAACACAAATGAAGGTGGGAGGATGAACAATTTTTTTCCCTCTACACATTGGTTTAAGGGAGGTTAAAAAGTACAGATGCATATCGAAACTTCTATGCGTCTATCCCAAACCAAGCACAGCAGACGATAGGCTGGGTTCATATGCTTTTTATTTTTTATTTTCAAAATCTCAGTAAAATCTTTGCTGCTTTAGAGTGACTGCATTTAATAAACATTACTGCCTCAACATGTGAATAAGAAAGCATGAAAAAGTGTACCGTTAGGGTAACCATTAGGGCACCTTCATTCTCCGTCACCATGAAGCCCAGCGCTATCCCCTTTAGCGCTGGTACCTTTATATTTCATGATAGTTAATATTGGAAATGTATGTATGTATAAACTGACACTTTACCCTTAAGACATTTTAAAATACTTCTTTGATGGGACACTTAACATCTTAAAAAGGACCTTCTGTGACAACCATTTAGGGTGTCTAATCTTAAAAAGTACCATGACTGATCAAAGAGGTTAATGAAAAGATCTAATACTTTCTCTAGGTATACCTGCTTATTAAAACCACAACAGCATGAAACTAAAGATTGCCCGTGGCATAATTGCGACCTCTTTGATTTTTTTTTCTCATTTCATTCCCAAGAAAAACCCTTTAGTTAATGTCAGACTCAATGGAGCAATCATTCCATATTCTTCCTGTGCATAAGCAAAATTATTTTTCAGAGAAATCAATCCTGGATAAAGGGCTAGGAATTCACCTCTATCAAAGGAAGATTACATCCCTGAAGCTTTCAATATTTGATTAAATAAAAAAAAGAACTTAAATGGTACAGTTTCCCAGGCCTCATACAACTTACAATAGGAAGTTAGAGAAAATAGTATAATAAAATTGTAAGCCCAACGACTCCTCGCTCCTTTGATCTTACATTCTATTTTACTGTCAAAAAATGCAGTCAGGGTTACAAGGCGACTCTTGCTGAAGTAGATTTTTAAAATTAAATAGACAGTTTTTTCCTCGGAGGTAATTTACTCTTGAACTGCAGGTGAGTCAAATTTGACAGACATGAGTCCAGGCTGCAAGAGAAAACTATTGAGGAGTGAGGAGTGACAAACCATTTTCTTTTCCAGCTGCAGTTTTTGAGAAATGTGCAATACATATATGCTTTAGTTCATGTGTATTAGATAACTAATATATTTATGAATGTACAGTAGCTTGCAAAAGTATTCAAACATACTCCTCCTTTGGACAACCTGAAATTTTCATTCTTTTCTTTTTTTTGAGGATTTTTGTTTAAAGAACATGCCTATAACTGAGAACATTTTGTTTTCTTGCTATTGCGAAACAAACAACAAATAGGACAAAATAACTGAAAACTTCAGGGTGCATAAATATTAACCCCCCAAAGAAAGTACTTTGTAGAGCCTCCTTTTGCTCTAATTACAGCCGCAAGTCACCTTGGATAAGTCTCTATTAGCTTTCCACATTTTAATATTGGGATTTTTGCCCATCCCCCAAGGCTCCGGCTCCTTCAAGTTGGGTGGTTTCCTCGAGTAAATATCAATTTTCAAGTCTGACTACAGATTCTAAATTGGATTAAGGTCTTGGATTTGACTAGGCCACTCCATAAACATTTGCACGTTTTCCCTTAAGCCACTGGAGGATTGCTTTAGCAGTATACTTTGGTCATTGTCTTGTTGGAAGGTGAATCTCCTTCCCAGTTTCAAATAAGTCGCAGACTGAAAGAGGGTTTTGCTCAAGAATGTCTCTGTATTTTGCATCATCTACCTTAACCCTCTGATCAGACTATTTTCCCTTTCCCTGCTGCCAAAAAATATCACAGTATAATTCTGCCACCACCATGTTTTACTGTAAGGATGGTGTTCTTGGCGTGACAAGCTGTGTTGGTTTGGCACATAGCGTTTACCTTGGTGGTAAAAAAGTTCATTTTTGGTCAAATCTGACCACAGCACCACCCTCCATACATTTGGGGAGTCTCCTAAATGTCTTTTGACAAACTCAAAACAAGTCTTACAATTTCTGTGTGCAAGTAAAGACTTTTTTCTGCCCGCTCTTCCATAAAAGCCATCTCTATGGAGTGTACAGCTTATTGTGATTGTATGGACAGATACTCCAGTCTCTGCTTGAAAACTCTGCAGCTCCTTCATGGTTACCTTTGGACTCTGTAAAAAAATCACCACCATTATTGTACTTCTAACCAGTATTAAAATATAATTTTTTATGTTTTATATTAAAAAAATAATACTTTCACAAGTCACTGTATAAGCTTACAAACAGGTATAGAGTGGAACTGTAAAAATATTTTAGCCATCTGTAATACATGTGCACGCTGCCTTATAAAAGAGTGATATAATTAAAGTGAATCTGTTACCAAGCTTTTACTATGCAATCTGAGAGCAACATGATATCAGGGGATGAGGTCCTGATTCCACTGATGTGTCACTTTTTAAGCTATGTGTTACTGTTTCAATAAAATTAATTTTTTATTAGCATGATATTATAAGTGCAGGATTAGTTGTTTTGTGCCTTCTAGTCAAGTGCTCAGTGCAACCCCACCAATGATTAGCAGCTTTCTGTCAATGTGAAGTGTACACAAAAAGTTGTCAAACAATGGAGTGTCTGCTAGATATGAGCAGAGAAAATAGTGTATCAAAATGACTGCATGCAAACCAGAAAGTGACACATTGTTAGAATCTGGGTCTCAGGCCCTACATTATGCTGCTATCAAATCGCAAATCAAAACTTAGTGACATTTTCAAATGAACCAATCATATGGTAACAGCAAAACAAATAGCAAAGACTAGCCATTTCTGTATCATATTCTCAACAGGTACTTAGCCACTAAAGTTTAAAGAATTGATTAGAAGAACCAAGGAACAGCAGCCAGTTCAGTATTCAATAGATGATCGATGGGAGCCAGGCAAACTGCCTACTGCGTATTGTATCCATCGCTCCTCTTTTGATTAGCTGGCCTGGCTGGCATTGTCGTCAACATGATGCACACACAGCATTAAGTCAGGCTGGCTAATCAGAAGAGGAGTCGAGAATTCCAGAAGGTAAGAAACAGTTCTCAGAGTTGCCTTCCAGTAGTTACAAAACTCTGACCTGGCCGCTGGACCTGGGTGCCGCAAATCTATTCGCTCTTCTTTACCAAGTACATAGGCACTATATTGGAGAATAAAGACTTTTTTGGCAATTCCACTTGCATTATATCTTTATTCTGGAAGGTGGGTCTATACAAGTTGAGGCCAAATATTTGAGTATATTGCTACGTTTTTGCAGCATAGTGCGAGTGAATGGAGTCACATCACCACGGTCAAGGTACCACATCTGCCATAAACAATTCCAAAAACTCAAAATGAGTTGGATTGTTTGCAATTTTCTTGTCAAGATAATGTTACCTTATGGGTCATAATTAGCGATGAGCGGGTATACTCATTGCTCGGGTTTTCCCGAGCACACTCGGGTGGTCTCCGAGTATTTGTTAGTGCTCGGAGATTTAGTTTTTGTGTCCCAAAACACGGCAAAATACTTCTGGGACATAGAGCGCGGGCACATGCACAGTAATGATTTTCAGCTTTGCCCGCAGTTGGGCAAAGCATACTGCACGTGCGCCACCGAAGATTGCATTGCGCACACGCAAACTATGGGGCACACATACTCTAATTCACTAAAATAATGTGGAAAACAGGGACGGACGGGGTGGATAAATGAAGAGGAAACGCCGCCCATCCGACTGGTAAAAACTCATTTTAATATCCTGCCAATTTGAGGTGACAAGTTCCCTTTAAAGTGTATCCAATTGTGTTGTGCATTGTTTTTGAAAGACATGACTTAATGAAATATAAATGTTAAATTACTGAAAGGTCAGGCAGCTCCACAGTTGTTGATATGAGCATATGTGCGTACATAAATATTCAATGATATTTTGCTTTGTTTAATGTTTGCAGTATAAATCAGAGCAATGAATGTGTCTCTTTCTGTGAATAATGCTCACTGTACTCCCTGGTTTATATATGATAGTTCCAAATCTAACTTGGAAGTATCAGAACTCTTGTAATTGTAGTACATTTATTGCCGCTTATTGATTCAAATCTTACAATTCTGCAGCAAGTATTAAAATAGTGTCCAGATATGGAGCTAAAAATATAATGTTACTGTTAAGTTTTTGTACTGTAGAGAGGGTCAATGAGTTTCACCGTAGTATTAATTGTAGTCAACTGAGGCTTGATCTAATGAAAACCAGATGGGTGCTGATCCGGCTGCTGAACACAGCCATGATAGAGGAAGCAAATAATTTCTCCGGAACACCAAACAGGTTAGTGAAACATTTGTTATTTAGGCATATTTAAGCCATGTTTAAAAACAGGGAGAGCGGATTAAAAAACACTTCACGCATTTTTGATACTGTGCCAGAAACTCGTCGGGTGTTTTTTAATCCACTATCCCTGTTTTTAAACATGGCTTAAATATGTCTTAACCCAAAAAATTTTCACTTACCTGGTTGTTGTGGCGGGGAGATCCTTTTCTTACTCTATGTTTTTGTACCTTTTTCTTTTAAGTTGCAGCTGTATGATAACACTTTTAATTGCGAATAGTTAGGACCAATACTTTCCCTTTGCAAGAAACAGTCAGTATGATTTTATAGTGTAAAGAAATTGCTTTAATTGCGCTGTAAGACAGATTAAATTGATACCTTTGGTGAAGAAATCCACTTTGTGTTTCTTGTTCAATCACCATTTGAAGCTTTCTGTTTACTAGATTTTGGTGCTCAGGAGCTAGACTGTTCACTGGGTCTGTGATCCCCGGACCCTTCATCTGCCTCTAGTCTGTGAATGACCAACTCCCTCTATTTGAAATATCATCATTGACCTGTCATTCAAAATTCGGAGGCAGGTAGAGGGGGTGAGGAGTCACAGACAGGGAGGACAAGACCAGTGCAGAGTCTAGACCCTAAGAACTAAAATGTAATTAGCAGAAAGCTTCAAATGGTGATTAAAGAAGAAAGGTATCAATGTAATCTGTATTAAGGGGGATTTCAGATCTTCATAAGCATTTATGCCCAAGTATTTCAGCTTGGTATGCAAACTCACCTCTCCTCCAGTCTACCCCTAATAAACTATACCTGTTCATCAGGACCAGCATGCTTGATATTAGATGAATTATGAATAGAAGCTCATTGCTCACTCACATGAGCGTATAACTCGGAACAGTGTTCTCTGATGTTTTATCAGATAGCACTTGGACCAATGTTATACTATGGGGAAGTACAGATCTTTTTTTTTCTCATGCCATATCAGCGCCTCACTTTGGATCACACGCATTCATTCTAGTTTATGGGTACGAGTAAAACATCGGACTACACTTGGATGTTATATTAGTGCAGTCCAATTTACACAGACACAGTCAATGGAGAAGATGGAGGAATTAAAGGGACTCTGTCACCTGAATTTGGAGGGAACAATCTTCAGCCATAGGAGCGGGGTTTTCGGGTGTTTGATTCACCCTTTCCTTACCCGCTGGCTGCATGCTGGCTGCAATATTGGATTGAAGTTCAATCTCTGTCCTCCATAGTACACGCCTGCGCAAGGCAAGATTGCCATGTGCAGGCATGTATTACAGAGGACAGAGAATGAACTTCAATCCAATATTGCGGCCAGCATGCAGCCAGCGGGTAAGGAAAGGGTGAATCAAACACCCGAAAACCCCGCCCCTATGGCTGAAGATTGTTCCCTCCAAATTCAGGTAACAGAGTCCCTTTAAGTTCCCTATCTTCCCTGTACCTGTGATCCATTTCTCTCATGCAAGAGAAGCGGATCACACTAAACTGGTCAGAGTTTGAGCCAAGTGTCACTACCATAATAGATATGAGTCTCTCATAAGAAAGAATGATCACTTGTGTGAGTGAGCCCTTCAAGCTAGTACATTGCATTTCAAAACCCAAAGAGCAAGGGGTTACAATTTAAAAGCTTTATGTTGTACAAATTTAAAAGCTGGTTCCAACTCTGTTTTATCTTTGAGGCAACAGGAACCTTTAAACCTTGTTTTTTTTTTGCATAAAAATATATCTTTAATTTCATGTATCATGATTCAATTAAGGACTTGTAGTTTGAAGATTTAAACCATAGTTTGTTTTCAAAATATTTGGTCACCACTACTAGTAACATTAATCGCTCTAATGGAAAAAATATATGCGAGAATGTTGCATTCGAAGTGACCTGATATGTCATATAAAATATTTTCATTTCAAAACTCTCCTCAACTGATATACCGTATAATTAAAAAGTTGAGTTTCAATTTTTTACAATTGGGGATTAGTAATCTACTAGCTGCTATAAAGTCGGAACCAGCAGTTCATTATGCATTCTTCATCTTTTGACAAAACAAAATAATTATGTAATTAAATATATAAAAAAATTGGTTCCAAAATTATAAAGGTGGCAAAATGCCTGTTCCAACTGTGCAGCTGAAACTTCTCAAGAAAAGATTTCCGGAACAGTTAGGCCTTGGAAACCTTAAACTACTCTCAATTAGTGTTGAGCATTCCGATACCGCAAGTATCGGGTATCGGCTGATACTTGCGGTATCGGAATTCCGATACCGAGATCCGATACTTTTGTGGTATCGGGTATCGGATCCATAGTGAGGTGTAAAATAAAGAATTAAAATAAAAAATATTGATATATTCACCTCTCCGGCGGCCCCTGGACATCACCGCGGGTAACCGGCAGGCTTCTTTGTTTAAAATGAGCGCGTTTAGGACCTGAGGAATGACGTCGCGGCTTCTGATTGGTCAAGTGCCGCCCATGTGACCGCCACGCGACCAATCAGAAGCCGCGATGTCATTCCTCAGGTCCTAAATTCCTAGAATGAGGAGTTTAGTGCCTGAGAATGACGTCGCGGCTTCTGATTGGTCGCGTGGCGGTCACATGAGCGGCACACGACCAATCAGAAGCCGCAACGTCATTCTCAGGTCCTAAACACGCTCATTTTAAACAAAGAAGCCTGCCGGTTACCCGCGGTGATGTCCAGGGGCCGCCGGAGAGGTGAATATATCAATATTTTTTATTTTGATTCTTTATTTTACACATTAATATGGATCCCAGGGCCTGAAGGAGAGTTTCCTCTCCTTCAGACCCTGGGAACCATCAGGATACCTTCCGATACTTGGTGTCCCATTTACTTGTATTGGTATCGGATATCGGTATCGGCGATATCCGATACTTTTCGGGTATCGGCCGATACTATCCGATACCGATACTTTCAAGTATCGGACGGTATCGCTCAACACTACTCTCAATATATTGCCATCAAGCCAGCTAATATTGGTACATAAGATTGGAAAGTCATACAAAAGTTTGTTCAAATCTGGTAATACACCTTGGCAGGAATTATTTCATTCTTCTGGCTCAAGAAATCAAAAAAGAAAAAGAGAAAATAAGAGTTTAAATGACCTTTTCCCTTAGTCAAAGTGAACACTTTAGGGTGCAAAAATTTACAATTAAAAATTTAGAGTGTAATAAAGTCATTATTGATATTTTATTTATGAATTTTCTTTTTTTATTCAAATTCTATATTTTGAACTGATTTTTTTTAAATTCTGAAGGAAAATAAAGTCAAAGTATAAAAAAAAGAAATACGGCAAAATGCTATTTATGATGCTTGGGAAAACGTTAACTTTTTCCTAAAGGGTTTGTATATTGTCAACACTATCTTAATGTTTCTCACTGGATATAAAAATAACAATAAAAAAATTAGAACGTTTTCAAATATGTGTACCTACCTGTTTATGGACAGCATTAACAAGGTATCAAAATGAGGCACATAATGAACTCTAATACACAGAGAACAATTGCATTGAATTGATCACCAATTGTGCAAACATTTTTAATCACATTACATAGGTGCAATATATTTTAAAGCAGTGCGGAGAAGCAGGATATGGCCATTTTGCACTACCTATCTCGTTTTTTGGTCAGCAGAATAGTAGGCCAGAAAAAGTGTTAAGCATTGAACAGAAAAAAATGTAAGCTATGCAAATCTGCTATCATCTGAGAAGTGGCCTGCTATTCTCTATTGCTTTATGTTGCACTTTTGAAATATTCTGTGTACAAAGAAAGAAGTTTGCGTCTTTGCTCAGTGCAGCAATACTTTTATAAATCAAGATAAATTTTGATATTTCACAATAGTATAATGGGATATTAATGTTTCTGTATAGTTGTCAAATCGATTAGTTACAATGTTAGTTACACCTTTATACTAGTGCTAGCCATTCTTCTATGTTGTACACAGGCAGAATTGAAAATTAATCCATGTCTGTGTGTCATAAAAGAAAGCAGAGTAACCTCTGGAATGACATTCAGTAAAGTCAAGCATTTCTTTCCTAAATAGGTGTTAAATGTCAAGATCCATTTAAAGTTTTTAATTTTGTCCACACCTATTACTTGCCACATGTGAGCTTGAATAAGCATCACATGCTTGAAACAAAGTTGTTTATCCACAATTTTGGAAAGATTTCAACAATTTTGTCTGGTCCATTTGTGGGGTCTTGGGCAAAGTTTTGTTCGATTTGCACATTTTTCCATTTTTTATTGTGTTTTTCCAATACACATAAAAAAGTAAACATGTGTATAACAAAACGTGTGTTATTTCAATAATTTTCTGGGAGAAATACATACATTTCTGGAACAATTTCAAGGGTGCCAACTAGTGATGTGCGAGTGTGCTCGGATAAGGTGTTATCCGAACATACTTGCGTCATAATCAAGTATTTTTGGCATGCTTGAAAAAAAATGCTCAATTATGACAAGAGCGTGCTCGGATAACACTCGCTCATCACTAGTGCAAACACTGTCAGTTATGGTTGTATAGATAGATAGATAGATATAGAGTAGATGGATAGATAAATAGATAATTGTATGTGTATATATTTTTATGGCTTAATCCAAAACAATATATAAGAATTATTGATTTCCTATGTAACTATATCTTCTATCCTGTATGTAAAATTGCAGACCAATAATATTATAGACACTGTATATAGATTCAGAATAAGCAAAGTATCCACTTATCATTTTTTTCAGTACCATGGACAGTTCAGCACTTGCAAAAATACTTGAAAATGAACTTGAACTACTGCTTGAGCATATTTTCAACTCAAGCATAAAACATAGATATTTAAATTAAATGATAGTTAAATAATGCTCTCCTTATCACATAATGTATAGACTGAAAATATGTTAATAATTCAATTAACTTTTACTGCAACATAAAGAGCTATGACAAATGCACTAATTAAAAGAATGTATTTGCATGGCATTCAGGGCCTCTTAATTACCATTAATTTACTTTTTTAGACATTCGATACTAGAGAAAAAAAATTATGACTATTATAATATATAATGTCATGCATCACAATAAAGTGCAAAAACAATGAGATTAATGTAAGTCTTCAGAAAAAGAAAAGTCATTATAATTGAGTTATTTGCTAGCAACTCCATGAACTCAGGTTATTAGTAAATGAATGTGTTTGTGTAAACAGTAGTGTTGAGCATTCCGATACCGCAAGTATCGGGTATCGGCCGATACTTGCGGTATCGGAATTCCGATACCGAGATCCGATACTTTTGTGGTATCGGGTATCGGTATCGGATCCATAGGGATGTGTAAAATTAAGAATTAAAATAAAAAATATTGATATATTCACCTCTCCGGCGGCCCCTGGACATCACGCTGGTAACAGGCAGGCTTCTTTGTTTAAAATGAGCGCCTTTAGGACCTGCGAATGACGTCGCGGCTTCTGATTGGCCGCGTGCCGCTCATGTGACCGCCACGCGACCAATCAGAAGCCGCGACGTCATTCTCATTCACTAAACTCCTAATTCTAGGAATTAAGGACCTGCGAATGACGTCGCAGCTTCTGATTGGTCGCGTGGCGGTCACATGAGCAGCACACGACCAATCAGAAGCCGCGACGTCATTCGCAGGTCCTAAAGGCACTCATTTTAAACAAAGAAGCCTGCCGGTTACCAGCGTGATGTCCTGGGGCCGCCGGAGAGGTGAATATATCAATATTTTTTATTTTAATTCTTTATTTTACACCTTAATATGGATCCCAGGGCCTGAAGGAGAGTTTCCTCTCCTTCAGACCCTGGGAACCATCAGAATACCTTCCGATACTTGGTGTCCCATTGACTTGTATTGGTATTGGATATCGATATCAGCGATATCCGATATTTTTCGGGTATCCGCCGATACTATCCGATACCGATACTTTCAAGTATCGGACGGTATCGCTCTACACTAGTAAACAGTATTAAAATTCTTGAAAAGGTCATTTGTCTATATACAAAATGTTAACTAAACTCGGTAACTATTCTTTCACAATAATTTACTCTGGATTGTAAAGCACAAGCCAATAATGGGGCAATGGGGCAGCACGATGGTGCAGTGGTTAGCACAGCAGCCTTGCAGCGTTGGAGTCCTGGGTTCAAACCCCACCAAGGACAACAACTGCAAAGAGTTTGTATGTTCTCGCCGTGTTTGCATGGGTTTCCTCCGGGTACTCCAGTTTCCTCCCACATTCCAAAGACATACTGATAGGGAATTTAGATTATGAGCCCCAACGGGGACAGAAACAATAATGTGCGCAACCTGTAAAGCGCTGCGGAATATGTCAGCGCTATATAAAAATAAAGATTATTATTATATTATTATAATAAATTCAATACAGATAGCCAATCAGTAGCCTTTATAGGCAGTTTAAAGCACAGTTGTTGAGAGTAGTGATGAGTGGATCGAGGTGTGGAGATTGAGTTCTTGAAGAATTTCCTGAAATTTTTGCTTCCACCTGAATTCAAACAGTTTAAGATTCGATGTGCAAATACAAATAAATTTTGCCCAGCACTATCACAGAGTGAGCTAATATTTTGCATAGTCACGCTCGCTTCCACACATTGCCATGCAGTTGTGAAATCTACACGAATATCATACACTACACATTGATAGTCAGTGAGAGATCAGTATTCTAAGTTGTCAGTGCTCGCTTCTCCATGATGCTCGGCAAACTTGGTTCACTTCTCCAGATTCCACAGCCAAATGGAATATACAGGTGCTTCTCACAAAATTAGAATATCATCAAAAACTTAATTTATTTCAGTTCTTCAATAGAAAAAGTGAAACTCATATATTATATAGAGTCATTACAAACCAAGTGATCTATTTCAAGTGTTTATTTCTGTTAATGTTGATTATTATGTCTTACAGCCAATGAAAACCCAAAGCCATTATCTCAGTATAAATTAAAATACTTTATAACACCAGCTTGAAAAAAATATTTTAAAATCTGAAATGTTGGCCTACTGAAATGTATGTTCAGTAAATGCACTCAATACTTGGTCGGGGCTCCTTTTGCATCAATTACTGCATCAATGCTGCACGGCATAGAGGTGATCAGCCTGTGGCCCTGCTGAGATGTTATGGAAGCCCAGGCTGCTTTGATGGCAGCCTTCAGCTCATCTGTATATATATATATATATATATATATATATATATATATATATATACATACATATATATATATTGCAGACCAAAAGTTTGGACACACCTTCTCATTTAAAGATTTTTCTGTATTTTCAAGACTATGAAAGTTGTACATTCACACTGAAGGCATCAAAACTATGAATTAGCACATGTGGAATTCTATAATTAACAAAAAATGTGAAACAACTGAAATTATATCTTATATTCTAGGTTCTTCAAAGTAGCCACCTTTTGCTTTGATGACTGCTTTGCACACTCTTAGCATTCTCTTGATGAGCTTCAAGAGGTAGTCACCAGGAATGGTCTTCCAACAATCTTGAAGGAGTTTCCAGAGATGCTTAGCACTTGTAGGTCATTTTGCCTTCAATCTGTGGTCCAGCTCACCCCAAACCATCTCAATTGGGTTCAGGTCAGGAGACAGTGGAGGCCAGGTCATCTGGCATAGCACCCCATCACTATCCTTCTTGGTCAAATAGCCCTTACACAGCCTGGAGGTGTGTTGGGGTCAACGCCTTCATCTTGCAGGAACTGCTGACACACTCCAGCCACATGAGGTCTGGCATTGTCCTGCACTAAGAGGAACCTAGGGACATCTACACCAAGGGTCTGAGGATTTCATCTTGTTTCCTAGTGGCAGTCAGGCTACCTCTGGCGATCACATGGAGGGCTGTGCAGCCCTCCACAGAAATGCCACCCCACAACATTACTGACCCACTGCCAAACTGATCATGCTGAAGGATGTTGCAGGCAGCAGAGAGCTCTCCACGGCATCTCCAGACTCTGTCACATTTGTCACATGTGTTCAGTGTGAACCTGCTTTCATCTGTGAAGAGCACAGGGCACCAGTGGTGAATTTGCAAATCCTGGTGTTCTGTGGCAAATGCCAAGCATCCAGCATGGTGTTGGGCTGTGAGCACAACCCCCATCTGTGGATGTCGGGCACTCAGACCATCCTCATGGAGTTGGTGTCTAACCATTTGTGCAGACACATGCACATTTGTGGCCTGCTGGAGGTCATTTTGCAGGGTTCTGGCAGTGCTCCTCCTGTTTCTCCTTGCACAAAGGCTGAAGTAGCAGTCCTGCTGCTGGGTTGTTGCCCTTGTACAGCCCCTCCACGTTTCCTGGTGTACTGGCCTGTCTCCTGGTAGTGCCTCCAGCCTCTGGACACTACGCTGACAGACGCAGCAAACCTTCTTGCCACAGCTCGCATTGATGTGCCATCCTAGATGAGCTGCACTATCTAAGCCACTTGCGTGTGTTGTAGAGTCTGTCTCATGCTACCACGAGTGTGAAAGCACAACCGGCATTCAAAAGTGACCAAAACATCAGCCAGAAAGCATTGGTACTGAGATGTGGACTGTGGTCCCCACCTTCAGAACCACTCCTTTATTGAGTGTGTCTTGATAATTGCCAATAACTTCCATCTGTTGTCTGTTCCAAATCTATCATAAAGAGACAAGGAAGCTTATGCCAATAAAAAACAATTAGATTTTATTAATCAAAAAAAACACTAAAAACCTTCAGAACAATATGTCAATCAGTAGGAATACATACCCAGAATTTACTGTCTGCACTAGAAATACTGTACACCAAAATACACCTTTAAAGAAATCAAGTGATATATAATGGCATACAATGCCTGTAATACATATATAGGTCAAATTAATAATACATAATTTGAAAGGTTTACAAAGACCAAGGTCTTAAAAATAGAGCACCTCACTAGTATTGAAGAAGAATCAAACACCCAAAGCAAAATAAACTAATTCATAGCCACCCTATTGAAAAATATAGAAATAAATACAGGGCACAAAAAGATTAGACCAAGTGGACAAATATATATTGTATGCTCCTATATAAAATAATGGGTTCCATAAATAAATAATAAATGTTATTAGACTCAATAAGTGCAAGATGCAATAAGGTAAGCCCCAGTGGACAAGTGGGTGTTAAATACTCCTACAGTATATTAAACAGTAGAGCTGGAAATCCATATAGCTGAATATGTGCAAAGTGCAGCAAAAATAGTGTCTATAGTACTTACAATTTTAGACATTGGAGTATATACTCGGCAATAAAGCTAAATGTAAAGCCCCAAATATGTGCAAAGTGCAGCAGATAGAGTGTCTATAGTGCATAATATAAGGCATTGGTGTATTACCTGGTAGCGCAGCGCAGTATAAAGCCCTAAATGTAAATGTATGAAAAAGAGGCTCTTGGACAGTTATTATTATTATTTATTGTTATAGCGCCATTTATTCCATGGCGCTTTACATGTGAGGAGGGGTATACATAATAAAAACAAGTACAATAATCTTAAACAATACAAGTCATAACTGGTACAGGAGGAGTGAGGACCCTGCCCGCGAAGGCTCACAATCTACAAGGGATGGGTGAGGATACAGTTGGTGAGGATAGAGCTGGTCATGTAGCGGTTTGGTCGATCGGTGGTTAATGCAGGTTGTAGGCTTGTCGGAAGAGGTGGGTCTTCAGGTTCTTTTTGAAGGTTTCGATGGTAGGCGAGAGTCTGATGTGTTGTGGTAGAGGGTTCCAGAGTAGGGGTGATGCGCGAGAGAAATCTTGTATACGATTGTGGGAAGAGGAGATAAGAGGGGAGTAGAGAAGGAGATCTTGTGAGGATCGGAGGTTGCGTGTAGGTAAGTACCGGGAGACGAGGTCACAGATGTATGGAGGAGACAGGTTGTGGATGGCTTTGTACGTTGTACATGGTTAGGGTTTTGTAGTGGAGTCTCTGGGCAATGGGGAGCCAGTGAAGGGATTGACAGACGGGAGAGGCCGGGGAATAGCGGGGGGACAGGTGGATTAGTCGGGCAGCAGAGTTTAGAATAGATTGGAGGGGTGCAAGAGTGTTAGAGGGGAGGCCACAGAGCAGGAGGTTGCAGTAGTCAAGGCGAGAGATGATGAGGACATGGACTAGGGTTTTTGCAGATTCATGGTTGAGGAATGAACGGATTCATGAAATATTTTTGAGTTGAAGTCGGCAGGAAGTGGAAAGGGCTTGGATATGTGGTTTGAAGGAGACATCAGCATCAAGGATTACCTCGAGGCAGCGAGCTTGTGGGACTGGGGAGAGTGGGCAGCCATTTACTGTAATGGATAGGTTCGTTGGGGGGGTCCCGTGAGATGGGGGAAAGATGATGGAGTTTTGTCCATGTTAAGTTTCAGAAGTCTAGCGGAGAAGAAGGATGAAATAGTGGACAGACATTGAGGGATTCTGGTTAGTAGGGAGTAGGGTTGAGCGAAACGGGTCGTTCATTTTCAAAAGTCGCCAAAGTCGCGTTTCAATGACGCGAAAAGCGCCATTTCTCAGCCAATGAAGGTAAACGCAGAGTGTGGGCAGCGTGATGACATAGGTCCTGGTCCCCACCATCTTAGAGAAGGGCATTGCAGTGATTGGCTTGCTGTCTGCGGCGTCACAGGGGCTATAAAGGGGCGTTCCCGCCGACCGCTTCGTCAGCAGCAGGGATAGCGTTAGGCAGGGTCCATTAACCACCAAACCGCTTGTGCTGTAGCGATTTCCACTGCCCAACACCACCTTCGGTGTGCAGGGACAGTGGAAGCTTCATTTTTTTTTTTTTCCCTCAGCGCTGTAGCTCATTGGGCTGCCCTAGAATGCTCCCTGATAGCTGCATTGCTGTGTGTACGCCGCTGTGCAAACCAACTGCTTTTTTCAAAGCACCAATCCTCTTGTTCCTTCCTTTCTGGGCAGCTATCTTTTTTGTTTGTCCACACTTTTTATTTAATTTGTGCATCAGTCCACTCCTTATTGCTGCCTGCCATACCTGGCTGAGATTACTGCAGGGAGATAGTAATTGAAGGACACTCCCTGTTTTTTTTTTTTTTTTTTGTGGGAGATTAAGATTGACATTTCTGCTAGAGTGCCATCCCTGTGTGTGCCATCTCTCACTCAGTGGGCCATAGAAAGCCTATTTATTTTTTTGCTTGATTTGGGTTATAAAATCTACCTGAAAAAATCACTACATCAATCAGTGGGAGAAAAATATTGGCCTCAGGGCTTGTGTGCCACTCTTGACTCCTGTGTGTGCCATCTCTCAGTCAGTGGGCCATAAAAAGCCTATTTATTTTTTTGCTTGATTTGGGTTCTAAAATCTACCTGAAAAAATCACTACATCAATCAGTGGGAGAAAAATATTGGCCTCAGGGCTTGTGTGCCACTCCTGACTCCTGTGTGCATCATCACTCACTCAGTGGGCCATAGAAAGCCTATTTTTTTTTTTTTTTGCTTTATTTGGGTTCTAAATTCTACCTGAAAAAATCAATAAATCAATCAGAGGGAGATTAATATTGGCCTTTGGGCTTGTGTGCCAGTCCTAAGCGTGCCATCTCTCTCTCTCAGATAGTGGGCCATAGAAAGCCTATTTATTATTTTTTTTATTGGGTTTATAAATTTTCCCTGGAAAAAAAAAAAAAAGTGGGAGATTAATATTGGCCTCTGGGCTTGTGTGCCAGTCCTGAGCGTGCCATCTCTCTCACAAATAGTGGGCCATAGAAAGCCTATTTAATTTTTTGGTAGATTTGGGTTCTAAATTCTACCTGAAAAAATCAATAAATCAATCAGTGGGAGATAAATATTGGCCTCTGGGCTTGTGTGCCACTCCTGACTCCTGTGTGCGTCATCTCTCACTCAGTGGGCCATAGAAAGCCTATTTTTTGTTTTATTTGTTTTATAAATTCTCCCTGAAAAAAAAAAGGGAGATTAATATTGGCCTTTGGGCTTGTGTGCCAGTCCTAAGCGTGCCATCTCTCTCTCTCAGATAGTGGGCCATATAAAGCCTGTTTATTATTTTTTTTATTGGGTTTATAAATTTTCCCTGAAAAAAAAAAAAGTGGGAGATTAATATTGGCCTCTGGGCTTGTGTGCCAGTCCTGAGCGTGCCATCTCTCTCACAATTAGTGGGCCATAGAAAGCCTATTTATTTTTTTTTTTTTTTGGTTTTATAAATTATCCCTGAAAAAATAAAGGGAGATTAATATTGGCCTTTGGGCTTGTGTGCCAGTCCTAAGCGTGCCATCTCTCTCTCTCAGATAGTGGGCCATAGAAAGCCTATTTATTATTTTTTTTATTGGGTTTATAAATTTTCCCTGAAAAAAAAAAAAAAGTGGGAGATTAATATTGGCCTCTGGGCTTGTGTGCCAGTCCTGAGCGTGCCATCTCTCTCACAAATAGTGGGCCATAGAAAGCCTATTTTTTTTTTTTGGTTGATTTGGGTTCTAAATTCTACCTGAAAAAATCAATAAATCAATCAGTGGGAGATAAATATTGGCCTCTGGGCTTGTGTGCCACTCCTGACTCCTGTGTGCGTCATCTCACTCAGTGGGCCATAGAAAGCCTATTTTTTGTTTTATTTGTTTTATAAATTCTCCCTGAAAAAAAAAAGGGAGATTAATATTGGCCTTTGGGCTTGTGTGCCAGTCCTAAGCGTGCCATCTCTCTCTCTCAGATAGTGGGCCATAGAAAGCCTATTTATTATTTTTTTATTGGGTATATAAATTTTCCCTGAAAAAAAAAAAAAAGTGGGAGATTAATATTGGCCTCTGGGCTTGTGTGCCAGTCCTGAGCGTGCCATCTCTCTCACAAATAGTGGGCCATAGAAAGCCTATTTATTTTTTTAGCTTGATTTGGGTTCCAAAATCTACCTGAAAAAATCACTACATCAATCAGTGGGAGAACAATATTGGCCTCTGGGCTTGTGTGCCACTCCTGACTCCTGTGTGCGTCATCTCTCACTCCGTGGGCCATAGAAAGCCTATTTTTTCTTTTATTTGTTTTCTAAATTCTCCCTGAAAAATCATTTTATTTTATTTGGTTTCTAAATTCTTCCTGAAAAAATCTTTTTTTTTTATAATTTTTTTTTTCTAAAGTCTCCCTGGAAAAAAAAAAAATCAAATCAGTGGGAGATTAATATTGCCCTTTCTGCTTGCGTGCCAGTCTTGACTCCTGGGTGTGCCATCTCTCTCTCTCTCTCTCTCCAATTGTGGGCCATGGAAAGCCTATTTTTTTTTTAGCTTGATTTGGGTTCCAAAATCTACCTGAAAAAATCACTACATCAATCATTGGGAGAACAATATTGGCCTCTGGGCTTGTGTGCCACTCCTGACTCCTGTGTGCGTCATCTCTCACTCAGTGGGCCATAGAAAGCCTATTTTTTCTTTTATTTGTTTTCTAAATTCTCCCTGAAAAAATCATTTTATTTTATTTGGTTTCTAAATTCTTCCTGAAAAAATCATCTTTTTTTATTAATTTTTTTTTCTAAAGTCTCCCTGGGAAAAAAAAAAAAATCAAATCAGTGGGAGATTAATATTGCCCTTTCTGCTTGTGTGCCAGTCTTGACTCCTGGGTGTGCCATCTCTCTCTCTCTCTCTCCAATTGTGGGCCATAGAAAGCCTATTATTTTTTTAGCTTGATTTGGGTTCCAAAATCTACCTGAAAAAAATCACTACATCAATCAGTGGGAGATAAATATTGGCCTCTGGGCTTGTGTGCCACTCCTGACTCCTGTGTGCGTCATCTCTCACTCAGTGGGCCATAGAAAGCCTATTTTTTGTTTTATTTGTTTTATAAATTCTCCCTGAAAAAATCATTTTATTTTATTTGGTTTCTAAATTCTTCCTGAAAAAATCATTTTATTCTATTATTTTTTTTTCCTAAAGTCTCCCTGAAAAAAAAAAAATCAAATCAGTGGGAGATTAATATTTACATTTGTGCTTCAGTGACAGTCCTGCGTGTGTGGCATCTCTCTCATTTGTTGCCACCAACAACAGAGTGTGTAACATTGTGCCTGATTTTCATTGTGGTCTCACTCACCTGTAAAGGGGTAGCTAAATCATACTGAAGTTATAGCTCACCGTGTAAGTTGTGTGACAGCAACAAATACCGTTAGTTTGGTTACGTTTTTAAAACAATGAGGAAGTCTGGTGGAAGAGGTCGTGGCCGGGGGCGTTCATTGTCAGCTGGTAATGAGGGTAGTGGTAGTGGTGGAGTATCAGCTGGTCGTTGGAAAAAAAATATTGCACCTAAGTCTGGAGCTGTGGAGCCAGGTTCGTCGTCTGGCTACACAAGGCCTCGAACGCTCCCTTTTCTGGGAGTAGGAAAACCGCTTTTAAAGCCGGAGCAGCAAGAGCAAGTTTTGGCTTATCTTGCTGACTCAGCCTCTAGCTCTTTTGCCTCCTCCCGTGAAACTGGTAAATGTCAAAGCAGCGCGTCGTTAGTGGATGTTCACGGTCAGGGACAAGTCGCTTCCTTGTCCTCTTCAGCAAAAACAACAACAGAGAAGAATGCAGCAGGCGACACAACGGGTTACTCCATGGAGCTCTTTACACATACCGTCCCTGGCTTAGAAAGTGAAGCAGTTAACAGTCCATGCCCATTACAAGTTGAATCTGACATGGAGTGCACTGATGCACAGCCACAGCCAGACTACTATGCTGGTCCCTTGACTCAGACCACAACATTGCCCTCGCAGGGTAATGATCAAGAATCAGACCCTGATGAGACTATGTTGCCCCATCACGAACGCTATACCACCGACCGACACGGTGACACAGACGAAGTTGCACACGAGCTACAAGAAGAGGTAATAGATGACCCAGTTCTTGACCCCGATTGGCAGCCATTGGGGGAACAGGGTGCAGGCGGCAGCAGTTCTGAAGCGGAGGAGGAGGGGCCGCAGCAGGCATCAACATCGCAACAGGTTCCATCTGCCGGGCCCGTATCTTGCCCAAAACGCGTGGCAAAGCCAAAACCTGTTGGAGGACAGCGTGGCCATCCGGTTAAAGCTCAGTCTGCAATGCCTGAAAAGGTATCCGATGCTAGAAAGAGTGCAGTCTGGCATTTTTTTAAACAACATCCAATTGATCAGCGCAAAGTCATCTGTCAAAAATGTTCAACTACCTTAAGCAGAGGACAGAATCTGAAAAGTCTCAATACAAGTTGCATGCATAGACATTTAACCACCATGCATTTGCAAGCCTGGACTAACTACCAAACGTCCCTTAAGGTTGTAGCACCCTCGGCCAATGAAGCTAGTCAGCAACGCAACATCCCTTCCGGCAGTGTAGGGCCACCATTTTCCGCACCACCTGCAGTATCTGTGCAGGTTTCTTTGCCAGGCCAAAGCAGTCAGGGTCAGGGAATCACCAGTTTCTTAGTAGGAAACACTGCATCTAGGGCACCGGCGGCAACAATACCATCTCCCACCGTCTCTCAGTCTGCCATGTCCACCGGCACCCCCGCTAGTTCCACGATCTCCAGCTTTCCAGTCCAGCTCACCCTACATGAGACTATGGTTAGAAAAAGGAAGTACTTAGCCTCGCATCCGCGTACACAGGGTTTGAACGCCCACATAGCTAGACTAATCTCATTAGAGATGATGCCCTACCGGTTAGTTGAAAGCGAAGCTTTCAAAGCCCTGATGGACTACGCTGTACCACGCTACGAGCTACACAGTCGACACTTTTTTTCCAGAAAAGCCATCCCAGCCCTCCACCAGCATGTTAAAGAGCGCATCGTCCATGCACTCAGGCAATCTGTGAGCACAAAGGTGCACCTGACAACAGATGCATGGACCAGTAGGCATGGCCAGGGACGTTACGTGTCCATCACGTCACACTGGGTGAATGTTGTGGATGCAGGGTCCACAGGGGACAGCAAGTTTGGGACAGTTCTGCCTAGCCCACGGTCTAGGAAACAGTTGGCTGTAGCCGTTCGCACCCCCTCCTCCTCCTCTTCGTCCTCCTGCAGAAGCGAGAGCTCGTCCACAGACCGCAGTCGCACAACCACTCCATCCGCAGCTGCCACTGTTGCACACCAGGTCTCCCATTATGGGGCAGCTACTGGCAAACGTCAGCAGGCTGTATTGGCTATGAAGTGTTTGGGCGACAACAGACACACCGCGGAAGTTCTGTCCGAGTTCTTGCAGAAAGAAACGCAGTCGTGGCTGGGCACTGTAGATCTTGAGGCAGGCAAGGTAGTGAGTGATAACGGAAGGAATTTCATGGCTGCCATCTCCCTTTCCCAACTGAAACACATTCCTTGCCTGGCTCACACCTTAAACCTGGTGGTGCAGTGCTTCCTGAAAAGTTATCCGGGGTTATCCGACCTGCTCCTCAAAGTGCGTGGACTTTGCTCACATATCCGCCGTTCGCCCGTACACTCCAGCCATATGCAGACTTATCAGCGTTCTTTGAACCTTCCCCAGCATCGCCTAATCATAGACGTTGCAACAAGGTGGAACTCAACACTGCACATGCTTCAGAGACTGTGCGAACAGAGGCGGGCTGTTATGTTTTTGTGGGAGGATACACATACACGGGCAGGCAGTAGGATGGCAGACATGGAGTTGTCAGGTGTGCAGTGGTCGAAGATTCAAGATATGTGTCAAGTCGTTCAGTGTTTTGATGAATGCACACGGCTGGTTAGTGCAGACAATGCCATAATAAGCATGAGCATCCCCCTAATGCATCTGCTGATGCAAAGTTTGACGCACATAAAGGATCAGGCGTCTGCAGCTGAGGAAGAGGAAAGCCTTGATGACAGTCAGCCATTGTCTGGCCAGGGCAGTGTACACGACGAGTTAGCGGGCGAAGAGGAGGAGGAGGACGAGGAGGATGATGGGGATGATTATATTTTTAATGAGGAAGCTTTTCCGGGGCCACTGGAAATTTGTGGCGCGGCAAGGCCGGGTTCTGGTTTTTGGAGGGACACAAGTGACGTGGATTTGCCTGAAACTGCCCCTCAACCAAGCACAACCGCAGATTTGAGAACTGGAACTTTGACCCACATGGCGGATTATGCCTTACGTATCCTCAAAAGGGACACACGCATAACTAAAATGATGAACGATGACGATTACTGGTTGGCCTGCCTCCTTGATCCTCGCTATAAAGGCAAATTGCAAAATATAATGCCCCATGAGAACTTGGAACTAATATTAGCAACCAAACAATCAACTCTTGTTGACCGTTTGCTTCTGGCATTCCCTGCACACAGCGCCCGTGATCGTTCTCACACGAGCTGCAGGAGCCAGCAGACCAGAGGAGTTAGAGGGGCAGAAATCAGAAGTGGCGTTGGCCAGAGGGGTTTTCTGACCAGGTTGTGGAGTGATTTTGCTATGACCGCAGACAGGACAGGTACTGCAGCATCAATTCAAAGTGACAGGAGACAACATTTGTCCAGTATGGTTACAAACTATTTTTCATCCCTTATCGATGTTCTCCCTCAACCGTCATTCCCATTTGATTACTGGGCATCCAAATTAGACACCTGGCCAGAATTGGCAGAATATGCATTGCAGGAGCTTGCTTGCCCGGCAGCTAGTGTCCTATCAGAAAGAGTATTCAGTGCTGCAGGTTCAATACTAACAGAAAAAAGGACTCGTCTGGCTACCCAAAATGTAGATGATCTAACCTTCATTAAAATGAACCACAACTGGATTTCGAAATCTTTTGCCCCACCTTGCCCGGCTGACACCTAGCTTTCCTATGAAAAGGTCTTGCCTATGGACTATTCTGAATGACTTTTCCAATCTCGTAATTTTCTGCACCTGATTGTCCAGCATACGACATGTTTACACCTCACTAAATGGCCAAACTCCCCACACGGGGCCGTGGTATCGACACTTGGCGCCAGCACCCGTGAGAGTGCTGTTTGTCTGAAGAGGTGGGTGTGCCCGCTTTTGGTCGACGGCACTGCCACTGGGTCCCTCCTAGTACAATAAAGTGTCTCTGGCGGTGGTGGTGCGCACCCAACATCAGACACACCGTTGTAATATGAGAGGCCCTGGGCCTGTACCGCCGGCCACAAGACAGTTCCCCCCCAGCTCAAACAGTGCTCTACCACTTGCAAAATTATCTCACAGCTCCACCAATGTTTAGTCTATGCGCTGACATCCTTCAATGCCTGCCACTGACAATACCATTGTATTGACATTTTTGTTATGTTAGGCCTTCGAAGCCTGTCTGCGGTCACTCCTTCCACTATGCCTCCACTGACCACACCACTGCTGCCCGTGTACCCCTGGAACCAATTTAAAATTGCCTACAGCCAGCCCAATTTTTTTATTTTAGGCCTTCGATGCCTGTCTGCGGTCCGTTCTTTCTACTACTACTACACTGACCAGGCCACTGCTGCCCGTGTTCCCCTGGAACCAATTTAAAATTGCCTACAGCCATGTGTTATTATTTTAGGCCTTCGATGCCTGTCTGCGGTCACTCCTTCCACTAGGCCTCCACTGACCACACCACTGCTGCTCGTGTACCCCCGGAACCAATTTAAAATTGCCTACAGCCAGCCCAATTTTTTTATTTTAGGCCTTCGATGCCTGTCTGTGGTCCGTTCTTTCTACTACTACTACACTGACCAGGCCACTGCTGCCCGTGTACCCCTGGAACCAATTTAAAATTGCCTACAGCCATGTGTTATTATTTTAGGCCTTCGATGCCTGTCTGCGGTCACTCCTTACAATATGCCTCCACTGACCACACCACTGCTGCCCGTGTACCCCTGGAACCAATTTAAAATTGCCTACAGCCATGTGTTATTATTTTAGGCCTTCGATGCCTGTCTGCGGTCACTCCTTCCACTAGGCCTCCACTGACCACACCACTGCTGCCCGTGTACCCCTGGAACCAATTTAAAATTGCCTACAGCCAGCCCAATTTTTTTATTTTAGGCCTTCGATGCCTGTCTGCGGTCCGTTCTTTCTACTACTACTACACTGACCAGGCCACTGCTGCCCGTGTTCCCCTGGAACCAATTTAAAATTGCCTACAGCCATGTGTTATTATTTTAGGCCTTCGATGCCTGTCTGCGGTCACTCCTTCCACTAGGCCTCCACTGACCACACCACTGCTGCCCGTGTACCCCTGGAACCAATTTAAAATTGCCTACAGCCAGCCCAATTTTTTTATTTTAGGCCTTCGATGCCTGTCTGCGGTCCGTTCTTTCTACTACTACTACACTGACCAGGCCACTGCTGCCCGTGTTCCCCTGGAACCAATTTAAAATTGCCTACAGCCATGTGTTATTATTTTAGGCCTTCGATGCCTGTCTGCGGTCACTCCTTCCACTAGGCCTCCACTGACCACACCACTGCTGCCCGTGTACCCCTGGAACCTATTTATAATTGCATAGAGCATCCTTTTTTTAATAGTAGGCGTACAAAGTCTGTCTGCGGTTCACTATTGAAATTGTCCTCCACTGCCCAGAGCACTGCAGCTTGTGTACCCCTGTAACTTTTTTCTGCTGCAGTGAGCCACATTTTTGGTTTGAGTCCTACTACCTGTGTCTGTCTGCGCCACTCAATTCAGCTGTGTTCCTTTGAAAAAAGCTGAGCGTCAATAGTCTTGTTTTCAGCCTCTAGGAATTTTAAAACTGCATTGGGTGTACAACTTTGGTAGGGCCTACTAACGGTGTCTGCCTCCCCAAGGTGTTCCCCAGGTTTCCTCTCCATTGCTTCAATCTTCATGCTCTCGTTTAGTAGTTGTTGGAAACTACGCTGCATTAGGCCTACAAATTGGGTATGGGGTGTAGAGAGATGGTGTGTTACACTCCAAGGTGTTCCCCAGGTTTCCTCTCCATTGCTTCAATCTTCATGCTCTCGTTTAGTAGTTGTTGGAAACTACGCTGCATTAGGCCTACAAATTGGGTATGGGGTGTAGAGAGATGGTGTGTTACACTCCAAGGTGTTCCCCAGGTTTCCTCTCCATTGCTTCAATCTTCATGCTCTCGTTTAGTAGTTGTTGGAAACTACGCTGCTTTAGGCCTACAAATTGGGTATGGGGTGTAGAGAGATGGTGTGTTCCACTCCAAGGTGTTCTCCAGGTTGCCTTTCCTGAGCTTCGATCTTCATGCTCTCGTTTAGTAGTTGTTGGAAACTACGCTGCATTAGGCCTACAAATTGTGTATGGGGTGTAGAGAGATGGTGTGTTCCACTCGAAGGTGTTCCCCAGGTTTCCTCTCCATTGCTTCGATCTTCATGCTCTCGTTTAGTAGTTGTAGAAAACTACACTGCATTAGGCCTACAAATTGGGTATGGGGTGTAGAGAGATGGTGTGTTCCACTCCAAGGTGTTCCCCAGGTTTCGTCCACATTGCTTCGGTCTTCCGACTCTCGTTTAGTAGTTGTAGAAAACTACACTGCATTAGGCCTACAAATTGGGTATGGGGTGTAGAGAGACGGTGTGTTACACTCCAAGGTGTTCCCCAGGTTTCGTCCACATTGCTTCGATCTTCCGACTCTCGTTTAGTAGTTGTTGAAAACTACACTGCATTAGGCCTACAAATTGGGTATGGGGTGTAGAGAGATGGTGTGTTCCACTCCAAGGTGTTCCCCAGGTTTCCTCGCCATTGCTTCGATCTTCATGCTCTCTTTTAGTAGTTGTTGGAAACTACGCTGCATTAGGCCTACAAATTGGGTATGGGGTGTAGAGAGATGGTGTGTTCCACTCCAAGGTGTTCTCCAGGTTGCCTTTCCTGAGCTTCGATCTTCATGCTCTCGTTTAGTAGTTGTTGGAAACTACGCTGCATTAGGCCTACAAATTGGGTATGGGGTGTAGAGAAATGGTGTGTTCCACTCCAAGGTGTTCCCCAGGTTTCCTCTCCATTGCTTCGATCTTCATGCTCTCGTTTAGTAGTTGTAGAAAACTACACTGCATTAGGCCTACAAATTGGGTATGGGGTGTAGAGAGATGGTGTGTTCCACTCCAAGGTGTTCCCCAGGTTTCGTCCACATTGCTTCGGTCTTCCGACTCTCGTTTAGTAGTTGTAGAAAACTACACTGCATTAGGCCTACAAATTGGGTATGGGGTGTAGAGAGACGGTGTGTTACACTCCAAGGTGTTCCCCAGGTTTCGTCCACATTGCTTCGATCTTCCGACTCTCGTTTAGTAGTTGTTGAAAACTACACTGCATTAGGCCTACAAATTGGGTATGGGGTGTAGAGAGATGGTGTGTTACACTCCAAGGTGTTCTCCAGGTTGCCTTTCCTGAACTTCTATCTTCAGGCTCTCATTAAATTGAAGTTAAATGGAACAACTGCATTTGGCGTACTAGTTGGTTTGGGGCCTACTATCGGTGTCTGCCACTCCTTGCTGTTCTCCTGGTTTCCTGTCCTGAAATTCCATTTTCAGGCTCTTGTTAAGTAGTTGTTAATGTTAGACTGCATTTGGCCTACTAGTTGGGTTGGGGCCTACTATCGGTGTCTGCCACTCCTTGCTGTTCTCCTCACCTGAACAAAGCTGGGCCGCCTGTTTACTACTCTTGCCAATTTTGAACTGCATGTCGACTACTTACTGATTTGGGCCTACTCTCTGTGTCAGCCTCTCATTCCAGTTGTCCTCCACTGCAATGCCCCCTGGTTAGTCCTGTGTTACCAATTTTGAACTGCATTTAGCCCCCTTTATTCTTTGGGCCTATATCTGTGTTTCCTCCTCATCCTGCCCATTGCCCAGCCAGTGATAGATGAGTCTGCTGGTACATTGACCCATAACACAAAATTCCCCGTGCACGCTACACAGCAAGATTGTGACCCTGCTGAAAGTCAGGTTCCTCTTCACGCATACCATACCACCTTACACGGGGACAAAGAGGAAGGTGCAGATGAAAGTGCAGGTTCCTTCATCAGGTGGGGGGAGGAATACTAGTTGGCGACGTCACTGGCACAGGGCCTCTCATAGTACACAAAAGTGTTGCTGCCGGTGGGAGGCGCCCCCGCCGTGCAAACACACTGCTGTACTTTGAGGGGCCCTGTGCCAGTGCCAATGCCAACGAGTGGGCCCCCCCTGCTTGCTCAGGATCACAGCACTTGCAAAGTTGAAATACTTACCTCTCCCTGCTCCACTGCCGTGACGTGGTCCAGATTTACTGGGCCCACTAATTACTTGAACCAGCCCTACCCCCCACAACTTTAGCCAAATGACCCCCAATTTCAAATGCCTTCCAATTATTATAAGGTAAATTACGATTGACAAGCTTCTTTAACAAGAATGGATGTTTTTGCCATTAAAATGGGCAGTGTAGGTGATTTCCTGGCCTCCACTCACTGCCGACTATGCTCCCCCATTGACTTGCATTGGGTTTCGTGTTTCGGGCGATACCTGACTTTTCGCGATAATCGGCCGATTCCACTCGACTCGACTTCTAAGATAGTCGGGTTTCGCGAAACACGGCTCGACTCTAAAAAGGTCAAGGTCGCTCAACCCTAGTAGGGAGGTGATACCTGATCCAGAGATGTAGATCTGTGTGTCATCAGCATAGAGGTGATACTGAAAGCCATGAGATTCTATGAGCTGTCCCAGGCCAAAGGTGTAAATGGAGAAGAGCAGGGGCCCAAGGACTGAACCTTGTGGGACTCCGACAGATAGGGGGCGAGGTGAGGAGGTGGTGTGTGAGTTGAGAGACACCACGTGTTATAGGAGATTGACATATAATCCAACTCTGACCTTTCAGGGTAAATTGCCGGACATGTTGGAAAAGGCCTTTCAGGAGGGGGTGATAACCAAGAAACTCAGAAATAACCTGATACCAATGTACCCTAAGTTGGCTTGCATTTATTTCACTCCGAAAATTCATAAAACTATTATTACACCTCCTGGACGCCCGATTGTATCAGGAAATGGTAGCTTGTGTGAGGTAATTTGTAAATACCTTGATTTCTACTTGAAGCCTCTAGTATGTAATTTGCCTTCATAAATTAAAGATACAGGAAATGTTTTAAATAAGATTGAAGGTATACAAATGGAAGATGATATGTGGCTCGTATCATTCGATGTTGAATCATTATATACTGCCATACAACATCATGATGGCATTATGGCAGCATAATCTTTCTTGGTAACTACAGATTTGGACAGGGACTTGATCCGTTTTCTCCTTGACTTACTCAAATTTGTCCTTGAACATAATTATTTTATTTTCAAGGAAACTATATATGTGCAGAAGCAAAGTACAGCAATGGGGGCGGCTTTCGCCACCTCATATGCAAACTTGTTTATTGGTATGTGGGAGAGGCAGATATTCCTCACCAATCCTATTGCTTATATTGAGAAGGTCCTGTTCTGAGTTCGCTTTATTGATGACACACTTATGAACTGGCAGGGCTCAGAACAGGATCTTCTCGCCTTTCTAGATATTCTTAATGATAGCAGAATGAATATTAAGGTTACCTGTAAATATAGTAAAACCTCATTGGATTTTTTGGACATACAGATCACTAGAGGACAAAATGGATTTTTGGAAACAAATGTATTCATCAAAGATACGGCTGTAAATTCCCTGTTACATGCCACAACATCACATCCCAAACCTTTGATTAATGGTATACCTACAGGGCAATTTCTTAGGATTAAAAGAATCTTTTCAAACCAATTTTTCTTTGAACAGGCGAATGCCCTTTCATCAAGATTTGAAGACAGAGGTTATTCAAAGCGGAGCATAAAGAAGGGGTTGAGAAAAGCTACTAAAATGACACGGTCTGAGTTAATGAAAACTAAAACTAAACCTGTGGTGGAACAGACGGTGAGATTTATTTCTACTTATACTGAACAATGGAAACAAATGAGAGATGTGTTGAAGAAGTATTGGCTGTTATTACAAACGGATAAAGACTTGATGAAATATCTGCCTGACTACCCCTCAGTCACATATAGAAGATCCAACAATTTAAAAGATCAACTGGTTCAAAGTTACTATGCTGGTCTGAATATAAAAAAGCATTTGGATCAAGGGGACCTAGGTGGGGTTGCTTTCCGTGCAAGAACTGTGTAGCCTGTCCCAAAATCTCTCGGGCTTCCACATTCACTTCCAGTGATGGCAAGGAAACTTTCACTATTACACAGCATATTACTTGCAACACTTTAGGTGTGGTATATATAATGCTATGTGTCCATGCCTTAAAATTTATGTAGGACTTACATCGAGAGCATTGAAAAATAGAGTGAGGGAGCATTACAGGGATATTGTTAATGTGGAGGAAGTTGAGGAATTATCCCTGTTAAAACCCATACCAAGACACTATACTATATACTATACCAAGTCCCATCATGGTTGTAATGCAAAGCTCCTTAAAGTGATTGGAGTTGATAAAGTATTTGTTGACCAGAGAGGAGGAAACTGGAAGAAGAATTTAGCACAGTTGGAAGCTCGCCGGATCTCTAAAATCAACTTAGCCCCTCTCTTCCCACTCTTGTGTAGCGGTGGGATATGGGGTAATAAGGGGTTAATGTCACCTTGCTATTTTAAGGTGACATTAAGCCGGGTTAATAACGGAGAGGTGTCAATAAGACGCCTATCTATTATTAATCCAATAGTAACAAAGGGTTAATAAAACACACACATTAGGAAAAAAGTATTTTAATATTCTTCATTTAACCATACTTACCATACTTCCCGTCTCCCGTCTTCATACTACCACTCCCGTCTCCAAGACTTTACACGTGCTGCGCCGATTCTTTGGAATGCACTACCTAGGTTAATACGATTAATCCCCAATCCCCACAGTTTTAAGCGTGCCCTAAAAACTCATTTGTTCAGACTGGCCTACCGCCTCAATGCATTAACCTAACGATCCCTGTGTGGCCTATTTATAATTAAAAAAAAAAAAAAAAAAAAAAAAGGTTCCTCGCATCATGTTCTCATACACTTTATGCAGTATTAGCCCTCTGTGTCTCTACTGCTACATACTTAGGCAGGTAACTGGTTCATGCAGCTTTACATGAACACCTGAGCCTTACACTATAGCTGGTCCGAATAACTAAAGCAATTGTTACCATCCACCTCTCGTGTCTCCCCTTTTCCCCATAGTTTGTAAGCTTGCGAGCAGGGCCCTCACTCCTCCTGGTATCTGTTTTGAACTGTATTTCTGTTATGCTGTAATGTCTATTGTCTGTACAAGTCCCCTCTATAATTTGTAAAGCGCTGCGGAATATGTTGGCGCTATATAAATAAAATTATTATTATTATTATTATTACTTCAACGCCTGCAAAAATGTAAAATAATAAACCGTATACTACCTGTCCGCCGTAGTCCAATTAATAACGAGTGCCCCACGACGATCTCTCCTATAGAACAGTGACATCGGGTGATGTCACAGCTCTATAGGACCCTCAGTGACACACTGACAGGAGACAATAACCCCTTCAGTGCATCATTGAGAGGTTACCTTAGGACAAAGTCTCACTTTATGGCAATTGCTGCGTGGGAAAATTTGTCATACAGCAATGCCAAAAGTGAGACTAGGGACTATTTTTTTACAGCGGCAGAGGAATACAGTGCGGAAGGATACCTTCCTCCCGTCATTATGTTCCTGGAGCCCCTAGAGAGAGGTCGCATCATCTGATGCTGCTGCTCTCCACGGGAGATCGTCATGGGACACTCGTGGATTTCTGCGGACAGGGAGTATATTGGTTGTTTGTTATTTTCATATTTTTTACAGATGACACTGGCTTCAGGGGAACAAAGTGACAAGTAATGGTGAGTAGGGTTGAGCGACCTTGACCTTTTTAGAGTCGAGCCGTGTTTCTCGAAACCCGACTATCTTAGAAGTCGAGTCAAGTGGAATCGGCCGATTATCGCGAAAAGTCGGGGATCGACCGAAACACGAAACCCAATGCAAGTCAATGGGGGAGCATAGTCGGCAGTGAAGGGAGGCCAGGAAAATACATACACTGCCCATTTTAATGGCAAAAACATCCATTCTTGTTACAGAAGCTTGTCAATCGTAATTTAGCTTATAATAATTGGAAGGCATTTGAAATTGGGGGTCATTTGGCTAAAGTTGTGGGGGGTAGGGCTGGTTCAAGTAATTAGTGGGCCCAGTAAATCTGGACCACGTCACGGCAGTGGAGCAGGGAGAGGTAAGTATTTCAACTTTGCAAGTGCTGTGATCCTGAGCAAGCAGGGGGGGCCCACTCGTTGGCATTGGCACTGGCACAGGGCCCCTCAAAGTACAGCGGTGTGTTTGCATGGCGGGGGCGCCTCCCACCGGCAGCAACACTTTTGCGTACTATGAGAGGCCCTGTGCCAGTGACGTCCCCAACTAGTATTCCTCCCCCCACCTGATGAAGGAACCTGCACTTTCATCTGCACCTTCCTCTTTGTCCCCGTGTAAGGTGGTATGGTATGCGGGAAGGGGGACCTGACTTTCAGCAGGGTCACAATCTTGCAGTGTAGCGTGCACGGGAAATGTTGCGTTATGGGTCAATGTACCAGCAGACTCATCTATCACTGGCTGGGCAATGGGCAGGATGAGGAGGAAACACAGATATAGGCCCAAAGAATAAAGTGGGCTAAATGCAGTTCAAAATTGGTAACACAGGAGTAACCAGGGGGCATTGCAGTGGAGGACAACTGGAATGAGAGGCTGACAAAGAGAGTAGGCCCAAATCAGTAAGTAGTCGAAATGCAGTTCAAAATTGGCAAGAGTAGTAAACAGGCGGCACAGCTTTGTTCAGTGGAGGAGAACAGCAAGGAGTGGCAGACACCGATAGTAGGCCCCAACCCAACTAGTAGGCCAAATGCAGTCTAACATTAACAACTACTTAACGAGAGCCTGAAAATGGAATTTCAGGACAGGAAACCAGGAGAACAGCAAGGAGCGGCAAACACTGTTAGTAGGCCCCAAACCAACTAGTACGCCAAATGCAGTTGTTCCATTTAACCACTATTTAACAAGAGCCTGAAGATAGAAGCTCAGGAAAGGCAACCTGGAGAACACCTTGGAGCGGAAGACACAGTCTCTACACCTCATACCCAATTTGTAGGCCTAATGCAGTGTAGTTTCCAACAACTACTAAATGAGAGTCGGAAGACCGAAGCAATGGCGAGGAAACCTGGGGAGCACCTTGGAGTGGAACACATCGTCTCTACACCCCATACCCAATTTGTAGGCCTAATGCAGTGTAGTTTTCACCAACTACTAAACGAGAGTAGGAAGATCGAAGCAATGTGGACGAAACCTGGGGCACACCTTGGGGCGGCAGACACCGTTAGTAGGCCCTACCGAAGTTGTAGCCCCAATGCAGTTTTAAAATTCCTAGAGGCTGAAAACAAGACTATTGACTGTTGTGAATTCTGTTGTCAGGCTCCCTCCTGTGGTCATGAATGGTACTTTGGCTGGTTCTGTCCATGGACTTTCTCTGGTGCCTGTGGGTGTTTCTAAGTTTCCTTCCACAGGTGACGAGGCTAATTCGTTAGTGGGCTGTTCTATTTAACTCCACTTAGATCTTTGCCCCATGCCAGCTGTCAATGTTGTACTATGGCTCTTGTTCGCTCCTGGATCGTTCTGAGTTCCTGTTGCTCCAGCAGAAGCTAAGTTCCTCTGTGCTATTTTGCTTGTTTGCTATTTTTTCTGTCCAGCTTGCTTTTGTCTATATTGCCTTGCTTGCTGGAAGCTCTGGGACGCAGAGGGGCGCCTCCCGCACCGTGAGTCGGTGCGGAAGGTATTTTTCCCTGCACTCTCTGCGTGGTTTTTTGTAGGTTTTTGTGCTGACCGCAAAGTAACCTTTTCTATCCTCGGTCTGTTTAATAAGTCGGGCCTCACTTTGCTAAATCTATTTCATCTCTGTGTTTGTATTTTCATCTTTACTCACAGTCATTATATGTGGAGGGCTGCCTTTTCCTTTGGGGAATTTCTCTGAGGCAAGGTAGGCTTTATTTTTCTATTTTCAGGGCTAACTAGTTTCTTAGGCTGTGCCGAGTTGCATAGGGAGCGTTAGGCGCAATCCACGGCTATTTCTAGTGTGTTTTGATAGGTTTAGGGATTGCGGTCAGCAGAGTTCCCACGTCCCAGAGCTCGTCCTTATTATCAGTAACAATCAGGTCCATTATTTGTCCAAACCACCGGATCATAACAATTGACGCTCAGCTTTTTTCAAAGGAACACAGCTGTATTGAGTGGCGCAGACAGACACAGGTAGTAGGCCTTAAACCAAAAATGTGGCTCACTGCAGTTTAAAAAAGGTTACAGGGGTACACAGGCAGCATTGCTCAGGGCAGTGGAGGACAATTTCAATAGTGGACCGCAGACAGACTTTGTATGCCTACTATTAAAAAAAGGATGCTCTATGCAATTAAAAATAGGTTCCAGGGGTCCACGGGCAGCAGTGGTGTGGTCAGTGTAGGATTAGTAGAAAGAACGGGCTGCAGACAGGCTTCGAAGGCCTAACATAATAAAATTTGGCTGTAGGCACTTTTAAATAGGTTCCAGGGGTACACAGGCAGCAGTGGTCTGGTCAGTGGAGGAGTAGTAGAAAGAACGGGCCGCAGACAGGCTTCGAAGGCCTAACATAATAAAATATTGGGCTGTAGGCACTTTTAAATAGGTTCCAGGGGTACACGGGCAGCAGTGGTCTGGTCAGTGTAGGAGTAGTAGAAAGAACGGGCCGCAGACAGGCTTCGAAGGCCTAACATAAAAAAATTGGGCTGTAGGCCCTTTTAAATAGGTTCCAGGGGTACACGGGCAGCAGTGGTCTGGTCAGTGTAGGAGTAGTAGAAAGAACGGGCCGCAGACAGGCTTCGAAGGCCTAACATAATAAAATTGGGCTGTAGGCACTTTTAAATAGGTTCCAGGGGTACACGGGCAGCAGTGGTCTGGTCAGTGGAGGAGTAGTAGAAAGAACGGGCCGCAGACAGGCTTCGAAGGCCTAACATAATAAAATTTGGCTGTAGGCACTTTTAAATAGGTTCCAGGGGTACACGGGCAGCAGTGGTCTGGTCAGTGGAGGAGTAGTAGAAAGAACGGGCCGCAGACAGGCTTCGAAGGCCTAACATAATAAAATTGGGCTGTAGGCACTTTTAAATAGGTTCCAGGGGTACACGGGCAGCAGTGGTCTGGTCAGTGTAGGAGTAGTAGAAAGAACAGGCCGCAGACAGGCTTCGAAGGCCTAACATAATAAAATTGGGCTGTAGGCACTTTTAAATAGATTCCAGGGGTACAAGGGCAGCAGTGGTCTGGTCAGTGTAGGAGTAGTAGAAAGAACGGGCCGCAGACAGGCTTCGAAGGCCTAACATAATAAAATTGGGCTGTAGGCACTTTTAAATAGGTTTCAGGGGTACACGGGCAGCAGTGGTCTGGTCAGTGTAGGAGTAGTGGAAAGAACGGGCCGCAGACAGGCTTCGAAGGCCTAACATAATAAAATTGGGCTGTAGGCACTTTTAAATAGGTTCCAGGGGTACACGGGCAGCAGTGGTCTGGTCAGTGGAGGAGTAGTAGAAAGAACGGGCCGCAAACAGGCTTCGAAGGCCTAACAAAATAAAATTGGACTGTAGGCACTTTTAAATAGGTTCCAGGGGTACACGGGCAGCAGTGGTCTGGTCAGTGGAGGAGTAGTAGAAAGAACGGGCCGCAGACAGGCTTCGAAGGCCTAACATAATAAAATTGGGCTGTAACATAACATAGTAACATAGTTAGTAAGGCCGAAAAAAGACATTTGTCCATCCAGTTCAGCCTATATTCCATCATAATAAATCCCCAGATCTACGTCCTTCTACAGAACCTAATAATTGTATGATACAATATTGTTCTGCTCCAGGAAGACATCCAGGCCTCTCTTGAACCCCTCGACTGAGTTCGCCATCACCACCTCCTCAGGCAAGCAATTCCAGATTCTCACTGCCCTAACAGTAAAGAATCCTCTTCTATGTTGGTGGAAAAACCTTCTCTCCTCCAGACGCAAAGAATGCCCCCTTGTGCCCGTCACCTGTAGGCACTTTTAAATAGGTTCCAGGGGTACACGGGCAGCAGTGGTCTGGTCAGTGTAGGAGTAGTAGAAAGAACGGGCCGCAGACAGGCTTCGAAGGCCTAACATAAAAAAATTTGGCTGTAGGCACTTTTAAATAGGTTCCAGGGGTACACGGGCAGCAGTGGTCTGGTCAGTGGAGGAGAAGTAGAAAGAACGGGCCGCAGACAGGCTTCGAAGGCCTAACATAATAAAATATTGGGCTGTAGGCACTTTTAAATAGGTTCCAGGGGTACACGGGCAGCAGTGGTCTGGTCAGTGTAGGAGTAGTAGAAAGAACGGGCCGCAGACAGGCTTCGAAGGCCTAACATAATAAAATTGGGCTGGCTGTAGGCACTTTACAATTGGTTCCAGGGGAACACGGGCAGCAGTGGTCTGGTCAGCGGAGGCCGATTGTAATGAGTGTCTGCCAGTTAGTAGTCCAAAACAATACATAAATGTGAATGTCTCGCATTAAAGCAAAACGAAAACACTAAAGGGTGCAATCATTAGGTACAGGGGTGGGATCCTCTGCGTAGTTTCAGACCTACTAATTTGGCGCAAAGTATTTACTTGGGTAAAGAGAGGACACTGCCCCTGACTATGTTAAGTACCATCATACATGTCAACACAATGGTATTGTCAGTGGCAGGAATGGAAGGATGTCAGCGCATAGACTATACATTGGTGGAAGTGTGAGAGATAATTGTGGAAGTGGTAGAGCAATGTTTGACCTGGGGGTGGGTGAACTCTCTTGTGGCCAGCGGTACAGGCCCAGGGCCCCTCATGTTACAACAGTGTGTCTGACGTTGGGTGCGCACCACCACCGCCAGAGACACTTTATTGTACTATGAGGGACACAGTGGCAGTGCTGTCGACCAAAAGCGGGCACACCCACCTCTTCAGACAAACAGCACTCTCACGGGTGCTTGCGCCAAGTCGCGATACCACGGCCCCGTGTGGGGAGTTTGGCCATTTAGGGAGGTGCAAACATGTCGTATGCTGGACAATCAGCTGCAGCAAATTAAGACATTAGAAAAGTAATTCACAGTAGTCCACAGGCAAGAGCTTTTCATAGGAAAGCTAGGTGTCGGCCGGGCAAGGTGGGGCAAAAGAATTCGAAATCCAGTTGTGGTTCATTTTAATGAATGTTAGATCATCAACATTTTGGGTAGCCAGACGAGTCCTTTTTTCGGTTAATATTGAACCTGCAGCACTGAATACTCTTTCTGATAGGACACTAGCTGCCGGGCAAGCAAGCTCCTGCAATGCATATTCTGCCAATTCTGGCCAGGTGTCTAATTTGGATGCCCAGTAATCAAATGGGAATGACGGTTGAGGGAGAACATCGATAAGGGATGAAAAATAGTTTGTAACCATACTGGACAAATGTTGTCTCCTGTCACTTTGAATTGATGCAGCACTACCTGTCCTTTCTGCGGTCATAGCAAAATCACTCCACAACCTGGTCAGAAAACCCCTATGTCCAACGCCACTTCTGATGTGTGCACCCCTAACACTCCTGGTCTGCTGCTCCCTGCAGCTCATGTGAGAACGATCACGGGCGCTGTGTGCTGGGAATGCCTGAAGCAAACGGTCAACAAGAGTTGATTGTTTGGTTGCTAATATTAGTTCCAAGTTCTCATGTGGCATAATATTTTGCAATTTGCCTTTATAGCGAGGATCAAGGAGGCAGGCCAACCAGTAATCGTCATCGTTCATCATTTTAGTAATGCGTGTGTCCCTTTTGAGGATACGTAAGGCATAATCCGCCATGTGGGCCAAAGTTCCAGTTGTCAAATCTGCGGTTGTGATTGGTTGAGGGGCAGTTTCAGGCAAATCCACGTCACTTGTGTCCCTCAAAAAACCAGAACCCGGCCTTGCCACGCCACCAATTTCCAGTGCCCCCGGGAAAGCTTCCTCATTAAAAATATACTCATCCCCATCATCCTCTTCGTCCTCCACCTCCTCTTCACCCACTACCTCGTCCTGTACACTGCCATGACCAGACAATGGCTGACTGTCAACAAGGCTTTCCTCTTCCTCTGGTGCAGACGCCTGATCCTTTACGTGCGTCAAACTTTGCATCAGCAGACACATTAGGGGGATGCTCATGCTTATTATGGCGTTGTCTGCACCAACCAGCCGTGTGCATTCCTCAAAACACTGAAGGACTTGACACATGTCTTGTATCTTCGACCACTGCACACCTGACAACTCCATGTCTGCCATCCTACTGCCTGCCAGTGTATGTGTATCCTCCCACAAAAACATAGCAGCCCGCCTCTGTTCGGACAGTCTCTGAAGCATGTGCAGTGTTGAGTTCCACCTTGTTGCAACGTCTATGATTAGACGATGCTGGGGAAGGTTCAAAGACCGCTGATAGGTCTGCATACGGCTGGAGTGTACAGGCGAACAGCGGATATGTGAGCAAAGTCCATGCACTTTGAGGAGCAGGTCGGAGAACCCAGGATAAGTTTTCAATAAGCACTGCACCACCAGGTTTAAGGTGTGAGCCAGGCAAGGAATGTGTTTCAGTTGGGAAAGGGAGATGGCAGTCATGAAATTCCTTCCGTTATCACTCACTACCTTGCCTGCCTCAAGATCTACTGTGCCCAGCCACGACTGCGTTTCTTGCTGCAAGAACTCGGACAGAACTTCCGCGGTGTGTCTGTTGTCGCCCAAACACTTCATAGCCAATACAGCCTGCTGACGCTTGCCAGTAGCTGGGCCATAATGGGACAACTGGTGTGCAACAGTGACAGCTGCCGATGGAGTGGTTGGGCGACTGCGGTCTGTGGAAGAGCTCTCGCTTCTGCAGGAGGATGAGGAGGAGGAGGGGGTGCAAACGCCTACAGCCAACTGTTTCCTAGACCGTGGGCTAGGCACAACTGTCCCGAAATTGATGTCCCCTGTGGACCCTGCATCCACCACATTCACCCAGTGTGCCGTGATGGACACGTAACGTCCCTGGCCATGCCTACTGGTCCATGTATCTGTAGTCAGGTGCACCTTTGTACTCACAGATTGCCTGAGTGCATGGACGATGCGCTGTTTAACATGCTGGTGCAGGGCTGGGATGGCTTTTCTCGAAAAGAAGTGTCGACAGGGTAGCTCATAGCATGGTTCAGCGTACTCCATCAGTGCTTTGAAAGCTTCGCTTTCAACTAACCGGTAGGGCATCATCTCTAACGAGATTAGTCTAGCTATGTGGGCGTTAAAACCCTGTGTACGCAGATGCGAGGATAAGTACTTCCTTTTTCTAACCAGAGTCTCATGTAGGGTGAGCTGGACTGGAGAGCTGGAGATCGTGGAACTAGCGGATGTGCCGGTGGACATGGCAGACTGAGAGACGGTTGGAGATGGTATTGTTTCCGCCGGTGCCCTAGATGCAGTATTTCCTCCTACGAAACTGGTGATTCCCTGACCCTGACTGCTTTGGGCTGGCAAAGAAACCTGCACAGATACTGCTGGTGGTGCGGAAAATGGTGGCCTTACAGTGAGGGAAGGGATGTAGCGTTGCTGACTAGCTTCATTGGCCGAGGGTGCTACAACCTTAAGGGACGTTTGGTAGTTAGTCCAGGCTTGCAAATGCATGGTGGTTAAATGTCTATGCATGCAACTTGTATTGTATTGAGACTTTTCAGATTCTGACCTCTGCTTAAGCTAGTTGAACATTTTTGACAGATGACTTTGTGCGGATCAATTGGATGTTGTTTAAAAAAATGCCAGACTGCACTCTTTCGAGCCTCGGATCCCTTTTCAGCCATTGCAGACTGAGCTTTAACCGGATGGACACGCTGTCCTCCAACAGTTTTTGGCTTTGCCACGCGTTTTGGGCCAGATACGGGCCCGGCAGATGGAACCTGTTGCAATGTTGATGCCTGCTGCGGCCCCTCCTCCTCCGCTTCAGAACTACTGCCGCCTGCACCCTGTTCCCCCAATGGCTGCCAATCGGGGTCAACAACTGGGTCATCTATAACCTCATCTTCTAGCTCGTGCGCAACTTCGTCTGTGTCACCGTGTAAGTCGGTGGTAGAGCGTTCGTGATGGGGCAACATAGTCTCATCAGGGTCTGATTCTGGATCAGTACCCTGCGAGGGCAATGTTGTGGTCTGAGTCAAAGGACCAGCATAGTAGTCTGGCTGTGGCTGTGCATCAGTGCACTCCATGTCAGATTCAACTTGTAGTGGGCATGGCCTGTTAACTGCTTCACTTTCTAAGCCAGGGATGGTATGTGTAAAAAGCTCCTTGGAGTAACCCGTTGTGTCGCCTGCTGCATCCTTCTCTGTTGTTGTTTTTGCTGAAGAGGACAAGGAAGCGACTTGTCCCTGACCGTGAACATCCACTAACGACGCGCTGCTTTTACATTTACCAGTTTCAAAAGAGGAGGCAAAAGAGCTAGAGGCTGAGTCTGCAAGGTAAGCCAAAACTTGCTCTTGCTGCTCCGGCTTTAAAAGCGGTTTTCCTACTCCCAGAAAAGGGAGCGTTCGAGGCCTTCTGTAGCCAGACGACGAACCTGGCTCCACAGCTCCAGACTTAGGTGCAATATTTCTTTTCCCACGACCACCTGATGCTCCACTACCACTACCATCATTACCAGCTGACAATGAACGCCCACGGCCACGACCTCTTCCACCAGACTTCCTCATTGTTTTAAAAACGTAACCAAAGTAACGGTATTTGTTGCTGTCAAACAACTTACACGGTGAGCTATAACTTCAGTATGATTTCGATATCCCTTTACAGGTTGTTGAGACCGCAAGGAAAATCAGACACAATGTTACACACTCTGTTTTCTGTGGCACCAAATCAGAGAGATGCGACACACGGCAGGGAGAATTTAGAAAGCAAAAAAAAAAAATTGCCTTTCTATGGCCCAGTGCCCACTATGTGTGAGAGAGAGAGATGGCACACCCAGGAGTCAAGACTGGCACACAAGCAGAAAGGGCAATATTAATCTCCCACTGATTTTTTTTTTTCAGGGAGACTTTAGAAACAAAATAAAATAAAATGATTTTTTAAGGAAGAATTTAGAAACCAAATAAAATAAAATGATTTTTTCCGGGAGAATTTAGAAACCAAATAAAAAAAAAAATTGCCTTTCTATGGCCCAGTGCCCACTATTTGAGAGAGAGAGATGGCACACCCAGGAGTCAAGACTGGCAAACAAGCAGAAAGGGCAATATTAATCTCCCACTGATTTTTTTTTTTCAGGGAGACTTTAGAAACAAAATAAAATAAAATGATTTTTTCAGGAAGAATTTAGAAACCAAAAAAAAAAAAATATAGGCTTTCTATGGCCCACTGAGTGAGAGATGGCACACACAGGAGTCAGGAGTGGCACACAAGCCAGAGGCCAATATTTATCTCCCACTGATTGATTTATTGATTTTTTCAGGTAGAATTTAGAAACCAAATCAACAAAAAAAATAAATAGGCTTTCTATGGCCCACTGAGTGAGAGATGGCAGACACAGGAGTCAGGAGTGGCACACAAGCCCAGAGGCCAATATTTATCTCCCACTGATTGATTTATTGATTTTTCCAGGTAGAATTTAGAAACCAAATCAACAAAAAAAATAAATAGGCTTTCTATGGCCCACTGAGTGAGAGATGGCACACACAGGAGTCAGGAGTGGCACACAAGCCCAGAGGCCAATATTTATCTCCCACTGATTGATTTATTGATTTTTTCAGGTAGAATTTAGAAACCAAATCAACAAAAAAATAAATAGGCTTTCTATGGCCCACTGAGTGAGAGATGGCACACACAGGAGTCAGGAGTGGCACACAAGCCCACCGGCCAATATTTATCTCCCACTGATTGATTTATTGATTTTTCCAGGTAGAATTTAGAAACCAAACCAACAAAAAAAATTAATAGGCTTTCTATGGCCCACTGAGTGAGAGATGGCACACACAGGAGTCAGGAGTGGCACACAAGCCCAGAGGCCAATATTTATCTCCCACAGATTGATTTATTGATTTTTTCAGGTAGAATTTAGAAACCAAATCAACAAAAAAAAAATAGGCTTTCTATGGCCCACTGAGTGAGAGATGGCACACACAGGAGTCAGGAGTGGCACACAAGCCCAGAGGCCAATATTTATCTCCCACTGATTGATTTATTGATTTTTTCAGGTAGAATTTAGAAACCAAAGCAACAAAAAAAAGGCTTTCTATGGCCCACTATGTGAGAGAGATGGCACACACAGGAGTCAGGAGTGGCACACAAGCCCAGAGGCCAATATTTATCTCCCACTGATTGATTTATTGATTTTTCCAGGTAGAATTTAGAAACCAAATCAACAAAAAAAATAAATAGGCTTTCTATGGCCCACTGAGTGAGAGATGGCACACACAGGAGTCAGGAGTGGCACACAAGCCCAGAGGCCAATATTTATCTCCCACTGATTGATTTATTGATTTTTTCAGGTAGAATTTAGAAACCAAATCAACAAAAAAAAAATAGGCTTTCTATGGCCCACTATGTGAGATAGATGGCACACACAGGAGTCAGGAGTGGCACACAAGCCCAGAGGCCAATATTTATCTCCCACTGATTGATTTATTGATTTTTCCAGGTAGAATTTAGAAACCAAATCAACAAAAAAAATAGGCTTTCTATGGCCCACTATGTGTGAGAGATGGCACACACAGGGATGGCACTCTAGCAGAAATGCCAATCTTAATCTCCCACAACTTATTTTTTGTAGGGAGAATTAAAAAAAAAAAAAAAGGGACTGTCCTACAATTACTATCTCCCTGCAATAATCTCAGCCAGGTATGGCAGGCAGCAATAATGAGTGGACTGATGCACAAATTAAATAAAAAGTGTGGACAAACAAAAAAGATAGCTGTGCAGAAAGGAAGGAACAAGAGGATTTGTGCTTTGAAAAAAGCAGTTGGTTTGCACGGCGGCGTACACACAGCAATGCAGCTATCAGGGAGCCTTCTAGGGCAGCCCAATGAGCTACAGCGCTGAGGAAAAAAAAATGTAGCTTCCACTATCCCTGCACACCGAAGGTGGTGTTGGACAGTGGAAATCGCTACAGCACAAGCGGTTTGGGGGTTAATGGACCCTGCCTAACGCTATCCCTGCTTCTGAAGAAGCGGCAGCAACCTCTCCCTAAGCTCAGATCAGCAGCAGTAAGATGGCGGTCGGCGGGAATGCCTCTTTATAGCCCCTGTGACGCCGCAGACAGCAAGCCAATCACTGCAATGCCATTCTCTAAGATGGTGGGGACCAGGACCTATGTCATCACGCTGCCCACACTCTGCGTTCACCTTCATTGGCTGAGAAATGGCGCTTTTCGCGTCATTGAAACGCGACTTTGGCGCGAAAGTCGCGTACCGCATGGCCGACCCCACACAGGGGTCGGGTCGGGTTTCATGAAACCCGACTTTGCCAAAAGTCGGCGACTTTTGAAAATGAACGACCCGTTTCGCTCAACCCTAATGGTGAGTATGAACTCTATGTTTAATGTACTGTATGTAGTATGTATGTAGCATGTATGTATGTAGCATGTATGTAGCATGTATGGTTTTTATTTTTTTCATTCAACACATTAGCCGGATGATGGGACTACTACTGTCCCATCATTGGCTAATGTGTCAATCACTGTCACTGTAGTAGGCATCGTCTGATGGGAATTGTAGTTCCATCGGACGATGCCTGCACACAGGCACAGAGCCGCGGCACACCGCACAGAGCCCCGCACGCTGCACAGAGCCCCGGCACACACGCCCAGAGCCCGGCACGCTGCACAGAGATCTGACACACACGCACAGAGCCCCGCACGCCGCACAGAGCCCCGGTACGCCACACAAAGCCCCGGCACACGCACAGAGCCCCGGTACGCCACACAAAGCCCCGGCACACACGCACAGAGCCCCGCACGCCACACAGAGCCCCGGAACGTCGCACAGAGCACCGGCACACCATACAGAGCCCCGCATGAAGCACAGAGCCCCGGAACACACGCACAGAGCCCCGGCACGCCGCACAGAGCCCCAGCATGCTGTACAGAGCCCCGCATGCCGCACAGAGCCCTGGCACACCGCACAGAGCCCCGGCACACATCCACAGAGCCCCACACGCTACACAGAGCCCCAGCATGCCGCACAGAGCCCCAGCACACACGCACAGAGCCCCGCACAGAGCCCCGGCACACACGCACAGAGCCCTGCACAGAACCCTGCACACAGCACAGTGCCCCGCGCGCCGCACAGAGCCCGGCACGCTGCACAGAGCCCCGCACGCTGCACAGAGCCCCGGCACGCCGCACAGAGCCCCAGCATGCTGCACAGAGCCCCGCATGCCGCACAGAGCCCTGGCACACCGCACAGAGCCCCGCACACCGCACAGAGCCCCGGCATGCCGCACAGAGCCCCGGCACACATGCACAGAGCCCCGCACGCCACACAGAGCCCCGGCACGCCACACAGAGCTCCGGCACGCCACACAGAGCCCCGCATGCCACACAGAGCCCTGGCACACCGCACAGAGCCCCGGCACACAATCACAGAGCCCAACACACCACACAGAGCCCCTGCATGCCGCACAGAGCCCCAGCACACACGCACAGAGCCCCACACAGAGCCCCGGCACACACGCACAGAGCCCCGCACAGAACCCCGCACAAAGCACAGTGCCCCGCACACCGCACAGAGCCCGGCACACCGCACAGAGCCCCGCACGCTGCATAGAGCCCCGGCATGCCACAAAGAGCCCCGGCACGCCGCACAGAGCCCCGCACGCTGCACAGAGCCCCGGCACGCCACACAGAGCCCCGGCATGCTGCACATAGCCCTGCACGCCGCACAGAGCCCTGGCACACTGCACAGAGGCCCGGCACACACGCACAGAGCCCCGCACGCTGCACAAAGCCATGGCTTTTTTTATTGCCATAAGCTTCCTTGTCTCTTCATGATGGATTTGTGCATTTATGGAAGTGCCTTAAATTAGGCTTGTAATAGGTGTAATTTGTTGTCTATTCCATTTGCACAACAGCATCTGAATACACATATATACCAATAGAAATATATGACGTGAGCCCCGGCACGCTGCACAGAGCCCTGGCACGCTGCACAGAGTCCCGCATGCCACACAGAGCTCCGCACGCCACACAGAGCCCCGGCACACACCCCCAGAGCCCCGGCACACTGCACAGAGCCCTGACACACATGCACAGAGCCCCGGCACGCTGCACAGAGCCCCGGCACACACGCACAGAGCCCGGCACACCGTACAGAGCCCCGCATGCTGCACAGAGCCCCGGCAGGCCACACAGAGCCTCGGCACACACGTACAGAGCCCCGCACACCACACAGAGCCCCGGCGCACACGCACAGAGCCCCGGCATGCTGCACAGAGCCCCGCATGCTGCACAGAGCTCTGGCACACCGCACAGAGCCCTGGCACACACGCACAAAGCCCTGCACACTGCACAGAGCCCAGACACACACGCACAGAGCCCCGCACACCGTACAGAGCCCCGAATGCTGCACAGAGCCCCGGCACACACCACAGAGCCCGCACGCCACACAGAGCCCCGGCACGCTGCACAAAGCCCTGGCATGCTACACAGAGCCCCAGCATGCCACACAGAGCCCCGCACGCTGCACAGAGCCCTGGCACACCGCACAGAGCCCCGGCAGACACGCACAGAGCCCAGCACGCCGCATCTTATGTGGCCATGTGCAGCATTATATGGGGACAAATATCTTTATGGGGCATCTTATGTGGCCATGTGCAGCATTATATGAGGGCAAATATCTGTATGGGGCATCTTATGTGGCAATGTGCAGCATGATATGGGGGCAAATATCTGTATGGGGCATCTGTATGGGGCCATGTGCAGCATTATATGGGGCAAATATCTGTATGGAGCATCTTATGGGGTCATAATCAACATTTGTGGAGCATTATATGGGGCAAATGTATGTATGGAGCATCTTATGGGACCATGTGCAGCATTATATGGGGCAAATATCTGTATGGAGCATCTTATGGGGCCATAATCCACATTTGTGGAGCATTATACGGGGCAAGTGTCTGTATGGAGCATCTTATGGGGTCATAATCAACATTTGTGCAGCATTATATGGGGCATATTTTAATATGGAGCATCTTATGGAGCCCATCATAAACTGTTTGGAGCATTATATGGCGCTCCTGATTCAATATGGATAATCAAAAACACTTAACCTACTGATGTCTCAATTAATTTTACTTTTATTGGTATCCATTTTTATTTTTGAAATTTACCAGTAGCTGCTGCATTTTCCACCCTAGGCTTATACTCGAGTCATTAAGTTTTCTCAGTTTTTTGTGGCAAAATTAGGGGGTCGTCTCATACTTGGGTTGGCTTATACTCGAGTATATACAGTATATATATATAGATATATATATATATATATATATATATATCTATATATATACACACACACACATTTACAGCTCTGGAAAAAATTAACCCCTTCCCGACCCCTGCCATACTATTACCTCAGAGGTCGAGTCCCCTGCTTTGATGTGGGCTTCGGCGCCGAGCCCACCTCAAAGCCGGGACATATCAGCTGTTTTGAACAGCTGATATGTGCCCGCAATAGCGGCGGGTGAAATCGCAATTAACCAGTTAAATGCCGCTGTCAAATGCTGACTGTGGCATTTAACCGGCGCTTCCGGCTGCGCGGCCGGAAATGATCACATCGCTGACCCCCGTCACATGATCGGCGATGCGTCAGGATTGTAACCATAGAGGTCCCTGAGACCTCTATGGTTACTGATGCAGGCCTGCTGTGAGCGCCACCCTTTGGTCAGCGCTCATAGCAAGCCTGCAATTCAGCTACATAACAGCAACCTGATGATCGCTGCTATGTAGCAGAGCCGATCCAGTTGTGCCAGCTTCTAGCCTCCCATGAAGGCTATTGAAGCAAGGCAAACATTTTTAAAAAATGTTTTAAAAAATATAAAAAAAATAAAAGTTTAAATCACCCCCTTTTGTCCCATTCAAAATAAAACAATAAAAAAAATCAAACCTACACATATCTGGTATCGCCGCGTTTAGAATCGCCTGATCTATCTATAAAATAAAGGATTAACCTGATCGCTAAACAGCATAGCGAGAAAAACATTTGAACCACCAGAATTACAATTTTTTGGTCGCTGCGACATTGCATTAAAATTTAATAACAGGAGATCAAAACAGTATATCTGCACCAAAATGGCATCATTAAAAACACCAGCTCGGCATGCAAAAAAGAAGCCCTCCCCTGACCCCAGATCACGAAAAATGGAGATGCTACAGGTATTGGAAAATTGCACTTTTTTGTTAGCAAAGTTTGGAGGGTTTTTTTTACCACTTAGATAAAACGTAAACTAGACATTTTTGGTGTCTATGAACTCATAATGACCTGGAGAATCAAAATGGCAGGTCAGTTTTAGCATTTAGTGAACCTAACAAGAAAGCCAAGCAAAAACAAGTGTGGGATTGCACTTTTTTTTGCAATTTCACAGCACTTGTAATTTTTTTCCTGTTTTCTAGTACACAACATGCTAAAACCAATGATGTTGTTGGAAAGTACAATTTGTTCTGCAAAAAACAAGCCCTCACATGGCCATATTGACGAAAAAATAAAAAAAGTTATGGCTCTGGGAAGGAAGGGAGCGAAAAACGAGAATGCAAAAACGGAAATGGGCAAGGTCGTGAAGGGGTTAAGTGAAAACTGCAAAATTTTCAGTTTCTCAGAATTTTCTCTTTATAGGTATATTTTTGAGTAAAATGTAAATTGTTCTATTAGTCTATAAACTTCTGACAATTTGTCCCTGAATTTCCAAGCAATACATTTTGTTTCTTTTTTCTGAAAAGCAGAAATGGCCAAAATAAAAAAAACTGCGCTTTCAGACCACAAATAATGCAAATCAAACAAGTTCATAATCATTTACAAACAACAATACTAATGTTTTAACTCAGGAAGAGTTCAGAAATCAATATTTTGTGGAATAACCATGATTTTTAATCACAGCTTTCATGCGACTTGGCATGCTTTCCACCAGTCTTTCACACTGCTTCTGGCACCAAAATGTAAGCAGTTCTTCTCTGTTTGATGGCTTTTAATTATCCATCATCCTCATGATTACATTCCAGAGGTTTTCAATGGGGTTCAGGTCTGGAGATCGGGCTGCCCATGACCAAAGCTGTATTGATGTGGTTTCCCATGGCTGTGTGTCCACTAGTTGGGCCCATTAATTCTCGGGCCTTATCTGCATGCATGTCAGTTGACAAACGGTAAGGTTTTTAATATTAAAGTTAGGACTGTCCCAATTAGGGTCACTTTGAAGTGGTGGAATGGATTTTGCATTTTTTTTCAAAATTATGTTGAAAGTACTCTTTTCGTGTACTATTTCTGTTTATTAATTTACTGCAGGGTATTTACTCGTTATGTTTCTTTGTTTTTTTCTGTTCAGCGGCCATTGCGGATTTGCACTTACATGCTGCATACACATCTGTTTGTATCTCAGTTCATTTCTTTAGTTTTTTTTTTTTTTTAATTTTCTACTACCTGCCTGTAAGTTATTAGCCTGATAGGGAAAAATAAGCAAAATACCAGAGAAAGAGAATTTGTAGGTAGAAAATAATTTAAAATAATGATATTGATAAGAAATTGCATAAATATATTGCACTGTTTTATTCTTCCATTACTGCATATTTGCAAATCATACTGAATCAAATACAGTGGGGCAAAAAAGTATTTAGTCAGTCAGCAATAGTGCAAGTTCCACCACTTAAAAAGATGAGAGGCGTCTGTAATTTACATCATAGGTAGACCTCAACTATGGGAGACAAACTGAGAAAAAAAAATCCAGAAAATCACATTGTCTGTTTTTTTAACATTTTATTTGCATATTATGGTGGAAAATAAGTATTTGGTCAGAAACAAAATTTCATCTCAATACTTTGTAATATATCCTTTGTTGGCAATGACAGAGGTCAAACGTTTTCTGTAAGTCTTCACAAGGTTGCCACACACTGTTGTTGGTATGTTGGCCCATTCCTCCATGCAGATCTCCTCTAGAGCAGTGATGTTTTTGGCTTTTCGCTTGGCAACACGGACTTTCAACTCCCTCCAAAGGTTTTCTATAGGGTTGAGATCTGGAGACTGGCTAGGCCACTCCAGGACCTTGAAATGCTTCTTACGAAGCCACTCCTTCGTTGCCCTGGCGGTGTGCTTTGGACCATTGTCATGTTGAAAGACCCAGCCACATTTCATCTTCAATGCCCTTGCTGATGGAAGGAGGTTTGCACTCAAAATCTCACGATACATGGCCCCATTCATTTTTTCATGTACCCGGATCAGTCGTCCTGGCCCCTTTGCAGAGAAACAGCCCCAAAGCATGATGTTTCCACCACCATGCTTTACAGAAGGTATGGTGTTTGATGGATGCAACTCAGTATTCTTTTTCCTCCAAACACGACAAGTTGTGTTTCTACCAAACAGTTCCAGTTTGGTTTCATCAGACCATAGGACATTCTCCCAAAACTCCTCTGGATCATCCAAATGCTGTCTAGCAAACTTCAGACGGGCCCGGACATGTACTGGCTTAAGCAGTGGGACACGTCTGGCACTGCAGGATCTGAGTCCATGGTGGCGTAGTGTGTTACTTATGGTAGGCCTTGTTACATTGGTCCCAGCTCTCTGCAGTTCATTCACTAGGTCCCCCCGCGTGGTTCTGGGATTTTTGCTCACCGTTCTTGTGATCATTCTGACCCCACGGGGTGGGATTTTGCGTGGAGCCCCAGATCGAGGGAGATTATCAGTGGTCTTGTATGTCTTCCATTTTCTAATTATTGCTCCCACTGTTGATTTCTTCATTCCAAGCTGGTTGGCTATTGCAGATTCAGTCTTCCCAGCCTGGTGCAGGGCTACAATTTTGTTTCTGGTGTCCTTTGACAGCTCTTTGGTCTTCACCATAGTGGAGTTTGGAGTCAGACTGTTTGAGAGTGTGCACAGGTGTCTTTTTATACTGATAACAAGTTTAAACAGGTGCCATTACTACAGGTAATGAGTGGAGGAAAGAGGAGACTCTTAAAGAAGAAGTTACAGGTCTGTGAGAGCCAGAAATCTTGATTGTTTGTTTCTGACCAAATACTTATTTTCCACCATAATATGCAAAAAAAATGATAAAAAAACAGACAATGTGATTTTCTGGATTTTTTTTTCTCAGTTTGTCTCCCATAGTTGAGGTCTACCTATGATGTAAATTACAGACGCCTCTCATCTTTTTAAGTGGTGGAACTTGCACTATTGCTGACTGACTAAATACTTTTTTGCCCCACTGTATATGTGAAAGTATGTTAGAAACCAAAGTAAAAAAAATAAGATGCCTATGGTGCATAGCACTTGACATGAACTGGAATGACCAATGCATATTCAGGATCCTTTATTCTATACCTTCCTTTATTCTATAACTCTACTTGTGTGCTGCTTGGCTTTGATCACTAGGCTGACTCCACAAGCAGAAGAGGCATCTTGAATGAATTAATACATTATAAAGCATTTAAACTCAAAGGAATAACAGAAGAAAATAGTGATAATTAGTGTATAGTTAGAAGATACCAATAATAGAGTGAAATTACTGGAGGCTTGGGATCTGCAGCTGTGAAACATGATTGCTATGGGTTTAAACCTCTTTTTGAGAAAGAAAAATGTGTATTGGAATATGCTAATATTCCTACATTAATTCCCCATGAGGGTACAGTAGATTTCAAACACACAGTTACAATGACAAACATATGAATTACAGTATTTTGAATGTGTTTCTATAAAGGTGGTGGTAGTGCTTCTATAAATGTCATGCTCTATTGTGCGAATGGACATCTTACAATAACTAGAGCAATATATTCCTGAATGTACTAGGATAGCACTAGTCAGATATATTCTATTGCTTTCAGTGAAATTTGGTCATTTACTGTCCAGCACTAAAGCTCCGATCATAGACTGCTCTTTTCAGTGATTGAAAAGATATGGTTGAAAAAACAAATAATCCCACTTTTTTCAAATTAAGCAGGCCATTCTGTCCCTTCTTGTAAGTCTAAAAAAATAACTGAAATTTTAAGAACTTGCCAGCCTAGGTCTGTGGTGCATGCTAAACGTAGTCGACCATGCATTTTAAATTCGATGCATGCAAATTCCTGGACTTGATGCCAACTTGATGCATTATTATGTCACTGACACTGTGTGTGCAATAAACACTGTATGTTAAATTCTGAGCTTAAAGTGAACCTGTCAGCAAGATTGTGCTCAGTAAACTACAGACAGTGTCAGGTTGGCGCTGTTACTGTATACTGATTAAATTGATACATTGGTTGATGAAATCCATCTTGTGGTTGTGGTTTAATCTGTATTTGCAGTTTTCAGTTAATGAGATTCTCTGATGTCAGGGATGACCTGTGGGGAGGGGTCTTCATGTGGTGCTCAGCTTAGATATTCATCCCTATGGCTTTGGACAGGTCACTAATCCGTCATTCTGTATATCTTATTGTTTGAAAAAAAACGTCATTAATCATTCATGTGCCGGCAAAATTTCTTAATCAAAATGGTGTTGGCAGCCGTGCCTGCAGAGTAGCATCATTCAGAAAGCAATAGGCGCTACTGAGCAAGCATCGTCGCTTGCGCCATTTTGATAGAGAAAAAAAATTGGCTCCATCAAGATGGTGCTGGCTGAGCCTGCGGAGTAGCATCATATGGAACATGATAGATTCTATTGCACAAACGCTGTCAGCGCCGTTTTGCTAGAGAGTAAAAAATTGACTCCATCAAAATGATAGTAGCGCCTGCACAGTAGCATCTAATTTTTGGCCAATATCCATGGCCCCCTACAAGCTTGAAATTACCAACCACCAGCTGTCTGCTTTAGCAAAGCTGGTTATCAAAATGATAAATTAAAAAAAGGTATTTTTTTCATTATTGTACACTCTGCACCCCATTTTGATTGAAAAAACAGAAATGTAGAAATTTTTGCAAATTTATTAAAAAATAAAAATTTGAAATATCACTTGGTGGTCATAAGTATTCAAACCCTTTGTTCAGTATTGAGTAGAAGCACCCTTTTGAGCTAGCACAGCCACATATGGGGTATCAGCATACTCAGGACAAATTGGACAACTTTTGGGTCCGATTTCTCCTGTTAACCTTGTTAAAATACAAAACTGGGGGCTAAAATATTATTTTTGAGGGAAAAAAAAGATTTTTTATTTTCACGGCTATGCGTTATTATCTGTAGTGAAACACTTGGAGGTTCAAAGTTCTCACAACAGATCTAGATAAGTTCCTTAGGGGGTCTACTTTCCAAAATGGTGTGACTTGTGGGGGGTTTCAACTGTTTAGGCACATCAGGGGCTCTCCAAATGCGACATGGCATCCTATCTCAATTCCAGTCAATTTTGCAATGAAAAGTCAAACAGCGCTCCTTCCGTTCCGGGCTCTGCCATGCGTCCAAACAGTGGTTTACCCCCACATATCGGGTATCAGCATACTCAGGACAAATTGTACAACAATATTTGTGGTCTAATTTCTCCTGTTACCCTTGGTAAAATAAAACAAATTGGATCTGAAGTAATTTTTTTGTGAAAAAAGATAAATGTTTATATTTTTTAAATAGTGGATGCTTTCCTGAAACGGAAAGTACTTGCAAGCAGCATAATACAAAGAATAGCAGGTTTACCCAGAATCATTTGCAGTAGGCGGAGCAATGCAAATTATCTCTTTCCACCGCAGTCTAATCCACAGCGCTTGGAACCGCCAAGCGTGCAATGCTGAGCATTAGTTTCTAAATTTACACAGCCAACCAATTCCTACCTGTAGACACGTGTTTCGGGCTTCAGGCCCTCATCAGCACAGGGCTGGAATTGGTTGGCTGTATGGAGTGGGGCTCGGTGAGCAAGCGATACATATATGCTAGCCACCTTAGGGAGAGACCCAAGTTGGGCTAAATGTAGCGGGACGAAAGAGACCGAAAAGCCCTCTACTTAAAGGAAATACATAGTGGATGCTTTCCTGAAACGGAAAGTACTGTGGATTGGACTGGGGTGGAAAGAGATGATTTGCATAGCTCCGCCTACTGCAAAGGATTCTGGGTAAACCTGCTATTCTTTGTATTATGCTGCTTGCAAGTACTTTCCGTTTCAGGAAAGCATCCACTATGTATTTCCTTTAAGTAGAGGGCTTTTCGGTCTCTTTCGTCCCGCTACATTTAGCCCAACTTGCGTCTCTCCCTAAGGTGGCTAGCATATATGTATATTTTTTAAACATTCCAAAAATTCCTGTGAAACACCTGAAGGGTTAATAAACTGCTTGAATGTGGTTTTGAGCAAAACATGTTTGCATGTTTTAGCACCTCAGTTTGCTGCCTTATTTATTTGACTGTATACGAGTTGGTGACTCTAGGTTCAGCACCTGTTCACACTTAGTCTATGTTTGGAAGTGACGGTCAGTTTTTTTACATTTGTATGCATTAGCCTTCTGACTGAGCACTCCTCCACCTCTTAGCCACAGATGGTTTAATCACAGCAGGTCCATTACCCCTCCACAGAGAGAGAGAAATTTAGTCTAAGAAGAGGATTCTCAGGTTCCCATTCAGATGAAGACATTTATTGTCAGCAAGGAAAGGAAAGTTTAGGACCTGGTATACGAGAGATACCTTAATGTGGCTACCAGGTACACATGAATTGGCCAATTTATGCGCTAAGCGCTCTCATTTTTTCATATTTCTAGTGCAGTAATGCAGTTCAATTTTCATGTTTCATGTTTGCATGTTTTAGCGCCGCAGTGTGCTGCCATATTTATTTGACTATATTCTTGCAGTGAGTCTGCTTTCCCTTCCAGCAGCTTCTCATTTTACCTCTTTTAGGGTATGTGCACATGCTGCGGATTTTGCTGCGGATCCGCAGCGGATCTGCAGCTGCAGGTCTGCAGCGGTTTCCCATGCGTTTACAGTATAATGTAAACCTATGGGAAACGAAATCCGCAGTGCACATGCTGCAGAAAAAACCGTGCGGAAACGCAGCAGTTTACATTCCGCAGTATGTCAATTCTGTGTGCGGATTCCGCTGCGGTTTTACACCTGCTCCAATAGAAAAATTGCGGAATCTGCAATAGAAACCGCGATAAATCTGCAGGAAAAACCGCAGCGGTTTTGCACTGTGGATTTATCAAATCCGCTGTGGAAAAATCCGCAGCCCTCACAGATATGTGTGCACATACCCTAAAGGTACCTTCACACATAACGATATTGTTAACGATATCGTTGCTATTTGTGACGTAGCAACGATATCGTAAATGAAATCGTTCTGTGTGACAGCGACCAACGATCAGGCCCCTGCTGGGAGATCGTTGGTCACTGAATAAAGTCCAGAACTTTATTTCGTCGCTGGATCTCCCGCGGACATCGCTGGATCGGCGTGTGTGACACCGATCCAGCGATGTCTTCACTGGTAACCAGGGTAAACATCGGGTAACTAAGCGCAGGGCCGCGCTTAGTAACCCGATGTTTACCCTGGTTACCATGCTAAAAGTAAAAAAAAACAAACACTACATACTTACCTACAGCCGTCCGTCCTCCAGCGCTGCGCTCTGCTCTCCTCCTGTACTGTCTGTGAGCCGGAAAGCAGAGCGGTGACGTCACCGCTCTGCTTTCCGGCTCCCAGACAGTACAGGAGGAGAGCAGAGAAGCAGAGCGCAGCGCTGGAGGACGGACGGCTGTAGGTAAGTATGTAGTGTTTGTTTTTTTTTACTTTTAGCATGGTAACCAGGGTAAACATCGGGTTACTAAGCGCGGCCCTGCGCTTAGTTACCCGATGTTTACCCTGGTTACCGGCATCGTTGGTCGCTGGAGAGCGGTCTGTGTGACAGCTCTCCAGCGACCAAACAGCGACGCTGCAGCGATCCGAATCGTTGTCGGTATCGCTGCAGCGTCGCTAAATGTGAAGGGGCCTTTAGGCTTCTGGAAGGTGATCTTTTTTTTTGCTTCTCCTTAACTTTCCCTCCCTATCCTATATGAATGTGTTAGTTTCTCACCTTGGGTTTTCACATCTCTCTTCACACTTTTCTCTTCCTTTGGTGGCAGTGTTTTGCTGGCTTCCCTCTGGTTCCTCAGGAGTCATATGATACCTGATAATGCCAGTGAACAGATAACGCCTGGAGCCGGAAATCCCCACGTATATCACTACTATGTGGTAGCTTCATCAAGGGTGCTATCTAAAGCTTTATGTGTATATATACCGCTCTGGCAAAAATTAAGAGCTCACTGCAAAATTTTCTCTGATATTTCTCTTTATAAGTATACTAGCTATTGAACCCGTTTTACGCCCAGGTGGCGAGCATTTATATTGGTATATGGTCTCCATCCTGGTATGTGCAGCTCCATCCTGCGTCCCCATCCTGTCATGTGCTGCTCCATCCTGCGCCCCCATCCTGTCATGTGCTGCACCCATCCTGCGCCCCCATTCTGACATGTGCTGCTCCATCCTGCACCCCCGTTCTGTCATGTGCTGCTCCCATCCTGCGCCTCCATTCTGTCATTTGCTCATTTACAGTAATGAATATGCGGCTCCATCCCTATGGTACCGGAATTCCGGTACCGGAATTATCTGGACGTGTGGGACTGCCCTTAAAGTGATTTCCCATTTGGGCCTTTTTTTTGTAAATTTTTAACGTATAATTTTTTGATGGATATGAGTCCCATCTTTTGAGGCCTTGTTGTCTTTTGTCAGAAATAGAGAAATGAAGTACAAAAATTTGAGAGCAAGCTCAATTTTTTATAATTTATAAATAGAAAACAAATAACATGTTTATTCAATATGTTACCATTTAAGCTCAACTTATTGGTTTTCTTAAAATAAAAATAATTCAATTTATTAAAAATTTATTAATTTATTAAAAATTGGCAATAAATTCTAAGCTCAATTGAACCTACTAGATATGTCTTCTGTTCACATCTTGACATAGCCTTGCAATTACAAACATACTGAGAACAAAGAAAAGAGAGATAATCTGCAAACAAGTTGACAGCTACCGAATATTAGCATGTGGGCATATACAGAAAACAAGGTTGCTAGGTATCAGAAAGCTAACAATAAGTATGGGAGAAAAACTAATTAGATTTAAATAAGGGTATATTATCTATCTTAAATGAAAATCATGGGGGATAAAAGATGGGTGAAATTTCATTAGGAAAATGGTTTTGATCTTGGTTTACCTTGAATATTCTTTATAATAATTTTATCTTTTAAAGGAATAATTCCTGTTGCTCATATTCATAAAATAATAAGTTAAAAAATATCCTCCAACTATTCTATAGTTATGTTAGTTATTTGCAATTCTATTAATTTCAAACTGCATATCCAAGCCCATTCCACTTCCTGCCACCTTCAACTCAAAAATATTTCATGGATCCATGCATTCCTAAACAAAGAATCTGCAAAAACCCTAGTCCATGCCCTCATCATCTCCGGCCTCGTCTACTGTAACCTCCTGCTCTGTGGCCTCCCCTCTAACACTCTCGCACCCCTCCAATCTATTTTAAACTCTGCTGCACAACTAATCCACCTGTCCCCCTGCTATTCCATGGCCTCTCCCCTCTGTCAATCCCTTCACTGGCTCCCCATTACCCAGAGACTCCAGTACAAAAGCCTAACCATGACATACAAAGCCATCCACAACCTGTCTCCTCCATACATCTGTGACCTCGTCTCCCGGTACATTCCTGCATGCAACCTCCGATCCTCACAAGATCTCCTCCTCTCCTCCCCTCTTATCTCCTCTTCCCACAATCGCATACAAGATTTCTCTCGCGCATCACCCCTACTCTGGAACTCTCTACCACAACATATCAGACTCTCACCTACCATCGAAACCTTCAAAAAGAACCTGAAGACCCACCTCTTCCGACAAGCCTACAACCTGCACTAACCACCGATCGACCAAACCACTGCAAGACCAGCTCTATCCTCACCTACCGTATCCTCACCCATACCTTGTAAATTGTGAGCCCTCGCGGGCAGGGTGTTCTCTCCTCCTGTACCAGTTGTGACTTGTATTGTTAAAGATTATTGTACCTGTTTTTATTATGTATACCCCTCCCCACATGTAAAGCGCCATGGAATAAAAGGCGCTATAATAAATAATAATAGTAATAATAATTTAGTCATACCAACGCTGTTTCCTTTTTCTAGCATATACGTTGTGAACTAATCCCATGGTGTTCTGGCTCAGCAAAGTTGGACTAGTGGAAAAATACTGACACAGTTTGCTATTGGTGTACTGTCACATTCAGACTTGAATTATCAGAGAAAGGATTCATAACAGCTGCTGGCTTTGTCACACCCAAGCTGACCAGAAAAAAGTCTACATTTGTGAAAACTAATCAGCCATAGATCAGTGCTGACTTACCTACCGTTCATGTCATTGATTGAATCAGCAATTCCATCTGCATGCTTAACAGTTTTCTTTCTGTCTTCTACAACTTTCTGCTGTTGCAAGTGCTGGCGGCCTACACTCAGCTGGGCATCTGTTTCCATCATGTCATTTCTACTGTAGTACTGCTTTGACAATAATTGTTATTGCTGGTCCTACACTTCCAGATATCTCCATGTTTGCCTGGTCCTAAGGTTCTACCCCGAATAATCTGCTGATGCCATTGCAGAGCCATGCTAGCCATACATCTCCTGGCTGCACACTGTGTTTCATAGTGTTAGACCACACTGCTGCTGCCAGGGCTACTTCTGATCTTATGTTGCCAAACATATCATTGCCTAATCCATCAAAATTTTCTACTGTGCGACTTTTGGCAATGCCCAGCCATGCCGGCCAGACATCTCCTGGCTGCCTACTGCTACTGGCTGCCTACATCTCCTGGTTGCCCACTACTATGCCTACTGTCTACTCTGGTGAGATTTATAGTGATATGTTCTACTGCTATTGTTAAGCCTACTCTTTTTATGGAAGACAAATATAAAGCAGCTCCCAAAATAGGGCTACTTTTTGGGAAGTCTTGGTGACAAGCCATTGCTTCTTCATTATAAAAACAGCTAGCCTGCTTCTGATCTCTAAAAAAAGTAACATTTTTTGTTGAGCTTGATAAAAAGCTGTTGCATATCCCAAAAAAAGGGATAATACTTCACTCTTTTTTTAGAATAATGAAACAATTTAGGATACCTTGTGAAAAAGCTATTGTTACTTCATTTAGAAAAAAAATCTTGACACTCCTTCAAGAGGAATAATCTTTTGCGTGACTCATGCAAAAATATCACATTTTTTTCTATTTGCATCACCTGTAGCAGTAGTGCAGCTAAAAAAAAACATACTTTTTGGACCCGTCTATTTATAGAATTCAAGTAGACTATAAAGCTTTAATCTGCAGCGTATATCTAAATTGGCTGCTGGTTACCACTGTTTGCCATCTGTTTTCATCTATGAAGGTAGGTTGAGGTCAGTTGAACATTAATAAGGCTGTGTTTGCATTACAGAGCTTAATGCATATTCAATACAATCCAGCAGACCTGGGTAAAATGGTTTTTTTTGGACAAATAAATCATTTTCCACTATTGCAAATCATGGCAAATTTATTCGTCACAAATTTACCCCTTTACCACCTTGGGATTTTCCCTTTTTGCTTTTTCATTTTTCTCCCCTTATTCAAGAAGCCATAACTATTTTATTTTTACTTCAATATGGCCATGTGAAAGCTTGATTTTTTGTGAGACTAGCAGTACTTTTGAACAACACAATTGGTTTTACCATATAGTGTACCTGAAAATGTGAACAAAAATCCAAGTGTTGTGACAATGCAAAACAAGTGCAATTCCACAATTGTTTTTTGAGTTTTTTTTTACCATGTTCAGCTTCCCACGATAAAGTGACAGGGGCACTGATGGGATTGGTTAGTGATGTTTTTTCAGGTGCATGTATGTTAAATGCCACTGTCAGAGATTGACAACATAATTTAACATGTTAACAGCAGTAGGTGGATTGCGATTCCACCCTCGGCTATTAGGAGCACATGACAGTTGATCAAATCAGCTGTCATACATAGTTGCATAGGTTAAAAAAGTGATCTAATTACCAACGTCCAGATGTTAAAGATGGCACTTCTGAATACATAATAAGCAAAGGCGGTTAACCCTTAAAGGTAGCTGAAACAAGGAGATCCAGAATGAAGTGAATTAAAGCTTTTATTGGAAAAATTATAAAAATGCATAAATGCCCAAGCACCCTAGCATAAGGTGGAAAGCGGAGTAGTAACATACATAGTAACATAGTAACATAGTTAGTAAGGCCGAAAAAAGACATTTGTCCGTCCAGTTCAGCCTATATTCCATCATAATAAATCCCCAGATCTACGTCCTTCTACAGAACCTAATTGTATGATACAATATTGTTCTGCTCCAGGAAGACATCCAGGCCTCTCTTGAACCCCCCGACTGAGTTCGCCATCACCACCTCCTCAGGCAAGCAATTCCAGATTCTCACTGCCCTAACAGTAAAGAATCCTCTTCTATGTTGGTGGAAAAACCTTCTCTCCTCCAGACGCAAAGAATGCCCCCTTGTGCCCGTCACCTTCCTTGGTATAAACAGATCCTCAGCGAGATATTTGTATTGTCCCCTTATATACTTATACATGGTTATTAGATCGCCCCTCAGTCGTCTTTTTTCTAGACTAAATAATCCTAATTTCGCTAATCTATCTGGGTATTGTAGTTCTCCCATCCCCTTTATTAATTTTGTTGCCCTCCTTTGTACTCTCTCTAGTTCCATTATATCCTTCCTGAGCACCGGTGCCCAAAACTGGACACAGTACTCCATGTGCGGTCTAACTAGGGATTTGTACAGAGGCAGTATAATGCTCTCATCATGTGTATCCAGACCTCTTTTAATGCACCCATGATCCTGTTTGCCTTGGCAGCTGCTGCCTGGCACTGGCTGCTCCAGGTAAGTTTATCATTAACTAGGATCCCCAAGTCCTTCTCCCTGTCAGATTTACCCAGTGGTTTCCCATTCAGTGTGTAATGGTGACATTGATTCCTTCTTCCCATGTGTATAACCTTACATTTATCATTGTTAAACCTCATCTGCCACCTTTCAGCCCAAGTTTCCAACTTATCCAGATCCATCTGTAGCAGAATACTATCTTCTCTTGTATTAACTGCTTTACATAGTTTTGTATCATCTGCAAATATCGATATTTTACTGTGTAAACATTCTACCAGATCATTAATGAATATGTTGAAGAGAACAGGTCCCAATACCGACCCCTGCGGTACCCCACTGGTCACAGCGACCCAGTTAGAGACTATACCATTTATAACCACCCTCTGCTTTCTATCACTAAGCCAGTTACTAACCCATTTACACACATTTTCCCCCAGACCAAGCATTCTCATTTTGTGTACCAACCTCTTGTGCGGCATGGTATCAAACGCTTTGGAAAAATCGAGATATACCACGTCCAATGACTCACCGTGGTCCAGCCTATAGCTTACCTCTTCATAAAAACTGATTAGATTGGTTTGACAGGAGCGATTTCTCATAAACCCATGCTGATATGGAGTTAAACAGGTATTCTCATTGAGATAATCCAGAATAACATCCCTCAGAAACCCTTCAAATATTTTACCAACAATAGAGGTTAGACTTACTGGCCTATAATTTCCAGGTTCACTTTTAGAGCCCTTTTTGAATATTGGCACCACATTTGCTATGCGCCAATCCTGCGGAACAGACCCTGTCGCTATAGAGTCACTAAATATAAGAAATAATGTAGTGTACATTAGGGTTGAGCGACTTTTAGTTTTTTTAGGGTCGAGTCGGGTTTAGCGAAACCCGACTATCTCAAAAGTCGAGTCGAGTGGAATCGGCCGATTATCGCGAAAAGTCGGGGATCAACCGAAACACGAAACCCAATGCAAGTCAATGGGGGAGCATAGTCGGCAGTGAGTGGAGGCCAGGAAAACACCTACAGTGCCCATTTTAATGGCAAAAACATCCATTCTTGTTACTGAAGCTTGTCAATCTTAATTTACCTTATAATAATAGTAAGGCATTGGAAATTGGGGGTCATTTGGCTAAAGTTGTGGGGGGTAGGGCTGGTTGAAGTTTTTAGTGGGCCCAGGAAATGTGGACCACATCACGGCAAAGGAGCAGGGAGAGGTAAGTATTTCAACTTTGCAAGGCCCAAAGAATAAAGTGGGCTAAATGCAGTTCAAAATTGGTAACAGGACTAACCAGGGGGCATTGCTTTGTTCAGTGGAGTACAACTGTAATGAGAGGCTGACACAGTGAGTAGGCCCAAATCAGTAAGTAGGCTAAATGCAGTTCAAAATTGGTAACAGAAGTAAACAGGCGGCACTGGTTTGTTCAGTAGAGGAGAACATCAAGGAGCGGCAGACACCGTTAGTAGGGCCAACAAAACAAGTAGGCCAAATGCAGTGTTATATTAAAAACAATTTAGCGAGAGCCTGAAGATAGAAGCTAGGGAAAGGCAACCTGGAGAAAACCTTGGAGCGGAAAACACCGTCCCTACAACCCAGACCCAACTTGTAGGCCAAATGCAGTGTTGTTTCAACAACTACTTAACAAGAGCTTGAAGATAGAAGCTAGGGAGAGGCAACCTGGAGAAAACCTTGGAGCGGCAGACACCGTCCCCACAACCCAGACCCAACTTGTAGGCCAAATGCAGTGTTGTTTCAACAACTACTTAACAAGATAGATAATTTAAGATAGAATTGCATTCTTTTTTGAGGGCTTCCGTGGAGAAAGGAGTGATCACCCAGAGGAAAGCGGAAAAACTATTTCCACATTTCCCCACCAAGCCTTATTGGTATTATCTCCCGAAGGTACACAAATCGATCACCCAGCCCCCTGGCAGACCTATTGTCTCGGGGGTGGGATCTTTGACTGAACCCCTCTCTCAGTATTTAGAGTGGTTGTTGAAGCCTCTGCTGGTCTCCGTCCCGTCCCACACCCGGGACACTAAGTCTTTTTTGAACCACATTCGGGATTTTGCATGGCGGCCGGGGTTCTCCCTGGCGTCCATCGATGTGGTCAATCTTTATACCAGTATCCCTCAATCACTTGGGGTCGACTGCATCAGACGTGTACTTTGCACTACTGATCGCAGTCGAGCCTTCGTTGATTTTGTGTGCGATGGGCTTAGTTTTGTACTTACCCATAACGCCTTCACTTTTTTGGATACATGATATCATCAGACCACCGGGACTGCCATGGGGACTCCGGTCGCATGCACTTTTGCCAACCTTTTTTTGGCTGTGTTTGAGGAGGATTATGTGTATTCTTTTTGTAATGCTTTCCTCAAACACATTAAACTCTTTTTGAGATATGTCGACGACGTGTTCCTGGTGTGGGACGGCACAGAGGAGGACTTCACACGTTTCGTTAATTACTTGAATACCACCAACCAGATGGGGATGTCTTTCACTTCTGTTTTTGGGGGAAGTCATTTAGAATTTCTTGATGTGTTGGTCACCATCCAGGAGGGTAATATCTGTACATCCGTCTATCGGAAGCCCACTGCCACCAATGCGGTTCTACATTTTAATAGTTATCATCCCGCGCATGTCAAAAGTTCCCTCCCTTATAGTCAACTACTCCGGATTCGGAGGGTGAATAACACGCAGAGAGGGTTCAAACAGCAATCAGGAGAACTTTGTCATCGTCTAGGTGAGAGGGGTTACCCAAAAGCTATTTTAGATGCAGCTATGAATAGGGTAATCTCCAATACAGAGGGGCAGAATAGTAGCAGGCAGGGCTTGGTTGAACCTCGTTTTACTTTTTGCTTTAAGTATGGCCCATTAGATCGGGAGATCAGGGCCTCGATAAGACGCCATTGGCATGTATTGGAAAGGGACAAGGACCTCTTGGGAAGAGCTTCAGGGGGCCCTTTGATTTCAAATAGGAGAAGTACACGGGTCAGGGACATTCTAGTCCATAACCGGCTGTCAGGTACTCAGGGCAATTGGTTGGAGCAGTCAACCCTTAAAGGGAATTACCGTTGTGGGCATTGCCATTTTTGTGCACGTCACATCTTAGGACATAGCATGAATATAGGTCCCATTAGGCACACCGTATAACAGTTCATCTCTTGCAAAACGGACTATGTAGTGTATGTCATTTTTTGTCCCTGTAGAAGGTATTATATAGGGAAAACGATACGTCACCTATATGTACGGTTTAGGGAACATGTTCGTTCCATACAGACAGGGAAGGGTGTTCCTAGGCTTATTAACCATATGAGGGAGATGCATGAGGGTAAATCAGAACTCCTTACTTTTTCCGGGATAGAGCGGGTAACACTACCACCGGGAGGGGGGGATTTACATAAACTTTTATTAAGGGCGGAAGCACGGTGGATTATGCGTACGAAAGCCAATGGTCCTGCCGGCTTCAATGACAGGATTGACATGTCCGTCTTTTTATAGCCTATATGTTTGATAATCCAACCATAGAATTCATATTTCCCCTCTATCCGTATTTCTATTTCTCCGTTCCTCGTTACTTCTCTATTGCATGTCCTTCTATGGATTGGCCGGTCACATTCCCCTGAACCGCAGGAGACGTAATAGGTCTGCATACCAGGTTTTTCATGTTTTATATTTTCTATATATTTATACTGTTTCTGTGTATGGAAATTAATTATGGGAGGCTAGATTGCGCGATCGTCCTGGAGATGTGTTTCCCCTTTCTTTTCTCTGGTTTTTCCATTAACTATGGATTTTTGTCAAAGCTTGTTACTCAGGGATTGTTGTTTTTAATCTAATTAATGTGTTGTTTGTCAAGCACCTGTACCTCTTGGTAGCGGAGTTGTGGACGTGCGGAGGGGTGGGGGCTATTTGCTCTCACTCACCTTTTTTAGCCGGCGTCACTTCCTCCCCTATCAGACCTGTTGAAGCGCTTGATCAGCGTGAAACGGCCATCGTCATTCCCTGCTCACCTCCCGTTCACCTGCACTCCCTCGGACCATGAAGCTGTAAATCCTCATGTCTTGAATAAAAGCATTGGACCACTACAGGGTGAGTGCTGCCGCATTTTTCTGCTCTTAGTCATATGTACACAGTTGTCTTCCATGCGAGCACCCCCTGCACTGAAGGCTGATTGCTGTGAATCATCGCCACTGATCTGCTGAAAGATAAGGCTGTGCAGCTCGACCCCTTTTTTTTCTTTTTGTCTTGGAACTACTTAACGAGAGCTTCAAGATAGAAGCTAGGGAGAGGCAACCTGGAGAACACCTTGGAGCGGCAGACACCGTCTCTACAACCCAGACCCAACTTGTAGGCCTAATGCAGTGTTGTTTCAACAACTACTTAACGAGAGCTTCAAGATAGAAGCTAGGGAGAGGCAACCTGGAGAACACCTTGGAGCGGCAGACACCGTCTCTACAACCCAGACCCAACTTGTAGGCCTAATGCAGTGTTGTTTCAACAACTACTTAACGAGAGTCTGAAAATGGAATTTCAGGACAGGAAACCTGGAGAACAGCACGGAGCGGCATACACCGTTAGTACGCCCCAACCAAACTAGTAGCCCCACTGCAGTTGTTCGATTAAAAAACTATTTAACAAGAGCCTGAAGATTGAAGCTCAGGAAAGGCAACCAAGAGAACACCTTGGAGCGGCAGACACTGTTAGTAGGCCCCAACCAATCTAGTAGCCCCACTGCAGTTGTTTGATTAAAAAACTATTTAACAAGAGCCTGAAGATTGAAGCTCAGGAAAGGCAACCAGGAGAACACCTTGGAGCGGCAGACACTGTTAGTAGGCCCCAACCAAACTAGTAGCCCCACTGCAGTTGTTCGATTAAAAAACTATTTAACAAGAGCCTGAAGATCGAAGCTCAGGAAAGGCAACCAGGAGAACACCTTGGAGCGGCAGACACTGTTAGTAGGCCCCAACCAAACTAGTAGCCCCACTGCAGTTGTTTGATTAAAAAACTATTTAACAAGAGCCTGAAGATTGAAGCTCAGGAAAGGCAACCAGGAGAACACCTTGGAGCGGCAGACACCGTCTCTACAACCCAGATCCAACTTGTAGGCCTAATGCAGTGTTGTTTCAACAACTACTTAACAAGAGCTTCAAGATAGAAGCGACGGAGAGGCAACAGAGAGAACACCTTGGAGCGGAAGACTCAGTTTGTAGACCACAACGAAACTTGTGGCCCCAATGCAGTTTTATAATTCTGACAAGCTGAAAATCAGCCTTTTTTTAGAGGATTACAGCTGTATTAAGTGGCGCAGACAGACACTGCTAGTAGGCCTTACACCACAAAGTAGGCTCATTGCAGGATGAAAAAAAGTTACATGGGTACACGGTCGGCATTGGTGTGCTCAGCGGAGGACAAATGGAAGGAGGGACCGCAGACAGACTTAGTAGGCCTAAAATTTTAAAAAATAGGCTCAAAGCAGTTTGAATTATCTTGCAGGGGTACACAGGCAGCATTGGTGTGGTCAGCGGAGGACAATTGGAAGGAGGGACCGCAGACAGACTTAGTAGGCCTAAGATAAAAAAAATTAGGCTCAATGCAGTTTGAATTATCTTGCAGGGGTACACAGGCAGCATTGGTGTGGTCAGCGGAGGACGATTGGAAGGAGTGTCTGACACAGTTAGTACTCCCAAAAAATAAATAGATGTTAATGTCTCACAAAACAACAAAAACCGAAAAACAAAAGGGTGGCATACTTAGGTACAGGGGTGGGCTCCTCTGCTGAGTTTCAGACATAGTAATTTGGCGCTAACTATTTACTGGTGTCAATATAGGACACTGACCCTGACTATTTTAACTAGCATCATACATGTCAACAAATTGGTATTGTCAGTGCCAGGCATTGAAGGATGTCAGCGCATAGACTAAACATTGGTGGAGCTGTGAGAGATAATTTTGCAAGTGGTAGAACAGTGTTTGAGCTTGGGGGGGAAACTCTCTTGTGGCCGGCGGTACAGGCCCAGGGCCCCTCATGTTACAACGGTGTGTCTGACGTTGGTTGCACGCCACCACCGCCAGAGACACTTTATTGTACTATGAGGGACCAAGTGGCAGTGCCGTCGACAAAAAACGGGCACACCCACCTCTTCAGACAAACGGGTGCTTGCACCAAGTGGTGAGACCACGGCCCCGTGGGGTGAGTTAGCCCATTTAGGGAGGTGCAAACATGTCGTATGCTGGACAAACAGCTGCTGCAAATTAAGAGATTGGAACTGTCAGTAAGACCAGTCCACAAGCAAGACCTTTTTATAGGAAAGCTAGGTGTCACCCGGGAAAGGTGGGGCAAAATAATTCGAAATCCGTGAGTGGTTCATTTTAATGAAGGTTAGATCATCAACATTTTGGGTAGCCAGACGAGTCCTTTTTTCGGTAAATATTGAACCAGCAGCACTGAATACTCTTTCTGATAGCACACTAGCTGCTGAGCAAGCAAGCTCTTGCAATGCATATTCTGCCAATTCAGGCCAGGTGTCTATTTTGGATGCCCAGTAATCAAATGGGAATGACGGTTGAGGGAGAACATCGATAAGGGATAAAAAATAGTTAGTAACCATACTGGACAAATGTTGTCTCCTGTCACTTTGAATTGATGCTGCAGTACCTGTCCTGTCTGCGGTCATTGCGAAATCACTCCACAACCTGGTCAGAAAACCCCTCTGTCCAACGCCACTTCTGATTTGTGCAACTTTAACACTTCTGCCCTGTTGCCCCCTGCAGCTCGTGTGAGAACCATCACCGGCGCTGTGTGCTGGGAATGCCTGAATCAAACGGTCTACGAGAGTTGCTTGTTTGATTGCTAATATTTGTTCGAGGTTCTCATGTGGCATGATATTTTGCAATTTGCCTTTATAGCGAGGATCAAGGAGGCAGGCCAACCAGTAATCGTCATCGGTCATCATATTAATAATGCGTGGGTCCCTTTTGAGGATACATAAGGCATAATCCGCCATGTGGGCCAAAGTTCCAGTTGTCAAATCTGCGGTTGTGCTGGGTTGAGGGGCAGTTTCAGGCAAATCTACGTCACTTGACTCCCTCAAAAAACCTGAACCCGGCCTTGCAACGCCACCAGTTTCTATTGGCCCCGGAGAAGCTTCCTCATTCAAAAAATACTCATCCCCATCATCCTCCTCGTCCTCCTCCTCTTCGCCCGCTACCTCGTCCTGTAGATTGCCCTGACCAGACAATGGCTGACTGTCATCAAGGCTATCCTCTTCCTCGGCTGCAGACGCCTGCTCCTTTATGTGCGTCAAACTTTGCATCAGCAGACGCATTAGGGGGATGCTCATGCTTATTATGGCATTGTCTACACTAACCAGCCATGTGCATTCCTCAAAACACTGAAGGACTTGACACAGGTCTTGTACCTTCGACCACTGCACACCTGACAACTCCATGTCTGCCATCCAACTGCCTGCCCATGTATGTGTATCCTCCCACAAATACATAACAGCACGCCTCTGTTCGCACAGTCTCTGAAGCATGTGCAGTGTGGAGTTCCACCTTGTTGCAACGTCGATGATTAGGCGATGCTGGGGAAGGTTCAAAGACTGCTAATAGGTCTGCATACGGCTGGAGTGTACAGGCGAACGGCGGATATGTGAGCAAAGTCCGCGCACTTTGAGGAGCAGGTCGGATAACCCCGGATAACTTTTCAAGAAGCACTGCACCACCAGGTTTAAGGTGTGAGCCAGGCAAAGAATGTGTTTCAGTTGGGAAAGAGCTATGGCAGCCATAAAATTCCTTCCGTTATCACTCACTACCTTGCCTGCCTCAAGATGTACAGTGCCCAGCCATGACTGAGTGTCTTGCTGCAAGAACTCGGACAGAACTTCCGTGGTGTGTGTGTTGTCGCCCAAACACTTCATTGCCAATACAGCCTGCTGACGCTTGCCACTAGCTGTCCCATAATGGGACACCTCGTGTGCAACAGTGGCAGCTGCGGATGGAGTGCTTGTGCGACTGCGGTCTGTGGACAAGCTCTCGCTTCTGCAGGAGGATGAGGAGGAGGGGGGGCGAACGCCTACAGCCAACTGTTTCATAGACCGTGGGCTAGGCAGAACTGTCCCAATATTGCTGTCCCCTGTGGACCCTGCATCCGCCACATTAACCCAGTGTGCCATGATGGACACGTAACGTCACTGGCCATGCCTACTGGTCCATGCATCTGTTGTCAGGTGGACCTTTGTACTCACAGATTGCCTGAGTGCATGGACAATGCGGTCTTTTACATGCTGGTGGAGGGCTGGGATGGCTTTTCTCGAAAAGAAGTGTTGACTGGGTAGCTCGTAGCGTGGTTCAGCGTAGTCCATCAGGGTTTTGAAAGCTTCGCTTTCAATTAACCGGTAGGGCATCATCTCTAATGAGATTAGTCTAGCAATGTGGGTGTTCAAACCCTGTGTACACGGATGCGAGAATGAGTACTTCCTTTTCCTAACGAGAGTCTCATGTAGGGTGAGCTGGACTGGAGAGCTGCAGATGGTGGAACTAGCGGGGGTGCCGGTGGACATGGCAGACTGAGAGAGGGTTGGAGATGGTATTCTTGCTGGTGCCCTACATGCAGTATTTCCTACTACGAAACTGGTGATTCCCTGACTGCTTTGGCCTGGCGACGAAACCTGCACATTTACTGCAGGTGGTGCGGGAAATGGTGGGCTTACAGCGAGGGAAGGGATGTAGCGTTGCTGACTAGCTTCTTTGTCAGAGGGTGCTACAACCTTAAGGGACGTTTGGTAGTTAGTCCAGGCTTGCAAATGCATGGTGGTTAAATGTCTACGCATGCAACTTGTATTTAGACTTTTAAAGGGACACTGTCACCTGAATTTGGAGGGAACAATCTTCAGCCATGGAGGCGGGGTTTTTGGGTGTTTGATTCACCCTTTCCTTACCCGCTGGCTGCATGCTGGCTGCAATATTGGATTGAAGTTCATTCTCTGTCCTCCATAGTACACGCCTGCACAAGGCAAGATTGCCTTGCACAGGCGTGTCCTATGGAGGACAGAGAATGAACTTCAATCCAATATTGCAGCCAGCATGCAGCCAGCGGGTAAGGAATGGGTGAATCAAACACCCAAAAACCCCGCCTCCATGGCTGAAGATTGTTCCCTCCAAATTCAGGTAACAGTGTCCCTTTAAGATTCTGACCTCTGCTTAAGGTAGTTGAACATTTTTTGACAGATGACTTTGCGCTGATCATTTGGATGTTGTTTAACCCCTTAATGACCGCCAATACGTCTTTTAACTGACCTGAGATATAAGAGAATAGTATCCCCATACAGATGACAATCCAGCATCTGTCGGTTGTACACTATAGCTGACAACTTGCTGCATTAGCCACGATCAGTATTTGCACCATCTAAATCTGTTTAACCCCTTAGATGCTGCTGTCAATAGTGACTACATCATTATAAATGGTTAACAGAGTGTGGGGGCTTCTTCTTTGTCCCAATTGGTGCCCTCAGATCATGATTTTGTTGTCCTGATGTTTGCCATGGCAATTCATGACCAAATAGCGGCCTTAGAGTCTGACGGCTGTAGTAATCTGTTTAGAAGTTAGCAACATTTAGGTGGTAAAAATACACATTTTCATTTCTGTCATACCACTTTGCATTAATTCCTGTAAAGCACCTGAAGGGTTAATAAACTACCTGACAGCAGTTTTCAATATGTTTAGGGGTGCTGTTTTTAAAATGGTATCACGTTTGTGGGTTTCCCAATATATGGGACCCCTAAAGTCACTTCAAACATGGATAAGTCCCTAAAAAAATAAATTTTGTACATTTCTTTGAAAAAATGAAAAATTGCTGCTACATTTTTAAACCTCCTAAAATGCTAACAAAATAAAATAACATTTTACAAATGGTCCTGATGTAAAGCCGACATGTGGGACATGTTATTTATTAATGGTTTGCTGTTGTATGACTATCTGGATTAAAGGGATAATCATTCAAATTTAGAAAATTGCTAATTTTTTTAACATTTTCTCAAATTTTTGATATTTTTTATAAATAAACACAAAAAATGTTGAACTAAATTTACCATTATCATAAAGTATAATGTGTCACGAAAAAACAATCTCAAAATCACTGGGATTTGTTGAAGCGTTGCAGAGTTATTACCACATAAATTGACACTGGTCAGATTTCAAAAATTTGGCTCGGTCACTAAGGGGTTAAAAAAATGCCAGACTGCACTCTTTCTACTATCGGATACCTTTTCAGGCATTGCAGACTGAGCTTCTTTAACCGGATGTCCACGCTGTCCTACAACTGGTTTTGGTTTTGCCACGTGTTTTTGGCCAGATACGGGCCTGGCAGATGGAACCTGTTGCGATGTTGATGCCTGCTGCGGCTCCTCCTTCTCCACTTCAGAGCTACTGCCGCCTGCACCCTGTTCCCCCAATGGCTGCCAATCGGGGTCAACAACTGGGTCATCTATGACCTCCTCTTCTATCTCGTGTGTAACTTCATCTGTGTCACTGTGTAAGCCGGTGGTATAGCGTTCTTGACGGGGCACCATAGTCTCATCAGGGTCTCTTTCTGGATCAGTACACTGCGAGAACAATGTTGTGGTCTGAGTCAAAGGAACAGCATAGTAATCTGGCTGTGGCTGTGCATCTGTGCACTCCATGTCCGATTCAACTTGTAATGGGCATGGCCTGTTAACTGTTTCACTTTCTAACCCAGGAACGGTATGTGTAAAGAGCTCCATGGAGTAACCCGTTGTGTCGCCTGACACATCCTTCTCTGTTGTTCTTGGTGAAGAAGACAAGGAAGCGACTTGTCCCTGACCATGAACATCCACTAACGACGCACTGCTTTTACATTTAGCAGTTTCAGAAGAGGAGGCGAAAGAGCTAGAGGCTGAGTCAGCAAGGAAAGCCAAAACTTGTTCTTGCTGCTCCGGCTTTAAAAGCAGTTTTCCTACTCCCAGAAAAGGGAGCGTTCGAGGCCTTGTGTAGCCAGATGACGAACCTGGCTCAACAACTCGAGACTTAGGTGCTATATTGCTTTTCCCACTACCACCTGATGCTCCACCACCTCTACCATCATTACCAGCTGGCAATGACCGCCCACGGCCACGACCTCTTCCACCAGACTTCCTCATTGTTTGAAAAACGTAACCAAACTAACGGTATTTGTTACTGTAAAACCAGTTACAAGGTGAACTCAAACTTCTGTTGGATTTATGTATCCCTTTATAGGTGGGTGAGACTGCAGGGAAAATCAGGCCCAGAGGCGTAGCTAGAGCTTTTGCCGCCCGGCGCTGTTCCTGAGTTTGGCGCCCCCCCCCCTCCCCCGGCTCAATACACACAAAGGTTACCAAAAATGGTTTTCCTGTTTTGTAGAACTTAAACTGGGCCTAATGGTGTCAATCCAACATGCCAAACCTGTGACTTAATACCACCCCACCATGACCAGACCACATAGTGACCGAATAATACTACATAAAAGGGACAAATACCACAACACCATTTCCAGACCACATATTACCACCACATAGTGGCTGAATACTACAATACTGATCAGTAATAAAAAAAAACACAATGCTATCACCATAAGTGCCAGTATTCACAGGAGATCTATACTTAGTATGCAGTGTCTGTGTAGAGGTAATACAGAGATCACTGGTGGTATTATACACAGGAACTCTGTATATAATGTATAGATAATACAGTGATCACTGGTGACATTGTACACAGGACCGCTGTATATAGTATACAGTGTATAGTGTCAGTGTATAGGTAACACTGACTCACCAGTGACGTCTCTAGGTGAAGTCCTTCATCTTTCATCCAGCACAGACCGCCATCATTCCTTCCAGCCAGGACTCGTTTCTGCACTGAAGCAGAAATGCCAATCTTAATCTCCCACTATTTTTTTTCAGGGAGAATTTAAAAGAAATCTGGCCCAGTATTACACACTAGGTGTAATGTGGCACAAAATTTGAGACAAGTGGCACACACAGGAGTGGCACTTAAGCAGAAATGCCAATCTTAATATCCCACTATTTTTTTTTCAGGGAGAATTTAAAATATATCTGGCCCAGTATTACACATTAGGTTTAATGTGGCACAAAATTTGAGACAGGTGGCACACACAGCACTGGCAATGAGGCAGAATTGCCAATCTTAATCTCCCACTATTTTTATTTTTTAAGGGAGAATTTAAAAGAAATCTGGCCCAGTATTACACACTAGGTTTAATGTGGCACAAAATTTGAGACAGGTGGCACATACAGGAGTGGCACTGAAGCAGAAATGCCAATCTTAATCTCCCACTATTTTTTTTTCAGGGAGAATTTAAAAGAAATCTGGCCCAGTATTACACACTAGGTTTAATGTGGCACAAAATTTGAGACAGGTGGCACACACAGCACTGGCAATGAAGCAGAAATGCCAATCTTAATCTCCCACTGTTTTTTTTTCAGGGAGAATTTAAAAGAAATCTGGCCCAGTATTACACACTAGGTTTAATGTGGCACAAAATTAGAGACAGATGCCACACACAGCACTGGCACTGAGGCAAAATTTCCAATCTTAATCTCCCACTATTTTTTTTATTATTTATGGGAGAATTGGCAAGAAATCAGGCCCACTGTTAGACTGTATGTTTTCTCTGCCAGAAAATGATACACAGATGCCACACACAGGACTGCCACTGATACAGATTTGCTAATTTTAATCTGCAAACTTTTTTTTTTCTTCAGGGAGACTAGTGAATAAATCTGGGCCACTGTATTAGAGTATATTTTCTGTGGCAGAAAGTGGCTTGAAGAGATATAACGAAGCAAAAAAAAAAAATAAAGGGACTGTCCTACAATTACTATCTCCCTGCAGTAATCTCAGCAAAGTATGACAGGCAGCAATAACAAGGAGTGGACTGCTGCACAAAAAAGTCAAAAGTGTGGACAAACAAACAAGATAGCTGTGCAGAAAGGAAGGAGCAACAGGATTTGAGCTTTGAAAAAAGCAGTTGGTTTGCACAGCGGTGTAAAAACAGCAATGCAGCTATCAGGGAGCCTTCTAGGGCAGCCCAATGAGCTACAGCGCTGAGGAAAAAAAATGTAGCCTCCACTGTCCCTGCAAACAAAAGGTGGTGTTGGACAGTGGAAATCGCTACAGCACAAGCGGTTTGGGGTTTAATGTACCCTGCCCAACGCTATCCCTGCTTCTGACGAAGCGGCAGCAACCTCTCCCTATGCTCAGATCAGCAGCAGTAAGATGGCGGTTGGCGGGAACGCCCCTTTATAGCCCCTGTGACGCCGCAGAAAGCAAGCCAATCCCTGCAATGCCCTTCTCTAAGATGGTGGGGACTGAGACCTATGTCATCACGCTGCCCACACTCTGCGTCCACCTTCATTGGCTGAGAAATGGCGCTTTTCGCGTCATTGAAACGCGACTTTGGCGCAAAAGTCGCGTACCGCATGGCCCACCCCACACAGGGATCGGGTCGGGTTTCCTGAAAAAGTCGACGACTTATGAAAATGACCGATCCGTTTCGCTAAACCCTAGTGTACATCACTCAATAGCGCTAAGTGCAAAGTAGTGACTTTATGACCTCATACTGTCTGGTACACCTCTTACTGCTTAAGCATGCCTGTAATACAGAAAATCCCAGTGCATATAAACCCAGACCTTGTAATGATATCTACCTGCAGCCAGCACAGCGTTCCACCTCACCCAAATGCGCGTTTCGCAACAAGCTTCTTCCGGGGGCATGGGTCATGATATGCGGAATAGAGATTCAACTCAATGCTGAGAAGACAACAATGCTCTCCCCAGAACCAAGGCGCAAACTGGGGACCCCGGTCACTGACAATTTTGTCTGGCATACCGTGTAGGCGGAAGATGTGTTTTATATACAACGTTGCCAAGGCCCATGCAGAAGGTAGCCGTGGAAGCGGCACCAAGTGCACCATTTTAGGAAAATGATCGGTGATAACCCAAATGATGGTACAGCCACGAGACTTGGGCAAGCCCACTACAAAGTCCATCCCGACCATCTCCCAGGGCCTGTCTGCCACAGACAAAGGATAAAGTAACCTAGCTGGCCGTTTTCAAGGAGACTTATTTTTGGCGCAGGAGACACATGCCAGAATATAATCTCCAACATCGCGGACCATATGCGGCCACCAGTACGTCCGCGCCAGCAGCTCAGATGTCCTCTTTTGTCCCAAAATGTCCACCCACCCTAGACGAATGAGCCCAAGAGACAACCTCCTGTCGCAAGTTAATAGGTTCAAAAGTTTTGCCTGAGGCACTGACTCTAGCGAAACCGGAGCTACGGTTCTCAAGCTCTCTGAAGGGATAATAAGCCGAGGCTCCCCTACCTCCTCCTCAGAAGACACAACAGAGCGAGAGAGGGCATCAGCACGAATGTTCTTCTCCCCAGCGAGATAATGGAGGGTGAGGTGGAACCGGGAGAAAGACAAGGACCATCTGGCCTGACGACAATTTAGCAGCTGGGCTGTTTGTAAATATACCAAATTTTTGTGGTCCGTGAAGACTTGGAAGGGAAAGCGAGCCCCTCCAAAAGATGTCTCCACGCCGAGAAGGCCAACTTCATTGCTAGTAACTCCCTGTCCCTGATAGAATAATTCCTCTCCGCTGGTGTGAAGGTCTTTGAGAAGAAGAAGCAAGGATGCTTCCGACCTTGAGCATCCTTTTGGAAGAGGACTGCTCCAGCACCAACGGATGAGGCATCCACCTTCACTATAAATGGCTTATCAGCATCGGGATGATGTAAGATGGGAGCGCTAGCAAAATGAGACTTTATAGAAGAGAAAGCCTTGGAGACCTCATCAGACCACAATTTGGGATTTGCTCCCTTCTTGTGAGGGCTACCAAGGGAGCTACCAAAGTTGAGAAGTGGGGAATGAACGGGCAATAGTAATTAATTAACCCCATAAGGCGCTGCACCGCTTTAAGAGAATGGGGATCTTGCCAGTCCATCGCAGTCCATAGCCAATCCCTGGCAGAGCTGATATAGCCCAGGAAAGGTAAAGACTCCAGCTCAAACATGCACTTCTCCAACTTTGCATAGAGGGAATTTGCCCATAAGAGGTCAAAGACTCTGCCAACATCTGTCCGGTGGGAGTCAATATCTGGAGAAAATATGAGAATATCATCCAGATAGACTACGACCGAGGTGGAGAGCATATCCCGGAAGATATTGTTAACAAAGTCGTGGAAAATGGCTGGGGCATTACAGAGCCCGAAGGGCATCACCAGATACTGTACTCATAGTGCCCTTCCCTGGTACTAAAAGCCATCTTCCATTCTTCCCCCTCACGGATGTGAATCAGTTTATAAGCACCCCGCAGATCTAATTTGGTAAATACCCTTGCTCACCGTAGCCTATCAAAGAGCTCAGAAATCAGGGGCAATGGGTACTTATTCTTAACGGTGATGGCATTAAGACCCCTGTAATCTATGCATGGACGTAATTCTCCGTTCTTCTTCTGCTGCACAAAGAAGAACCCCGCCCCTGCAGGTGACACTGACTTCCTAACGAACCCTCTTGCCAAATTCTCCTGGATGTATTGAGACATAGCCTCCGTCTCCGGGAGAGAGAGGGGATAGACCCATCCCCGAGGAGGTTCTGCTCCATTCATGAGATCAATAGGACAGTCATAGGGGCGGTGAGGCTGAAGAGCCTCCGCAGCCTTTTTGGAGAACCCGTCTGCATAGGACCAATAGCACTTGGGAAGAGAAGAAAGATCTGCGGGTATCTCGGTAGTGGAAACCTGAACGCACTCCCTCATACATTTGCCCTTACATAATTCATTCCAACCCAATATCCTCCCAGAGGTCCACTCAATATGTGGGGAGTGGAAACGAAGCCAGGGTATTCCCAGCAGAATCTCGTCCAATCCCTCGGGAAGGACAAGAAGGGAAATAATCTCCTGGTGGGAAGGGGACATGGATAACGTGAAAGGGACAGTTTGGTTTGTGATTTGTAAGGGGAGTGTCAACCCATTCACTTCTCTAACAGTCACCGGTTAGGCGAGCATCACCAGAGGTATTGCATGGCACAGAGCAAAAGCCGAGGACATGAAATTCCCCTCTGCTCCAGAGTCCACACAAAGCTCGACTGTTAGAGTGGATGAGCCTAATGTGATTGTCCCTTTAAAGGACAGCTTGGAGGAAAATGCCGCTGTGTCTAGTGAACCTCCTCCAATGGTTACTAAACGTGATCCTTTCCCGACCGCCGTGGACATTTATTGGCATAATGTCCTAGTTGTTGGCAAGTTTTACAAACCACGGGTACTCGAGCGGTCGGAGACTTTGGTCCCGCTCGAGAAACCTCCATGGCCTCATGGGAGTTGGATGCCTGAAAGGAAGATTCTAGAGGTCTGGTGAAGGTGGGAGCCAACCAAAACCTCTGCTTACCCTGGGTCTGCTCTAACCTCTGCTCGTTAAAACGGAGGTCGATGCTGGTAGATATTGAAATGAGCTCCTCCAGTGTGGAGGGAAACTCCCTGGTGGCCAAGGCGTCCTTCACATAGTCTGCCAGTCCTTTCCAGAACACTGGAATAAGGACTTTATCCGGCCACTCCAGCTTTGACGCCAGAGTCCGGAATTGGACGGCGAACTGGCTAACCATGCACGAACACTGTATAATTACCAACAAATGGAGCGCGGTATCGTGGGTGACATGAGGTCCTAAAAAGACCTGTTTCAGAGCATCCAGGAAGAGAGGAGCACTCTGCACTACACAATCATCACGCTCCCACAGCGGCGTTGCCCACTCCAGCTCCCTGCCCGACAAATGGGATAAAATAAATCCCACTTTTGCCCATTCCGTAGGAAAACGTGCAGCCAGGAGCTCTAGATGTATAGAGCATTGACTCATGAATCCCCGACATAGCTTACTGTCACCAGCAAACTTGTCTGGAAGCGAGAGATGGGATAAAGTCGGAGCAGAGGTGGCAGAGGACAAACTGGCTGCAGCTACACTCGCAGCCTGAACAGCGTCTGCGGTAACATCCACAGCTGAGGTTGTGCGTTCTAGAGCCGCGAGCCTACCCTCCAGCTGCTGGATGTACCGCTGTAGACACTGATCGTCCGCCGTTTACTAGCCAGACCCTGGTGCTAGTATTGTGTTAGGGTTAGCGGAATGCACCGAGTAAATATAGATGTTTATTATTATTGGTGCGTTCGCAGCCCGGGGTCCACTGTGCAGGAGGAACCTGCTGCTAGTGAATGGTGGCACTATTTGGCGGTATAGGCTAGCTCTGTTACTTCACAGAGTAGCCATGAAAGGAAAGCACTGTGCCCTGTTAGACTCAAAGGAGCACAAGCTATCTGCCGAACTGATAGCAGTCAGTGGTCATGCAAACACACAATCTCCTCACGGGGGGTGCCGGTATTATAGGGGCTTATTTCAGCCGGGTCCCTGAATACAATCACACATAACCACACTGGCACAAAGCACATAACTTGGATTAATACTAGCGCATGGCTTGGCGGTCATGCAGACCTTTTATACCTGCAGCAAGTACAGGACCTTCCCAGAAGGACCAGTGGGAGGCTGCCACAGAAGTTGAGCACCTTCAGGACCTTCCTAGAGGACCAATGGGATTAGCTGCAGTATCTAAGCATGTGACCCTTGATCTCCAACAAGAGATCTTACCCTGGGCATGCTCAGAAGGGGAAAAGCAGGACTTATTCCCAAAAACGTCTGCTCGCCGCTGCCCAGTACTGGCTACAATGGCAGAAGCTGGAAAGGCAGTCGTAACCATTTGTCAGACTGAGCGAGACACTGGGACTAACATCTCCACTGAGCAGACTCCACTGCGGCAGGAGAAGAATTGAGACCGCAGAGGAGATGTCCTGAGATTCCCCCTGTGCAGAGTCAGGAACTCGACCCCTAACAGGTACATTTAGAAATGTGCAAAACATATGCTATAAGTACATTATTATAGCAAAATGGGCTTTTTTGCAATCGATTCTCCTTCACAGTTTCCTTTTGTCCTTTGAGCAGAGAAATTTTAGAGGGTTGAATTTCTCAAACGGGAGACGGCGTTGTAAATTTCTGAGCAGTTGACCATGAAAAATTGTGAGAGATGTAATGTTTTAGCAGCACATTCATTCAGGGGATCATGGGGATACCAATATAAAGATTACCGCAATTACTGTAGAAAGAGATGGCATAACCTAGTGATATGCCTTTTTTTACTCATTAAAGACAGGAACCCTCCCCACCTGTTTCATCTCTTTTTCAATTTTTACTAGAAAAATGCAGAAACACATTGTTAGAACTCGAGTTCCCACCTCTGCACAGGAGGAATCTCGAGCCATCTCTGCTGCAGTCTCCCATTCCTCTCCAGCCACAGTGGAGCCTGCTCAGCAGAGACGTCAGTCACAGCATCTGGCTCAGGCAGATACTCTGCGTCTGGCTACTGCTGTTGTTCCAGGCTCTGCCATTATAGCTAGTACTGGTCAGCGGCGAGGACTCGCTTCTGGGACTAAGTTTTGCTTTCTCCCTTATGAGCATGCCCAAAGGAAGACCTCTCATTGGAGGTCAGGGGTCACACGATCAGGTCCTGAAGCAACTCCCATTAGTCCTCTAGGAAGGTCCTGAAGTTGCGGCAACTATAAAAGGTTCACATGGCTGCACGGCTATGCGTTAGTATCAATCTTTGTTAGGAGCTTTGCGCCAGTGTGGTCATGTATGATTGTGGTCAGGGCTCAGCTGAAATAAGCCACAAGAATACTGGTACCTCCAGTGAGGAGTTTGTTTGCTTGTATTCAGGGCCCGGCTGAAATAAGCCACTAGAATACCGTCACCTCAGGTGAGGAATTGTTTTTGTGTTTTTTTGATTGCATGACCATTGACTGCTATCAGCTCAGCAGCTAGCTGTGTACTCCTGTGAGCTTAACAGGACGCACTGCTTTTCTATCACGGCAACTCTGTGAAGTAACAGAGCTCTCTTATACCGCCATATAGTGCCATTTGCTAGCAGCAGGTTCTCCTCCTGCACGGTGGACCCCGGGCTGCGAATGCACCAATAATAACATCTATATTTACTTGGTGCATTCCGCCAGCCCTAATACACTTAGGGTACCGTCACACTATAACATTTCGATCGCTACGACGGTACGATTCGTGACGTTCCAGCGATATCGTTACGATATCGCTGTGTCTGACACGCAGCAGCGATCAGGGATTCTGCTGAGAATCGTACGTCGTAGCAGATCGTTTAGAACTTTCTTTCATCGCTGGATCTCCCGCTGTCATCGCTAGATCGGTGTGTGTGACACCGATCTAGCGATGCGATCCAGCGATGCGTTCGCTTGTAACCAGGGTAAACATCGGGTAACTAAGCGCAGGACCGCGCTTAGTTACCCGATGTTTACCCTGGTTACAAGCGTTAAACTAAAAAAAAACAAACAGCACATACTTACATTCTGGTGTCCGTCAGGTCCCTTGCCGTCTCTGCTTCCCGCACTGTGACTGCCGGCCGTAAAGTGAAAGCAGAGCACAGCGGCTGTGCTTTCACTTTCACTTTACGGCCGGCAGTCACTGAGTGCGGGAACCAGATTACAAGGGACCTGACGGACACCAGAATGTAAGTATGTGCTGTTTTTTTTTTTTTAGTTTAACGCTTGTAACCAGGGTAAACATCGGGTAACTAAGCGCGGTCCTGCGCTTAGTTACCCGATGTTTACCCTGGTTACCCAGGGACCTCGGCATCGTTGGTCGCTGGAGAGCTGTCTGTGTGACAGCTCCCCAGCGACCACACTACGATTTACCTACGATCACGGCCAGGTCATATCGCTGGTCGTGATCGTAGGTAAATCGTATAGTGTGACGGTACCCTTAGTCGTCACAGAAGTCATTATGACAGTGTTATTAAATGTGATGGAATCTTGGCAAGGCTAGAACTACAATAATTATCATTATCAAGTGCACATTTACACATGAAATTTCAGACTTTTGGCAGGCAAACATTATGCTGAGCTGAGGATTTTCAG